>NC_132793.1:137719285-138049642 GCF_048418805.1 Vulpes vulpes
ATTTTTCTTTTTTTCCTATAGACATGAGTTTATTAGAGGGGCCAGGGTACAGTTGGGAGGAGGTGACAGGGGACCTGGGCAGCACTGCCAGCCTGAAGCCAATAAGACAGAAGGCCAGGGGGGCCACAGCCAGTGGGGCTTAGGTCAGAAAGGAAGCAGGTGGGCTGCACTTCACCCCACACATGTCAGTGCCCAGGGCATGGTAGAGGCTTCGGGAGGATATGGAGAGTGTAGCTGCCTGGCTCTAGTTGCAGTTGGGGGGCAAGATGATGAGGAAGCCCCCCACCAAGGGGTCTCCAGCCACTGAAAGACAAGCTTGCGGGTCAGGGCAGTGTCGCCCAGGGTTTGGGGAAGGGCACTTGAACAAGACAGGCAAGATATATATAATCTATTGTATATATATATATACATATATAATTTATGTATTGTATACATACAATATATATATTGTGTGTATATATATGTATATATATATATAATCTATTGTTGTGTGACAAACTAGCAAAATTGATCAGCTTAATCATTATACACTGACTATCTGAGTTTCTGTGGCCAGGAGCCTGATAACAGCTGAAATGAGTCCTCTGCTTCATCGTCTTTCTCTCTAGGCTGCAGTCAAGGTGTCACACAGTGTGAGGTCTCATCTGAAGGTACAACTGGGGAAGGATTGATTTCTATACTTACTTACATGATTGTTGGTAGGATTCATTTCGCTGTTTACTTATGAACTGGGGATCTGGGTTCCTTTGTTGGCTGTTGACCAAAGCTCATACTCAGTTTCTTGCTATGTTGGCCTCTCCTACAAGGTAGACTGTTTCATCAAAGCCAGTAGAGAAGAGAAAGAGAGAGAATACTAGTAAAACAGAAGTCACAGTCTTACAAGGCCTAATTATGGAAGTGATATCTCATCATCTTTGCTGTATTCTTTTCTTAGAAGTGGGTAATGAGGCTCAATCCATACTCAAGGGAAAGGAATTGCACAGGGATCTTCTATCTTAGTTTGTAGCCCTTCTGTTTAAATTTAGTGTCTAGGTGCTTGTGAGCTTTGGTAGACTTTAGTTTCAGTGACAGTCTAGCTTTCTGAGTCTTTACAATGTTACCCTGGTTTGTTTTATTTTTCTGGTGCTCCTGGGGCTTCTGCTTAATTCTTTCTGGCATTGGCTGTGAGGATAGAAGGCACGTCCTTGGGTTGCCTGCTGTTGCTGGGTGATCCTCTGGTGGGCAGTTACAGAAGTTGGTTTTGGCTCTTCTTATGCCACTTGGAGGACAGAATAACGTAGGGTTTTACTGTTGTTGTTTTTGGCAGATAAGCTTGGCTGACATCCAGGTTATGGACTCGAGACTCATCAGCCCAGGACTTTGCTACTGCAAGAGGATCAGACTACCAGCTGGTCTGGGTTGACAAGTGGTTGCTGGGGCTCCCTACTATGTCAGATTTCACTTTCTCTGGTCCTTCGGCTGGAGAGAGCAGATTTTTCTTGTATATTTTGTACAGTTCTTGTTGGTGGCTCTGGGCAACAAGCCTCTCTGGCACCCAGTCTGGGGAGATAGGTTATATAAAAAGAAAATCCAAGGATATTGCTTTGTCGTTCCTCAAATTTTGAGGCCTCTAGCCAATTTGCCTCTTTCTATCCAGCTTTTGGATCTCTTTAACATTGTCAGTGAAATAATTTCCAGGGTATTTAGTTCTATTTAGGGGAAGGGGACAGAGAAGAGTAAATGCATGCAATCTCATTCTAAAATCTACCATTGTTTATATATTATTCAATATATAAACAAGCAAAGTTTTAGAAACCTATGGTTTTGTGAATGTTCTCTAGCTTATTCCAGACACTGATAAATATATGACTTACATTTGAAGAGTCCTTTACTCCTGTACACATTCTCTTGGTAATGTAATTTTTTTACAGAAATAATACCAAGGTGCCTGTTGTTATTATGTCACTTTTACTGCTGAAGGAAGCCCAGGAGTAGGCCACAATTGCACATATATAATGCTAAAAAAGTCAAAAGTGGAGTTCCGCTACGTGATTCCAAATTGTGACTTCCATCAGCTAATCAAGGCAAGAAAGAAAATATTTGCCTGTGGTTGAAAAGTATTCAATTTATTATATCCCTAAATAAACTAGGAGATATTCAAGGAGATGGTATAATCTAAGAGAAATATTTAGCAATGGGAAGAATGTAGATAGAAATGAATTAGAGAGGCATTCGGGAAAAAAAGGACGTTAGTAAACGCATAAAATTGTGAAGGTATGAGAGGTTGTGCTGTTGTTGTTTTTGAAGAACTAAGTGGAGTGCATTTTGTTTGGCATGCGTAATATACAGGATTAGCGTGAGTAATGCTAAGCCTGGAGACTCGTTGAAGAGGCCTTGAATGCTATCTTAGGAATTGTGGTCCTAATCTGTGAGGCAATGCAGCATCCTGAATAAATTTAATAGGGGACATTTGTCGTTATAGCTGTGCATTCTTGAGAAGAATCTGAATATGGAATATAAGATTATAATACTTATGACAATAGTGGTTTACAAAATAAAAGATAGATGAAATAAAATCTCAGGCTGGCAATAATTCACTTATCAATGCATAATGGTTGAATATACTCTGTGCTATGCATCGGGATAGACATTGTACTAGGCACTAGGGTATATGGGTGAATATGAGAGACATACTCTCTGTCGTTAATGAACTTACAGTCTAAAAGTAAACAAACAAACAAAAAACACACAAAAAAACCTCAAGAAATTATAATAGAGTATAATTAAGTGTTATTATAGGGGAAATAGAATACTACGTGAATATAATGAAAAACAGATAACTTGGCAATGACTTGAATTTTTTTCTAGAAAGTGGTGCCAATTTGGGTGATCACATATACTGGTTTTCCAAGAACAGTTCCCATCTATGCCTGTTCTTCTGGTGTAATTATTACTAGTACCTTTTTCTACTCTCTGAAGAATCCCAGCTAAAACAATGAAATATTTAATCACCTTGTGCCTAAGTGAAAACAAGGAGGAGTTGCAGTTATCCAGACAAAAGATTGGGAGTAAGGAATATTTTAACTATAATAACTGGCATGTACATGGACCTGGAGGCAGAAGAGAATGTAGCGTGCTCAAAGAATCAGTAACAAAATAATTATTCCTTATGGATGCTCAAAAATATAGTGTGATAGAAAACAAGAGGTGATATTAGGCACTTAGTTGAGCTCCAGACATGGAAACTATAAGAGCTTTCTTAAGAACTCTTTACTTTACACTAACTATAATGGTAAGTATTTGAAGGATACTAAAAGGTGATTAGATTTGACTTTAGAAGTACCACTCTGGTTGGTCTATGAATAATGCATTTTAGGGATTTGAGTAGGATGAAAAAATGACCATGGTGCAAGAACTAGCTGAAGTGATATCAATGACACCGGCTAAATTAGGATCCTGGTAGTGAGGACGTACAACTGAAAAAGAATGTGAACAGTATCTTATGATCAGAATTTGTAGAAAGTGGTAGATTGTTGGAATTTGGGTAGGAAGGATGGGGATAATTATGGATGGAACATTCTTTTCTGTATTAAGCAGTTCCATTGGTGGTACCATTCATGAGCCAAGAGAATGAAAAGAAAAATAGAAATTCGAGGTGTTTTCTTTTGTAGAGCAAATGATTCAATTAAGTGAATGTGATGAACGAAGAAGACTACTGAATAACTTATGGTATATATCCTCAAACGTGCTTGAAAAAATACACCACTTAGCACATTTAAAAGGAAGATACAGTCCAGATGCTAATAAGAAATGGAGTTTGAGACATATTCAGAATAGTTGAAGAGGAGGGAAAAGTTTAGGTGTTAAAATAAGAGATTTTCACATATGGTTTTGACTAGCAGACCATTAGAAAGGTCCAGATGGATTTCAAAAGACAAATTAGGACTGTATATATATATAATGTAGATATATATAGTTGGGAAGCATTGCTGAATGGTATGGAAACCCTATGTATGGCTAAGTTTTTGGAGGTCTAAGGGATAAGATACTAGACCCTGAGATTGTCATGAGGAAGAAGACTGAAGATGTTACTATAATTTTATCCACATAAGGAGCTTGGGGTCAGCACTTTTCAATGCTCAAGAGCCATAAAAAAAAAACTGCTAATTTAATTTGGCTATTTCAAAATGAGTGACCTTTGAGAAGACATTTTAAGTAGAATGAAGGAGATGAAAAATCTAATGTAAAACTTGGAGGAGTAAAAGAGTAGTAGAAAAGTAGAAGCAGAGAATATAAATTACCTTTTCAGTAGAACTATTTTCCATGAAGTACAGGGGAATGACTGTAGATTAATGGCACATCAGAGATGAAGTGATATTCCTTATGAATGCATAGGATGAAAGTGTATTTGTAGGCAGGGGAGAACCACTGGAGATGGAAAGTTTCGAAAGAAGTGATGGAAATTAATTGTGTGAGCAAGTTCCATAGATTGGTATAAAAAATATATACTATTTATAATCCAAAAAAGAGAGGACAGTTTTTATCTCAGTGATACGAAAGGTGTAAAATGGGCTGACAAAGATATATAGATTTTTTTTAAGTGGACAAGTGCAAAATGAATGGCAAAGAAATGAATAACATTTATTGAATTTTCCTTATGAGACAGACTCTGTATGAGTTTTATCCTAAATAGTTTTCACAAGAACCCTTGTAATTATAGGTCTACTTAGTCACGTTAGGTTATATCCTCTATTTTTTTATATAAAGTCCAAATCTTAGTAGCTTAATTAAACAAAGTTGTATTGCTGGCTCATGTCAAGTTAAAATAGAGTAAATCTGAGACCATCCAGACTCATTTCCCTTGACCATCTGTTGGGTCCTTCACATCTCCACTGGATGGCATATGGCCAATAGACCAGGGGAAAGGGCGTTTGTATACTAAGTCTAAAATTTTAGCAGCCAAGCCTGAAAGTCGCATGCACTATTTCCAACTACAGTCAGTCACATTATCCCTGACTCACTGTCAAAGCTTGGATAAGGGAGGCTTGCTGGGTGCCTGCAAAGAAAATGAAATATGGCTTGGTGTACTCAGAGCATTAAACATGAGACAAGAAGTATCATTATCTGTACTTTGCATGGAAGGTAACAGACTTAGAAAGGGCTTAATCAACTTGCTAAGGTGACACAATTAACTAAGTTGTCTGTTTGAGTCTGGCATGGATTCTCACAGTATATTAGAAGCAGGATGTGACAACGAGGGCCACAGAAGAGAATGGGAAGGCTTCACGATCTTTTGGGGAGAAAACATGATATGGGAACAAACTTATAGAGGAGTTAAAGCTAGAAACATACATCTCTCTTGTATCTGATTACCCCAGCTTTAAAGGTCCTTTTCAGGAAAATTAGTAGACTTCATTACAGACTACTTAAAAATTATTAGCTGCACATTGCCTATCAGATTCTATTCCAGATGTTTCATGGGCAAAACAGAGTGTGTGTCCTCATGGAGCTTGCCTTTTGGTTTGCAAAGAGAGGGCAGTTTGACCACAGATGCTTCGTGTGTTTAACTCAAGCCAAAAACTGAAATAATATATTGAAAGGATATGGGGTAACTTAAAATTAAACAACAACAACAAAACAACTAAGGAATTAGTATAGGAACTAAGGCTGCTCAGAGGATATGTATAAACAAACAAATGGAGAGTTTCCATTCCAGGAAGAGGAATTCTAATTGAGCCTGGTTATATGCGACTTAATAGAAAGTACCAACAAAATTATTAAAAAGAAAAAAAAAGGTGAGGTATAATTACTTTTAAAAATATTGATATGATTACTAGAAAAATAAAGAACAGATAAATGCAAAAAAAAAAACCAACAAAACAAAACAAAATATAAATGCATCACAGAGCTTTAAAGACAAAAACCCAAAACTACAAAAATAATTTTCTAAATTAACTGTTTCAAAGTGTGATAAATACAATAATGAAATTAAACAGAGTGATAGGCTAGAAAATATTTGGGAGGAGGAGTCTACTTTAGACAGCACCTGAGAGACAGCTACTGGGTCCTGAATAAGAGGGAGCCAAGTGTGCAATAAGCACAGATACACCTAAGAGAGGGACTAGAAAAGCACAGGGACCCTGAGGCAGGTTGTTTCTTTAGGACCAGAAAATGTGCTCCCATGGCTAAAATGTAAAAATATTGTGAGTAGGAGGATGGGAAGGAGGGAGTATGAGGAATTCATAGAGTTGGGCTAGATTGGTAAATGTGGGTTCAATTCAAGGCCTGCTGTCATTTAAAATAAGAGCATGTTAACTCATGTGTGTTTTTTTAAAGGAAATAAAAATTCCTTTTGTCTTTCGTCTGCTCTACTCCCACTGACTCTGTTTCTAGTAGAATTTCATCATAAGAGCAGCCCACTTTGGAAGTTTCTAGTCACTAGTAGTGGTTTTAAATGTGTCATATCTTACCAGATCTTTTGGGCAAGATCCTTTCTGTTCACAGAGGTAACTGACTAATTTGGAAAAGCAAAAGTGCATTTTCCTTGAAATAACTCAACCTGAGGTCACGATTGAGTGAGTCACTTCTTACCCATGTGACTTTGGACAAGTTAACTTAGCTTCCCTAACCTCAGTTGACTCATCCTTAAAAGGAAGTCAATAACTAGCTTCAAGTGTTGTTGAATGGATTAAATGAAATAACACATGTTAATGTTGTGGATTGAATATTTGCATCCCCTGCAATATCCATATGTTGAAATCCTCATCCCCAGTGTGATGGTGTTAGGAGGTGGGGCCTTTGGGAGGTAAATAGGCCACGAAGATGGATGAATTGGATTCACCATGAATTGATGAATTCAGTCATGACTTCATGAGTCTCATGAATCAGATTCGTGCCCTAATAAAAAAATATCCCAGAGAGCTCCCTTGCCTCTTCCACCAGGTGAGGAGACGGTGTGAAGGAGGCCAGCGATGAACCTGGAAGCGAGCTCTCGGGAGACAACAAATCTGGTCTTGCACCCCCTACTCTCCAGAATTGTGAGAAATAAGTGTTTGTTTTTTAAACCACCGAGTCCATAGCACTTTTTTGTTACGATCATCTAAGTAGACTAAGGTAGGTAAGTGACTAGTACTAGAATTCCTTAAAACAGAGAAAGAGCTCAATAAATAGCAGCTTAAAAAAATTGGGTGAAGCACAACAATCATCAGGTGTTTAGAAGGAAAGCCAGTAACATCCACCTCAGACTTCAAAGAAGTTAAAACATGCTTGACATACATTCTTGTCACACCCATGTGTTTTGTGGTAATCTGGCAATTTAAGTTAAATAAGGAAATATAAATTCATTTTAGTCAAGGTTCTCCAGGGAAACAGAATAAAATGTTTGTGTGTGTATCTGTGTGCGTGTGTGTACATTTCCATATATAGAGAGAAAAAGATTTATTTTTTTTTTGAGAAAAAGGTTTATTATAAGGAGTTAACCCGTGTGATTAGGGAGGTGGGCAAGTCCAAATTTGCAGGGTGGGCCTGCAGGCTGGAGACCCAGGAGAAGCAACAGATTGGGTTGAAACACAGTCATGGAAATATGGACAAATGCATGAGAGTAACAGTTAATTCCAGTCTGCAGGCAGGGTGCTGTGGAACCAGGATGAGCCAAAACTGCAGATAAGGTAAAAAAAACAGTCTACTGGGAAATTCTCTCTTGCTTAAGGGAGGCTGATGTTTCTGTTCTATGCAAGCCTTCACCTGATTGGATGGGGCCCACCCACAGTACTAGGGCACTCTGCTTTTTTTCAAAGTCTACCAATTTAAATGTTAATTTCATCCCAAACCCTGCCATGAATTTACTCAGAATATGTGTGACAGCACACGTGGGCACCCCATGGCCTGGGCAGGTTAATATCAAATTAATCATCACCCTCATGAATTCGATGGTGTTTTAGCCAAACAGGCTCAATTCTCTGCTGGATCTTGTGGAAATATTTGAAGAAAAAGTTTGTAAAAGTTTGATTTTGGAAACGTAAAGATCAGCTTTGTAGCAGTCCCTAACTCCTTTAGAACAGATTTGAAGTAGCTAAAAAAAATAAAGCAAAGAAAATACACAATATAACATGAGAAGAGGAAGAGATATGGAAATACTTCACCAGTTAATACATTAAGTCAAACTTAATTAGCATTCGTTTCCTTTACTCATAACCTCAGCATTTACTAGGCTTGAAAACCACTAAAAACCAGGAAATTATTATAAATTAGATAAAAGTGAGAAGGAAAAAGACAATAAACAAGAGAAATAACGTGAACTGAAGGTAGAAATGAGGGTAATAATGGCAAAAAGCACAGGACACAGAACAAATAACTAAGGGGAAGCAGGTAGATGGTGTCAAGGGGTGACACGAGCCTGGATAAGGTAACATGGGCAGTGGGAACTTTGGTCAATTATTTATTTTATTAGAAACTGAGTCTAGCGACCTGTGGCTAGAAGGTGGGTCTATTATTGCTAGAGTTGTGTGAATGTGTTCCTCTGTGCATATCTTTGTGAAAACAGCCTGAAAAGCCAAAAGCACCCCCCCCCAAAAGAAAACCCAAAACACCTTTATAAGACAAATTAAAATCCCCTGTGCAGCACAATACTCTGTAACCCCATGGTAATTCCTCATAGCAGGTTGTAGAGTCAAATCTGAACCTTCTTGCAGCTACTGCAAAAAGGAAATCTCAGGGTTAGAATACAAAATAGCTGCTTAATAAAACCAAACAGATTGTTAAGGGGAAGAATGGTTAAGATCAGAAGGAAATGTCTTTGCAGGGCATGGACTGGACTTTGTGTGATGTAACGGGCAACGCCAGTCACTCATCTTTGCTGTTGACACAACAACTAGCCCCTTGGTTCAACTTCAACCATAGTTAGAAGGGTTGATGGTAGGGGACAAAAAAAAAAAAAAAAGCCACTAAATTCTTAATGCAAGACGGCAGATTCTCAGTTTTCACAAACTTCAAGTGCAGATTCCCTCAACTTCTTACTTAGGTAATCAACAGTTGCTGTGGAGTAGCTTCGTCAAAATCCAGAAGAGAATTGAAACATTTTCTCAGACAGAGGGAACTATAAATTTCCTTTTTCATTCATGACTGGAAATGCTTATAACATTTTAAAGTGCTGTAAAATGTTGCTCGGAAATTTTTTTTTCAGTTTTCGGTATGTAAAATGCCAGCCTAAAATATACCAAAGTCTTCAGCCACGTGCACGACAAGAGACTGTAGACTTAATGGATGCTACTAAAACTGCTCACATTTCTAATATTTTTCATCATTCAATTTCACAGACTAGTAGAACTGCAAGACTTTTGTTCATAATTTCATATTAACTACTTAAATTTTCTTGACATATACTGAATTTAGATTATATTGTTCCTGCATAAATATTTAATTTAGGTGAACTCCTTAATGCTCTAATATTTCTGGTCTATTTGCTCCTAAGTGTTTTTTTCACACATCTTCTAAAGCCTGATAGAAGTTCCCAGGGGGTAATAAATAAGTATGGACTGCGGATAGAATGTCGTTTAAAGAATACATTTTCAAAATGCTTTTGTGTGCTTGCAATAAAAATTGCCAATTGTTTTCTTTGGAATTTAGTTTAAATCAGACAGGGTTAAATTCTTTCTCTTTAAAAGACCTTTATAAAGAAACAAACCAAAACACCAGAAATTGATAGAATAGAGTGCTGTCTCTGTATCTTTCACTTAATTTTAAATTCTCAGAGGGCAAGACTAGCTTTTATATATTTTTGAATCCCTAGAATCTCACATACTACACAGTACAAGTAGGCACTTACTAAATATATATTAAATAATTGATTTGTCTACATATGTGTGTGTGTGTGTATAAGGCAAAAACATTATGTTTCTCTCTTTTTTTACATTATGTCTCTCTAAGCTAAAATTGCACTCAGACTATATTTAATGACTGTATACACATGTGTGTATGGAAGTGCGTATGTGTATGTCCTTTTATTCTGGGATTTTTTTTTTTTTTGCCCCAGTTTGGAGGAATATTTTTCTGGGATTCTTAATATCAGATTGTACAGTCTATGGATATTTTTCTGCTCTAATTGAAGCATATTGTATTTTTAAAATATTAATTAAGTATATGGTCTACTTACTTTTACATCTGTACCTTTTCTTTCCCCGTTTTCCCTAGATACTTCTGTTTGAATAAAATGGCCTTACTATTCTGTTTCCTTGGTAGATTTTTGTCAGTGGGAAAATTAATTGAAATACAAAATGGAAAAGCTTAAGAAAACAAGTGAGCTACTGCGAGTCCCTCAGGTTCTTCCATTTGGACCAAAGTTATTTCCGTTGATGGATACAAGCCACTTCCTGCTGTTGTAGTGATGGGTAGTGGATACCTTAAAGAAATTTTCAAGAACAAAAAACTCTTTTTATAAATTGTGAACTCCTGGAAAGAATGAAGCAAATTTCCTTTTTCCTCGTTCTCCTTTTTCAAGGAGTCACATACAAGAAACAAAGAATTACTGTATAAACATAAAAATAAGATTTTTATGTGCTACTTGTACTTGAGTCACTTGAATATTGAATATGCATTTAAAAAGAAGCTTCTGAAACAGATATTAAATATGAATAAGAATCGTAGAATTTAGATCAAAGACACCGATCTCATTAGAGAACAGAGAAAGAGGCCAGGTATTTTACTCCAGTAGATAAAAATGAATAGGGTGGGATTAATTGTGCCTCTAGACAACTGGCCTCATTGGACAGAGTCAACAACTGCCAAAAGGTTATGTGACAGATGCTGAAAGTCTCCTCTGTCTCTTTTGTCAACCAGGCAGTCATGAAATAATGATAACCCTCCTTTGGAAGGTTCTTGTGGGAACAAGCGATGCATCCAACACAGCATGGTACATCCAACATGTGGGCAACATCTCCATTAATATTCTCTTCCCCTACCTTTCTTCCGAGACCATGGAGGGCTCTGCATAAAATTCAAATGTTCTTTTTGAAGGCTAACATTTAAAACCCAGATTTCCTAAATTGGAAAACCCCAAAGCATGAACTTCCCCTAGTAAAGGTTGACCATAGGTCTCTAGTTGCCTAGACAGCCTTGGTTTATGAAATGTCATTATTAATAGCATTGATTTACATTCTCAAAATCGTCTTAATTTGAATGATAAACTAAATGATAATCTTATTAATAAGATGTATTTAATTGGAGATTTGAGTGTCACGACTAGGAAATTTCTGGAGATAGGGTATGTCTCTGGCAGTTCTGGATTGTAAGGAGCTTCATTCGGGGGCCACCTGAGCAGCAGCACAAAACCCAAAGGTGGACAAGCAAGGGGAAAGTATGGGAAAGATAGAGAAAGACCTTCTTTTTGTAGGGGAGGAGGCTGAGATCAAAGAGACGAATGCATTCACCTAAGTCCTGTGTAAAGTAAAGTGCAAATACAGGATAATAATTAAATTCTCTTTTGTAAAAATAGTGTTAAAAAAAAGTAGTAAAGTAAACTAACTGGCTTAATTTGTTGAAATAATGAAAGTTTCTTTATTGTTTAAAATAAATCTTTACTTTGGAAATCTAGAAAATGTGCAAATGATAAATGTTTGTTCTTTAGAAAGTTCTGCCCGAAACGTATCAAGCACAATTATGTTATGATAAGGATTCCAAACTTCTGTAGGTTCTAAATGTTGATACTAGAAGATGCTGTCCTCTTCCTCTTAAAAAATAAAAAGATACCTTAAGGAGTTTGGGATATGCAAAAATGCACCCAGGACCTAGCTTGTGATGCTTTGCATAGAAAACTAATAGGAACTTAGATTTGGTTGGATCCTGACAGCTGGGGAGACAGGAGGTAGAGGGAAGAAGAACCCTAGCAACATGGCAGGATGCCCAGTCAGAGGGAGAGAGGCAGCTATGGGGAATTCCCGCCGCAGGGACTCTGAGGAACAGAAATGTGTAGCTTCAAAATATAAATTTGTGTCTTTAGAATATAAATTTATGATCTGTGGCGTGTATTTTTTAGTTTATGCCAACATTTTATTAAAAGTCCTTTATTTACAACGGCCTTGTGTCAATGGGACTGTGGAAAGTAAGTGACTTAAATGAGATAGGAAGTGCTTGCCGCCTTACTATCTATCATCTGGCCTTGGGGATTGAAGGTGATGGTTCCCAGGGAAGAGAGAGGTGACCTGAGGAGCATCTCCGAGTCCTGGGGAAGGACCCAAAGACCAGGGAAAGCGGGCCACATGCAAGTGAATTTAGAGATGGACATGAGCCATACCCTATGTATCCTAAATATATATTTAGGACACATTGATGTATTAATTAATTATTGTTAATATCCTAAACATATTACAAAAAAAAAAAAGATAATTCTCAAGGCTCAAATTCCGGGTTACTATTTAGTACCTATAAAATCTTTGACAAGTTATATAATTTCCAAAATCCACTTGCTTACCTACAACACTAAAATGATGTTTAGTATAATTTTGCTCAGAAAATTATGTCCGATGATCTACGTTAAGTCACAGTCCTGTGCCTGGCAAGTGGCCAGAACTCTATAGAAACTAGCTGACAGCTCCAGTATTAGCATATCATTTTGTATTCGATGTCCTTACTGTTTTTATATCCACTTGATATTATAACATATATATAGTCTCCTATATCACTGAATATTCTCTGAATACATAGTTTTTAATGAATATCTATTGGGCCATATGCTTAATTTAACTGTGCTTTCCATTTTTTGGCCATTTATGTTGTTTCAAATTTTAACTACTTATAAAAGATGATGGCAAGCTTCTATATTTAAAACTCAATAGGCCTTTTTGATTATTTAGTCAGAAAAAAAAAATCCACTGAATGGCAGATAAGTGTGCAGAAGTATACAAGCATTTTAGGATTCTTCATATGCAGACGCGTTGTTCTGCAGAGAAATAATAGCAAATTATACCATTTCAATTACGACGTTTCAATTTCCAAGTAAAGTACAATTTCAAAGTGGCTTGAATAAATAAGAAAAAAAATATCAGAAATTCCCTAGATAGGGCAGTCTTTAAAGATGCTTGACAAGATGGCTCCAAATCGCTAAGGTACCACGTCCTTCCCTTGTCTTCTCTTGGTGTCAGTATCATAGGCAGGCAGGTGGCAGTGTCCATAACAGCTTCAAATATTTATTCTGGACACAGTAAGACCCAGTGACTCCTTTATGGCAACACGGAAACCTTCGCAGGCTTCACAAGTCATTGGTCAGATTGGCCTCGTACTTGAATCAACGGTCCTCATGATCGTTTCCCCTGTCAGTGTTCGAGAGCACCACCTTAATTTCATCCTCGCCAATAGGGTGATGGTAAACTCCCCTTATTTCTATTTCTATCCATCAGAAACTATGTTTGGAGATGACGTATGCCATCGTCCTGCAGAAACACGGTCAACTGGCTATTGGGCTGAATGAAGGAATCAATGAGTGATAGACTGGATTTATCAGATCTTTATTTCAATTGAGCTGCATTTTACCTGGTGGAACACTAATAGCTTGAGAGAGGAGGTGGACCTTCTTAAATACAAAGGGGATATTATATGCAATGAAAGCATCTGAGCAATAATATTACCCAACAGCTAAATCATTATTTGGGGGAATGTATGGACTGCGTGTAAATTAAAACGTGAAAATGAGTGTAGAGAGGAGTGAAATTTAAGCTCTCAATGGGATAATCCTGCAGCTGAAATGGCCTCACACTGTTTTTCTTGGATTATTTTGAGGCCCATTGTATTATCTGAAGGAAGCCTATTGAACAGTGATTGACTGGTGCTGACCTGGTGCTACACTCATTTTGCACAAAAGCTTCTCCGCCGTAATGCTTAGTGAGGTTATACATTGAAGCCGGTTGCCATCCTGAAACAAAATGAAACTACTCATCCACTCCTCAGAGGTTTTAGTATGACACATTCTATTGTGTTATAATTTTGAAAGGAGTCATTTCTCCTGATGGACTTTTATTAACTTTCAAATGGGATGCGTACAAATTGCAATCAAATATCTTTACTTTATTGAATACATATGTTGTTAGGAAATACAATTCCACTTTAAAGGGTTTCACGGTTTTACTGACGCCCAGATCTCTTTGTTCTGGCTTTGGTCTCCCCTCTTGCTGCCCCTCGGAAAAAACAAAACAAAAAAAATATCCCCAAAAAACAAAACTATCTTATTGAGCTTCATGCTCTCGAATTCCTTGATGCGCATCGCTGCACAGAATAAACACTCAGGTGATTGCCAAGCTTTTTTTTGTTGTTGTTGTTGTTTGTTTGCTTTTTTTTTTTTCTTTTTACTTTTGTCTAAATGTCATGGAGATGCTATGCCCAGCAAGAGTGCTTGAACAAGTGCACTCAGACATAACATGTGAAAGGTTTTAGCTGCATACTCGCACGTCTGTCCCAAGTTCTGGTTTGACTACTGTGCACACACGGCCTTGAAATTTGAGTTTGAGACTGTGGAGAGACTATTTAGCATCTTTGAGTCTGAACGCATATATAAACGTGCTGAAAGTCATACTATGTCTTCACTAAATCTGTCCCTCTGGTAGGTTTGGTTACATGCATCTTCTTTCTGCCCTTAACACTCTGCACTTCCTTGTCCACAGCACTCATCACATTGCATCACCCATGTGTGTAGTACACATTATCGGCTCCTTAATAACAGGCCAGTATGTTTCTGTATCTCCCCTCCATCAGTTCTCTGGATCTCAAGTACTCGATAGTGCATATTAAATAGTTGAGTCGGTTAAGGACAGAAGGGAAAAAAAAAATCTGATATCGACCTCCACTTGAAACAGTAAACTATTTTTATCATTTGGGGAAAAAAAAACGTATGAAAGACATGCCTTAAACCTTGTATTACTAGATTCTTGAGCTTAAAGTACAAAACGGTCTAAATGATGATCAAAAGAACAAAACAAAAACAGTTAAAGTCTTCCTAAACAGCGCTGGGGAGGGGGAGAGGCTGAACCCAGTAGTTAAAGGAGACAAAGCACACATTTTAGTCCGTACACATACCAGTGACCCAAGGCCCTTAAATCTCAATAAGTTACATCATGAAAATCATAAGACTGTCTTTGTTGCTAAAGATTTTAGGATTTTGTTTTCTATAAATTATTAGATGTTTAAAGAGGTGAGTTCGGGCCACCTAGGTAGCCTAGTTGGTTAAGCATCTGACTTTCAATTTGGGCTCAGGTTATGATCTCAGGGTCTTGAGGTGGAGCCTTGCATTGGGCTTCCCCCTCAGCACTGGGTCTGCTAAAGTTTGTCTTTCTCTCCCTCTTGCCCTCCCCAAGCACTCTCTCTCTCTCTCTCTCTCTCTCTCTCTCTCTCTCAAATAAATAAATCTTAAAAAGAAAAAGAAAAAGATAGGTGACTTCCTGAATATCAACTAATCCTGCCTTTTAGTTTAGGTATAAAAAGCTGAGATTGGATGCAATCTGCAAAGATTAGCTCCTGGACACAGGAAGAGGGATTCAGACACTGAGTTGTCAAATCCATAGAATCCCTGATGACTGGAGAGCTAATAAGTCACCTCTACAAAATAGGAGAAGCAAACTTCTCACATTACTGAGAAAGGTTTTTGTTTTTGTTTTTGTTTTTTGTTTTTTGTTTTGTTTTGTTTTGTTTTTTTAAGGCAGGGGATGCCTCTGCTATTTATTCCCTTAGAGTATGGGATCTCAACAAGCTGCAATTTAGTCCCTTGGGACGTATAGCTAGCTGTCTGTACATATGTTTGATGCGCCCCTGGGGAGGGAATGTAGGAGGTGCCATCAGCATCTAGTAGTAGAGTCTGGAGAAGCTTCTAAACATTTCCAAGAGCTCTAAATGTCAACTGTGACAAGATTGAGAAACTCTGCCTTAGACCATCATCCAGGCAACAAGGACCAGGTTACACTAGGCTGCAACAGCAAGTGTCTGAGTTGTCATTCTCCAGGGTACAGAGAACTCGTACCTATATAGACAAGTATAGTTGTGTAGTCACCCCTGGAATGGCAGGGCTGCCTCCAAAAGAAGCGGCCTTGAAGGTCAGGATGTGTGGTGGGTGGAAGGCCTTCCCAGCCATGCGGACATGGGCGTTGTTGAGGTCACATTTCTGTGGTTGCTTTACCTACTGAGGTGGTATTAGGCCTGAAATGGCATCCAGAATGGTAACCATAAGTCCACCAGCAATCGAGACTGCATCTGTGGTTCCCTCCAGCAGGAACGCTCTTCCCCTTCTTCTTCCCGTGGCTCATCCTTTCTTGGCACAATGATGTCAACTCACATCTCTTTGCGATGATGGATCCTCCCCTGTCCACCCCGTTGGATTTGTCTTTGTCATCTTGAGCCATTTTCTCTCACACGACTGTTTTCACTGCCTGAAATAATCCTTTTTGCTCGTTTAACTGTTAAATGTTTACCCCTCACCAATTCAACTGAGAGTGAACGTTTTTGAAAAGGAAAGCGCTTTACCTTGTTTCTCACCACTAGACCTTCCTCAAAGCTTATAACAGGTGCTCAGTGAACATTCCATATGTTCTATTTATTCAGTAAACATTTATCAAGCGCTGTTATAGGCCACCTACTCCTCTAGCCACAAACATAATGTATCATAATGTAATCTTATCTTCATAAAGCTTGTGGAAAAGTGAATACAGAAAATAATGTATAAAAGAGCCTGAGTAGAAGTGGGAAAAAAGACAAGTAGACGCTCAGCAATGATGCGGTGAGCACAAAGGAAGGAGGTTAAGAAGATAAGTAGTCAGGGCAGCCTGGGTGGCTCAGCGGTTTAGCACCGCCTTCAGCCCAGGGCCTGATCCTGGAGACCCGGGACTGAGTCCCGCGTTGGGCTCCCTGCATGGAGCCTGCTTCTCCCTCTGCTTGTGTCTCTGCCTCTCTCTCTCTCTCTCTCTCTCTCTCTCTGTCTGTCTCTCATGAATAAATAATAAAAGAAGATAAGAAGTAAATGACTGTATCTGTGACTTAGCATAAAATTCTGGAGATGACCAGAATATTGCTTCTATAATGACCCAGGGGCTACTAGATGGACTAAGTGTTAGAGATAATGCACATCCTGTGGATGGAAGTAGTTTTGCTGTTGTTAGTAGCTGATAAAGTTAATTAGTTAGAGTCCTACAATTAAGCAATGACACAATTTAAATTTAAACTTACATTTATATATTACTATTATCATGTATCATTATTATATAACACAACTATCATTATTATCCTTCATAGTCTTCTGAAGTGGGATAAAAGCCATGCTTACATACATAAGAGGAAACAAGCTGAAATGGATTAAACAACTTCCCCAAAGTCACATGATTACAAAAGTACAAAACATATCTTGTATGAAATATGTTTTTTTTTTTTTTTTTTTTTTTGCTTTTTGGTGTGATCTGAATGCCTTTTTGCATTACTCACTTAGTGAAGCCTTTGGAGGGAGAAGGAAGCTTGGTTAAGGGAAAAGTATAATGTGTGAATCTGTAAAAACAGGCAACTGTAAAGTTAGGGAGGGTAGAGTAAGTCATAAGTATATTCAAAGCAGAGAGAATCTGGATATATTCTCTAAGCAATGCATATGCCTAGGAGAACTTCTTCCTAAGGAGGGATTTTTTTCCACTTTGTAATTGTCACCTTTAATTTATTCATATTATCTCCAACCCAAGAAATCTTTTAGTTTCATTCCCTAATATAACAGCAGAATTTGAAGGAGCTTTAGTAATCTTAGAACTTTATTTCTTTCTTATTCCTCTCTTTCTCAAGACGATTAGAGATTACCACTAAGAAAAAAAAATAGATGTACACATAAACATAACAGAGTGAATGAGACAAAATAACAAAAAAAAAGAAATCAGAATTATGAAAAGGAGGAAAATATATTTCAAATGAAAATCATTTTCATCATTGGGAATAAATATCCCAGTGCACCTCAAGAACCAGAATAATTTATGGAGTTTCCCTCACTGACAGGATTGAAGCATTTCAAGCCGCCTCTTAGAAGATGTGATACTTTCCTGACAATGCATTTTAAGAGGATTTTGCATAGAGGGGAAAATTACTTAGTTAATATTCTAATAGTATCCTTTTGTTATTGGTAATAGCATCCTTTTTAAAAATTATTTTTTGGACAAAGCATCTAGGTACATGCAAGAATGCTGGTTTTCATTCACTTCGTCCCAGGATTCAAATAACTTGATTGATTTTGCACATGTTCTGGGAATGTACAAGCAAACCATGACCCTGTATCTGCAGTGAGAAGGGGGAAAGGACTTTTAAACTAATAGTTATAAGCTACAAAACAGAAATACGTAAGCAGTTCTGGAAACATGGAGGTGACAGCGTCCAGTTTTGCTCACTTGGGAGTCCAGAGAAAGACTCATGCAAGGAGGTAAACTTTGAATTCCTTCTGGAAGTGGAAACTTCCCAGGTTGATAAAGGGAAGTGAAGAGCATTTCGAGAAGGGTAAAGAGAAGAAAATGTCACCTTATGTGAGCACTTGGGAGAAATCTTAGACCAGAAGAAAGGAGCATCTGGGAGAGAAGAGAGATGACTTTAGAAAGGTCGATAAGGTTCTATGTGCTAGACTGAGGAGTTAGCATTTAGGCTTTGGAAGTGAAGTGCCATGAAAAGATGTTAAGCACAGGGGAATAAGATCAGCTTCGTATTTCAGAATATCACTTAACTCTCCACATTCTTTAATATGCGTAAGGTATTTCCTATGTTTTTAAAGAATAAAACGAAAGTAAATCATTCACTTGATTTTTTTTTTGTACATGTATTAATCAGGGCTCTCCAGTAAGAACTGAATCAACAGAATATATAGAGATACATGGAAAGAGGTTTATTATGAGGGGTTGGCTCACTCGATTCTGGAGGCCAAGCAGTTCCATGATCTGCTGCGTGCAAGCTGGAGATTTGGGAGAGCCAGCAACGCAGCTCCAGTCCCAGCCCCAGTCGGACTGGGACCTCAGGTTAGGCATGCAGGGCTTAGTTGTATTCTGAAGGAAGAATTGGGATCGTCGGCCTGAGACTATGTATGGAGTGTGCCAAAGAGAAAGGAAATAAACATGACACCAAAGTTTTACACAGAATAGGCATTTGAAGGAGGGGCTCTTTAAGAGGGAAGATAGCTTTGGGCAGGTTGATTTAAAGATGATCTGGGAAAAAAAATAAAGATGACCTAGGAGCACCTACGTGGCTCCTTTGGAAGTGTCAGACTCTTAGTTCTGGTTCAGGTCATGATCTCAGGGTCATGAGACTGAGCCCTGCATCAGAGTCCACCCTGAGTGCAGAGTCTGCTTGAGATTGTCTCTCTCTCTCTCTCTCCCTCTGCCCCTCCTCTCTTTCTCTCTCTCTCTCTAAAATAAATACAATAAAAAAAAAGAGGATCTATTGGAGGCCAAACGTGTACATTTTTAGATGCCATCAAGGGCCTTCTTCCTTCTTCCTTATTCTTAGCGGTTGCCTGCCTGTGTTGGAACATTGCTCCACTTCTGGACTTGGATGAAAGTCCATTGACTAATCCATTGATTATATCCAATCACTTGGAGGTAGCCCCTGAGAGATCACCAAGGAGCAGAAGTCAGTCTATTTCTTCCCTAGATGTGGAAGACATTGTTCCATATCTCTAAAATCTATCCACCTATCTTTCTATCTATCACTTATGGTCACACATGGTCTTGGCAAGAGCTTTATGATGAATAACTTCTCTTATTATCTTCAGCAAAAGACAAGACAGCTGAATTGTTGAGAGTCTAAATAAATTGCCAAACATCATGCAGTGCACATGAGGCAGAACCGGGATTTGAACCGAAGATACCTGGCTCCGCGGCCCGTCTTTGTAAGTCTCACCCTCTATTGCCTCAGGAGTTGTGGGCTGCACGTCTGGATACATGGCTGGCTCGGAGAATTACATTAGTCATCATCAACTCATCTCTCTAGGCCCTCACTTTTCCTGTATTGATTCAGGCCTCCGGTGGCCCACATGCCTCGAGCACCTGAGGAGGAGAATATTGGATTACGCTGGGGGTATGTAGTTGGAAAACACCTTTCAGGGAATTCTAATTCACCTTGCCCTGTTCTCTCTTCAACTCAGGGAAAATCACCGCATTAGATGGCTTCTGTGGATATCTCTCACAGGGATGGTAAAGTCATTAAATTGAAATTTGCAGGGGATTAAGTGTCAACAGTGCTAGATACATATCACAAACTTAAAAATGCTCAGCTGTGGGTGGCTCCATTATTATTTGAAGGTTTGCATTGCAGATATGCCTTGGCTAAAATATCTAATTTTCCTCCTTTTTTTATTGCAGTACAGTTAACATATGTTATATTAGTTTCAAGTGTACAACATTAGAGATTTGACAACTATATGCAATACGTCGTGCTCACGTTGATAAGCACAGTCATGGTTGTTCCCATACAACGTTATTACAATATTATTGGCTATGTTCCCTGTGCTGTACTTTTCATCCTTGTGACTTATTTCATAACTAGAGGCCTGTACCTATTAGTTCCCTTTAGCTATCTATTTCACTCATTCCCCCATTCCCTCGCCTCTGGTGACCCCCAGTTTGTCTTTTGTATTCGTGATTCGCTTTCTGTTTTTTGTTTGCTTGCTTGCTTGTTGTTTTTTTTAATATTCTCTATGTAAGTGAAATCATATAGTATTTGTCCGTCTCTGTCTGACTTGTTTCATTTGGCATCTTTATTGTCACAAATGACAAAATGTCATTTTTCCTTATGGCTGAGTAATAGTCCAAGAGACATAATGACCAAAACACCAAGGATCAGAGAGAGAATCTTAAAAGTAGCAAGAGAGAAGCAAGTAGTTATATATAAAGGAAACTCCATAAGGCTATACGCTGATTTTTCATAAAGTACCTGATTTTCAATATTAAGTTTTGCTCTGCTGGCTAGGCCAGATTCTGTGACCCTCAAAAATTGCTTCCATTTTGGTTAAAAAAAAAAAAAAAAAGTCATGATTGCAGATAGCTGTTGCTTTTTTTTTTTTTTTTCAACTTTTTCTCCTTCCTCTAAGGAAAGAACATTATACTTATCTTACTTTTACTTATAGAATTATGGAAGAATGGGACTAAAATCCATACCTTATGATCAACTTGTTCGTAACACTTCCTTAGGCAGTTTTCCAATGATGACAGACACAGACACGCCAAATACAAACTCTGGAATCTGAATCAAATTGCTTTTTCTCCCGGTACTCATGTTCATTTTCTCTTGATGTATCCCCTGAGATGAGCTGTCCCTATCACCCTTCCTTCAGAATGACACCTTTATGTTTAAAGTAGTGTGGAATTAATTGTTAAAGAGCAATCACCCAGAATAATTACCAGCAAATGAAAATCTATACTTTAGCTTATTTAAAATAAATGGATGGTCTTAGCTCGTACAGGACTCATCTCTGCCTTTGACCCCCGTGTGTTTTTTGTTCTCTATTATCACCAGAAATTCTGATGTTGAATGGACCTCGAGGCCTGAGACCTGCCAAAGAGCAATGATCTCTGGGTAAATACTCAGCCAATCTTAGGCTTCAACAGTCTGGATGATATCTTCTCTGTCAATGAAAGATTATTTCTTCCCCTGCTCACTGAAACTGTCCATGTATTAGTTATTTGGAGTTCAAGTAAAACATATACATTGTGAGTGAAAATAGCGGGCTTTGCCTCCTAGATTTATAACAACAGAAAAACCAAAGAAAAAGGCAGCATAATGCATTCTTTCATGGATAAGAAATGCAAACACACCAGAATCAGAGGTAGAGCAGAGTTTCCAAATTGACCGAGTGATCTGAATCTTAAATGGTTAAGTCCCATTTTTTTTCTTTGCCTCAGGCTCCTATCCAGCTTGCAGAGAATGGGGCTGGGGTGCTGTGGGAACCTGCAGGAACTATTTGGATAATAATAGTGATGAATACCTCATGAATGCAGGATGAGAACAGTATCAGAGTGGAAAGAACCTTAACTGGTTATTTTGTGTTGTGCTACCAGCCATCCAGAGAGAGGTGGTGAAATCTGTTATCCTTGACTCGATGTGGAGTCTTTTTCCTTAATGGTGTAGCACAGGTCAGCGCGGGAACTACTAATATTTTCCTGCACATCACGTTATGTTCTGAAAGTTGCCTCATTAAGTTTATATCAAATCAGGAATGGGAATGCAGTTAGAAAGCCAGTGTTGTGACTATGAAATGACAATATTTCATTTTTATCACTTTGGCCTCATAATCACTGAAAAGCAATTCTTTCCCCAGAGATGAGATTTTTTTTTTCATCAACCATATATATCCTAGAGGGACCAGTACACTAGAACCTTGTGTGTAAGCATGAGTAGGAATCATCCAAGGAACAATGCCTAGGTCATTCTTCTAGACAGAAGCTACTGAGTCCCTTCAAAGAAATGATCCCTTCCCCTGTGGCCACCAGGACAGGCTTTTAAGGCTGTTTCCAACTGGTCTCCCTGTCTACAGGCTGCCCTTATCTAGAATAATCTACTTGGCATGAAAATATGACTCTCACTTGCCAGTTCTCACTCAGTTCTTCTGATCTGTAAAAATGAGGGTAATACTTGCACCTCACTTGCAGAGTTTGTCAGTGGTACACTTAGCATCCTTGATAACCAGAGTGAACCATTTCACTCTGATAACCAGAGTGAACCATTTTATGACCATATTATTACAAAATTATTTTCACTCATAGCCATAAAATAAAAAATGTAACAATAATAATGGCTAGAAAAGGAACACAGTGTTAGTTGTCTTTTGTTGAACTTTGGATACTTATGCCAGCAAAACTGAACACTAAAAAAATGAAATAAATAGCAAAAATATTAGTAGATTCGTAATTTAATTATACATTTTATAAATACATATTTTTGATAAAATTGAAACAATTTTTGATAAAAGAAATAGTTTTGGTGTGACCAATCGAATAACAAATAAGATTAAGAAATTTTAATTCTAAAAATGTTATTCAAATCAGTAAAATATGTATTTTTGAAGATTTTATTTATTTATTTGACAGACAGAGAGAGAGAGAAAAGGCACAAGCAGGAGGAGTTAACAACAGAGGGAGGGGGAAAAGCAGACTCCCCGCTGAACAAGAAGCCAGATGTGGGGCTCAATCCCAGGATCCTGAGATCATTACCTAAGAATAAAGCAGATGATTAACTGACTGAGGCATACAGATGCCCCAAATCAGTAAAATATTTTATGGGTGAACTAAAGCTAGCACCTACCAGACAAAAATTACATTTTGCGTTTTGCATTGTTTGATTATTTTCAATTTGCAATTAAATAACTCTTCAAATGATGGTATAAAATGACATAATGGAAGCCAGTCAAGATCACAGTAACCAGTAATTATAGGATTTAAAATTATATTTTTTAGGAAAGAGTATTTTATCACTGATATTATTCATGATTTTTAACTCATGGTGATAATCATACTCTGTTTTATCATTGTTTTAAAATGCTCTATACACAATGCATCTCTTTATTGTCTATATCAAGAGGCAGACTCACCCCAGTGTCTTGCCTATTTTATATTGCCGATGGGGATTCTGGAAGGGTTAAAATGAACTAACATCTAAAGTACTTGGAAGAGGACCTTACATATGGTAAATGCCAAAAATATTATCAAAATTAAATACTAATGATACCTCCTTATATTTACTATATAAAGACAAAGTCTAATCTTATTGGCATGTTTAAGACCATCCACAATCTGGTCACACAGTTTTTTCTTTTCACCTAAAAGAGTGAAGTAAAAACTTTAGTGGCACAAAAATTTTACTCTTCATTCTTCACTTATCATCAGATTTCCTGCTAATTTTTTGATGATAAGCCCTCTCCCTTTCTTACCTCTAGAAGCTTCATTCTTCAAGGGACACCTTAGTTGCTGATTCTTCTGATACTTCTTTCCCTTTTTCAATTCTACTGTTCAGAAGATTCAACATCCATCCATCTGTCCATCTATGATCAATCCATCCACCCATCCATCCATCCTTCTATCATTCATTGACTCATCCATCCATCCACCCATCCATCTGTTTGTTCATGCATTTGTCCTTCCATCCATCCATCCATCCATACATCCATCCATTTTTTCTCAACATATATTATCAGAATGCTTGCTATAGACACAACAATCTTCTAGAAATGAATAGTAAATAGAGAACAATTGCTGGCTTATATCAATTTAAAGTCTTCTGGAGAAAAGAGAAAAGTAGCAATTGTAACTCACTATTTTTAGTGTTATCCTTAGACTGCAAGAATCAAGTGCTATCAGAGCACTTTGGGTGGAAGGGAAGGGAGTAAGGGGGAAATTTAAACAGTATGGAGAGGTCAAACAATGTTTCCTGGAGAATATCAGCAGCATTCAAACTGAAATCTAGAATAAAACTTATCTAATAGAAAAGAGCGATAAAATGACAAGAGTGGAGAGAATGTCTCAGCACAAAATGTAGCAGGAATTATGGCATGAAGGGATAAAATACAAATGGAGTTAAAAGTTGCACATTTTTTGTAGGATAGAAAAACTCGTGAATGAACCCTGGAGAGGTAATCTAAGGCCAGATCATTCAAAACCTTGTCAAATCTCTGTTCAGAGGTTTGGTAAAGGCTAAGAGTGGTGAGGAGACACTGAAGGGTTTGAAGCAGAGAAGCTATTTGATTTGGGGTCTTAAATATTTTTATATTTAAGTATAGATTTTGTATTGGGGAGGGGAAAATATTCAGAGAAGGAAAACTGTTTTGGCTGTTGTAGGGATATGATCATGAGATGATAGTGACTCTCCTAAAATAGGGCAATGGGGATGGATTCTCAGGATTGAAGAAGTACAATTGGCAGGATAGAGTAACTGGACACTGGTGACTAGAGACAGAAAGGCATCAAAAATGGTTTCTTAGGTGGCCTTCAAGTTAGATGATACCACATTACTAAGAGGGATGAATCCAGAAGAGATGGCGCCAGTCACCAAAATTGGGCCTTTTGCTGGAGAGCATATTGCTGGGGATTCCACATCACCTGTGGAAGGATGATGAGCTCCAAGAAAACGTCATCTTGAATTCACCTGTCAAGATACAGCAGTGGGAATGAGCACTCAACGAGCATGTGAAGGCTGAAGAGAGAAGCTGGCTGGGAACACACCAAAAGTTCATAGCGAAAGTTCCAGGAAAGACAAAAGAGCAGGAGCCAACAAAGAGGTACAAGGAAACCTGGAGGAGAATGGTGTTGGGGAAGCTTCTTTGACATATAATATTTATTATAGCTCTGTATGAATATATTTCTCTCCTTCACTAGAATTCAATTTCTTGAGTATCAGAATCATGCCTTCGTATGCCTTGATTCTAGCACCGTATCCAGGGCTCAGGACATGTGCTCACCGTACCCAGCACATGTCTACTGGATGGGGAAAAAGTAGTGTTGAACAATAGAGGTGATTTTCTTCTCTGTTATTTTTCTGAAGCAGGAAAACATTTACAAAATCAGGCCTGGTGCATTCGGATAGAGCCAGTGCTGTCTGGTGAAGGGAGTAGATGTGTCATCTTCCTTGCAATAGTTTACATGCATGTAAATGATCTAAACTTGAGTAACCTTGAGCTTGGGTTAAGAGCTTTTAAAAAAGATGGCAAGTTTCAAACTGCAGAAGAAAAGCAGTCTGTGGAAGAAATAGTGTCAGTCATAATGAGCCAGTGTAGATTCCAAGACATTCTGATCAAATTAAAGAAAACATGTCAAATAAGTTGGAAACCACAGGCCATGGGGAAAACGTTGTAATAGCAATCTTGCCAGAAAGAGGCTGTCCAATCAGTTTAGGCAGGAGATATGTGCCAGGATGGAATGATTTATGTGGAAAATTTGAAAACTTGATCCACACCCTATTGAAATTAGTGGATCATGGGAATAATATGGGGTTATTATGTCCAAAGTCAAAGGGCTTGATTTAGTATTCTCAATAGAATATCAAACAGGTAGTGAAGGAGATGAGAATATTCCTCCCAGAGAAAGCAACCTAAAGGCCAAAATTTCTCATAAAAGTGGAATGTGCCCAGAAATTAGCGAGGCTGATACCTAATTTATAGGCAGTTGAGTGTAATGGAAAAAGGACGCATTCTGAAACTGGGGTTCAAATCCCGTTACAGTCAAATTAAATGATATGACCTTACATAAGTTAATTAATCTCTTGGAGTCTCATATTTCTTATTTGTAAAATTAACATAATAGTTCCCAACCTGTTAGGCAGTTTGAAGGATTAAGTGATAAAAGTAAGTGCGTTGATAGTGCCAGGATATTAGGTGCTCAGTAGAACCTGATATTTCTCATTTATGACCATAACTCCCCAAAGGTACTCCACAGCCTCAGAAGTATGTGGAGACAACAGTACTAGTTTACTGTTCTTTGTAGTCATTACTTATTTTTAAAAGGTATATTTTTCCCAATGATTCAAAAAGGTAAATGAACTTTATTTAACCCTGTAATTTTATTCTATGGCATAGAAGAAGGTTGACAGTTGTTAGAGTCAACATATATGATTCTGTGGCTTTGTACTGTTCTTCCTTAACACATATGCGTACGTGCGCACACACACGCACAGAAGGACAACAACAAAACATATATTTATGATCTCTCTCTCTCTCTCTATATATATATATCTATATATATATATCTATATATATATATAGATATATATATATACTTGTACTATGTGCCTTAATTAAGCAAAGGTTATCCCTGGAAATGTAGGCAGAGCGTTGATGTTACTCAGACAACATGAGGGAGACTCAGAGGTTACAGGGTAAGTCCTAGGAAACTGAAAAAAAAAATTGTTGCCAGTTATTTTTACCATCCTCACAGAAAGTGAGAGAACCCCAGGGGTCTCCAAGATATTAAACTCAACTTAATTACTGCCAAAGTTATGGCACAGCTAGTGTACCACTTAATTAATATGGAATTAAAAGAAAATACGCAAATGAGCAGAAATAAGCAGTGTTAGTGGAGGACTCATTTAATTCTTCCTATAATTCTTACACCAGGATGAGGAAACATAGCAAGGAAGTCGTGCATTTGTTCTGTGCATGTAAAGTGAGTTGAACGGACTTTCCATGAAAATTTTCTCAGTTGGGTTTGACGCTGATGAAACTTCAGAATCACCTCAGCGTTTTGAGATGTGATGTTGAGAGTTGCTAAACTAATGAAACTTCCTTGTATTTTAGAAAATGAGATAAAGAGAATATCCAACTTGCTTCCCCAGATTGTGATATTATCTCTGGCTAAAGAACAAGAAGGTGAACGTGTCTATCTTTTGTCTAGAATTTTTAAGCCTCACATGCAATGCTGAGTGGACGTTATATCTCAAATAATTCATGAGCCACAATGCCACGTGTATTTGAGAGGATATAAAGGTAATCATGGAGTTTTGAAGGTAGGAAGATTAGAGGCTGTAAACAAAAAGGGAATCCATAATCAAAGTAAGAGTCATAATATTTGTGGAGATTTGTGGTTGATTATACTGAGAATATTACAAATATTTAATAACAAATGCAGCGCTGAACCGGATGCCAGGCTTTACTCTGGGAGTTAAGTCTTGGAGAACGAATGGTTATTTGCTAGAACATAGTGTGGAGACCTAGAGAGGTATCAGAATGAAGGGATGGGGTTGATCGGAGTGGCTAAAAGACGTAGGAACATTTGAATGTTGTAACAACTGGTCCTATATGCTATGGCTAGTCGCCAACCTTGCATATACTTTCCTCAGTGTTCACAAGAAAGGAAGCTGGAGTGTTGATTGATTCTGATGTATGTATGGAATTTGATGTGGAATCTGTACATAGCCCTCAAATCTAGGAGGATGTTATTTCTTCCCTCTTTGGAATCCAAAAATCTCCACTTATCAGCCTAGGATGCTGGCCTGGTAGTAAGCCCTCAACCCCTGAGTCACTAATGGAAACCATCCCGAGGAGAAATCAGAACACCCAGAAAAACCACACATGTGTGTGGAACCTGAAATCATTCGTGCAGTGTGAAAACCTCAAGCCTGGAAACTAATCTAAAATTGGCCTGAAAATCCTACAGAAATCCCCGTAGGGACTTTGCAGAGGCAAATAAAAAAGCACTTCTTGAGAATATCTCCAGAAGCTGAGAAAAAAATGGGATTCTTATGGGGGGAACTTCCACTGAATGAAATAACAGACAAAATAACTATGCACCCAAGAAAACCCACAACCAGAGATTGTCATCTGATTCTGGATGGGAACTAAAGATTATAGCAGAATTAAAGGTATGGGCACTCTGAAAGGAAATTTAAAATAAGTACATTAGGATTATAAAACAATGTAAGGCCATAATTTATACTCCTAAAGTGAGAACGGTATACAATTTTATGTATTTTTTATTTTGTTTTAAAGATTTTATTTACTTATTCATGAGAGACACAGAGAGAGAGGCAGAGACACAGGCAGGGGGAGAAGCAGGCTCCCTGTCAGGAGCCCTATGTGGGACTCGATTTCAGGACCCTGGGGTCACGACCTGAGCCGAAGGCAGACGCTCAACCACTGAGCCTCTCAGGCTTACCAATGATATATAATTTTTTTAAAAAAGAACTTGATACTCTTTTGTAAAAGAACTAAAGGGAGATTCTAGGAAAATAAATGTAAATAAAAGAAAAATATCATAGACAAAAATTGTACTAATGTAGTAGTGGTTAGATTATTTTTATTTTTTTATTTTTTTGTAAATTTATTTTTTATTGGTGTTCAATTTGCCAACATATAGAATAACACCCAGTGCTCATCCCATCAAGTGCCCCGCTCAGTGCCCGTCACCCAGTCACCCCCATCCCTCGCCCTCCTCCCCTTCCACCACCCTAGTTTGTTTCCCAGAGTTGAGTCTCATGTTCTCTCTCCCTTTCTGATATTTCCCGCTCGTTTTTCTCCTTTCCCTTTTATTCCCTGTCACTATTTTTTGTATTCCCCAAATGAATGAGACCATATAATGTTTGTCCTTCTCCGACTGACTTATTTCACTCAGCATCATACCCTCCAGTTCCATCCACGTCGAAGCAAATGGTGGGTATTTGTCGTTTCTAATGGCTGAGGAATATCCCACTGTATACACAGACCACAGCTTCTCTATCCATCATCTTTCGATGGGCATTGAGGCTCCTTCCACAGTGTGGCTATTGTGGACATTGCTGCTAGAAACATCGGGGTGCAGATGTCCCGGCGTTTAACTGCATCTGTATCTTGGGGGTAAATCCCCAACAGTGCAATTGCTGGGTCGTAGGGCAGGTCTATTTTTAACTCTTTCAGGAACCTCCACACAGTTTTCCAGAGTGGCTGCACCAGTTCACATTCCCACCCACAGTGCAAGAAGGTTCCCCTTTCTCCGCATCCTCTCCAATATCTGTGGTTTCCTGCCTTGTTAATGTTCCCCATTCTCACTGGTGTGAGGTGGTATCTCATTGTGGTTTTGATGTATATTTCCCTGATGGCAAGTGATGCAGAGCATTTTCTCATGTGCTTGTTGGCCATGTCCATGTCTTCCTCTGTGAGATTTCTCTTCATGTCTTTTGCCCATTTCATGATTGGATTGTTTGTTTCTTTGCTGTTGAGTTTAATAAGTTCTTTATAGATCTTGGAAACTAGCCCTTTATCTGACGTGTCATTTGCAAATATCTTCTCCCATTCTGTAGGTTGTATTTTAGTTTTGTTGGCTGTTTCTTTGGCTGTGCAGAAGCTTTTTATCTTGATGAAATCCCAATGTATATAAGCATATATTAATACATGCACAAAAAACAATCCCAAGCAAATGTCATGCTAAATTATGAAACACTGGACACAATCCCTTCCACGCCCAGAAAAATTCAATAATGATGAAGCCCACCATGACCAGAATTAATTCTATTCTATTTGAATATGAGCATAATAATTCTACTCTAATATGAAAGTGAAATGTGCTTTGAAATAAATCATGTTTTAGAAATATATCAAAGTTTGCAAACATATCTTCTTCCTAACTTAATCCTAGGTAAATTCATGTGATATTTAAAAATCAGTAGTACCCTGTAGTTGAAGAAATCTTTTGTGTTTTGGATTGCTGATGCATTATTTGCCATATTACTGGCCAAGACAATTTGACGAGACAAATATACCAAATATAAGAATTAGAATGGAGAATGTATAATTATTGCCATAGCTATAATGTAATTTATTCCTGGAAAATGTAAGGAAATAAACAGGGTTGCCATTTAGAAAATAAAACAAAATGAACAAACAAGATCCCTCTCTCATTCTTTATACCATATATAATCTGGAAATGATTAAAGATGTAAATATTATGGATGAATAAAAGATCAGGAGAAAAAAGCCTTTGGGAGAAATTAGAAAAAAATGGGTAGATGTCTCAGGGAGCCAGGATAAGAAAAGGTATATCTGACTAGTGGGGTTCCTCAACATTAGTACAGGTCTTTTAACAAATGTTATAAGCAAATCGTTATTTGAAATGTTGAATAAGAGACTAAAATAATACCATCCAGGAATTGTAGGGTGGAATCCTTGTGCTAGATGAAGCACCTTACAGTTCTCTAGGCCCATGATACGGTATCACCTATGGCCATGGCGTCTAAGAGGGAACTACGATGGAAAGATTCCAGTTACAAATGGAGACTGACTATACGTGTATTTACATCTCTCCTACTGTCTCCCTCTGAATTTCCACTAAGAGATTATGAAGAGAATAGATTCAGGAGCAATAAGAATGAGGAAAAAAAAAAAGAATGAGGGGCCTTGTTGGATGGAAGGAATCTCTCGTCCTTACCTCTTTCAGTCAGATATTGTAAAACAATGAGACTTTCCAGTAGATGTGAAGTCAACAGAATGTTCAAAACCCCATTTCCCTTGCTTAAAAAAAGTCCGTAACCCATCTTAGTTTTTATATTGTGTGATATAAGGATTTTTCTTTGTCCTACTTTTTTTTTTCTTTTAAGTTTTTTATTTAAATTCCAGTTAACATATGGTGTAATATTAGTTTCTGGTGTACAATTTAGTGATTCAACACTTCCGTACACTACCCAGTGCTTATCACAAGTGCACTCCTTAATCAACACCACCTATTTACTATTAATATATATTTATTGTATATTTATATATTATATATATAAAACAATATCACATCATCATTTTTTAAGTAAACCATTGTCTTCACATTGAATAGAAATACTAATAGTTGGCCCTTTTCAAGTTTAAATCAATGAATCAATATACATATATATATGTTTATATTTAAAGATTTTATTTATTTATTTGAGAGAAAGAAAATGTGAGCAGGGGAGCAGCAGAGAGAGAGGGACAAGAAGGCTCCCCACTGAGCAGAGATCCTGATGCGGGACTTGGTCCCAGGACCCTGAGGTCACGACCTGAGCCAAAGGTATATGCTCAATGGAATGAACCACCCAGGAGCCCCTCAAATATATATTTCAATCTATTCTTAGACTCCCCTCTCTTCTACTGATCAATTTATCCTCTCGTACCGATGATACTGTGCTTAGATCACAACAGCTTTCGAGTAAGTTCTAGTTGGCATATACCTACTCACACTTTTTCCCTTTCATACTTCCATTGGCTAGTCTCAGGTATGGGATATCCTAAATAAATTTAAAATTATTTTACCAGACAGGTAAAAGAAGATTGTTATTGAATTGTAACAAATAATTTTGATATAGATATAGATCACCTTAATTTTTTATTACTTGTTTTTTATTTAGTTACTGATTTATGATTTTTTCATTTATTATTTATTACATAGTATATTGTTTCTGTTCTATATGCATACAACTACTGGCATAATAAAATAAAATAAAAGTCTAATTTTAAATAAAGATGAAGAAATACATTCAATTGGGGTGTAAGAGTCAGAGGTACCAGGGTTTGAACCTTGTTCCATGCCTCTCCCTGTGTATTTTTTTACAATTTGATTTATCTTCGTCTCAATGAAAGAGTCAACTTTTCAGAAAAAAATCTTTGTTATGTTCCTCAGACTATAAAATGACATTGTCCCATTCCTCATAGAATAGCTGCATTAATAGGACATGGTGGGGTTTCTTCGGTTGAGTAAAATGTTGTTTTCTGAAGAAAATTCATTGCATCATTTGCTGAGATAATCTAAAATCTTTTTTGGGTCTCACCTGGGTGAGAAGTAATTGGACTACGTTGTTTTTACTTTTGTGGAGTGCTCTTAATGGAATTGCACTTTGGCATTTGGCTTTTTGTTCACACTGGAGGAATATTATAATAAATGACACTGGGAGATCTGTGGCTGTATTTACTGTATTGATATTGTGGAATGTTTTGTTCAAACTCCTCTGTGATCTCAATACCAGCTGTAGTAGAGCAACTCCTGAATTATCAGTTGAGTGGTTGTGTTAGGGATTTATTTGAATTTTATAATTGATTAGTATCTTTTTATCTTGGCTAGTAGAAAGCCCAAAGACAATATTTCTCATTTGGAAAGTAAAATTTGTAGGTAAACCCTTTGTTGTCCTTTGTTGTTGTTTTGTTTCCCTACATTATCTTTCCTTGGCCGGGAGTTTCTTACTCCCTTTTTATCTTCTCTGGCTATATTTTACATTTGTTTTTAAGCTACCTAAGAACAATTCACACACAAAGGGCATGAATAAGTATGGAAGTATATAAATGAGTAAAACCATTTTTCTTAGCATATGTTTCTTCAACTGAGGCATCTCTCCTCCTCTCGCGTGTCTCTGATTATTGAGGCTTTTCTTGATGACCTTTTAAAAGATGGCACCGACCTTCCACACTGTCTCCATGTTTCCCACTTTATTTTGCTCTGTAAGATTCACCTCCATCTGAGATGCTAGATGTGTTTTGTTGCTGTTTGTTTTCTATGTCCTCCTACTAGCGTGTAGTTCCATATTAACTGCTTGAGACCTAGAGCACAGGGGTGAGTGAATGCTTGGGTAAATTTTAATGACTATCAACTTCAAAGTAGCTCCCCAAAGCAGCAATTTTGAAATAACTGTCACAATGTCCGGTACACTAACTTCTCCACTTCTCTTTCTTCTCCTCTTTCTTTACCTTTAAAGAAGGCACGGCCAACGAGGCTCTGGGCACAACATACCTCTTGATAGGGTTCCTGGCTGGTCTGGGTCCTTGAGAGTCTCTCTTATTTCAACACTAAATGCCAGTCCTGGAGAACAATTTCTATTGAAGATTCAAAGAATTCTTTTTGGAGTGATAATGAAATACAATCATGTTCATTGTTTATTTACACAATCCTACTTTTTATTAGCTTTTGATGGCAGAAAACACGTCCGTTTTGCTCACTATTGCACACCTACATCATGGCAGTGACTAGCGTATTTGTTGAATAATGAGTGGATAATAATAATAGTTATGATAAAATTCATAACTTTCTTAAGAAGTTATTATGTTCTTATTATTCTGATAAACATTTTAACTAACACCTATTTTAATTTTTAACGCAATAACGTGAGTTGAATAGTGTTATCATCTACCCGTATTCATATTTTTATCCCAATCTTACCACTGAGAAAACTGAAGCTGAAAGAAATTAAATAATATGTTTCATAAACTTACAGAGCTCATAAGCACAGAGATGGGACTTGATTCAAGATATTTCTGATTCTAGAACCTAGCTCTTAAATTTCAGTAACATTGCTTTGGACATGATCTCTATTCCCTTTTCCTGCCAGTTCTATTTCTTTTGTGTATCATCCTAATTGGCTGCATCCTTCAGTAAAAATGTAGATAGTCCTAATTGTGGATATTGCAAGCCAGGTTTTAGTGCTGCAAGGCTTCCTTTTCCAAGAAAAAAAAATGTAGTTGTTATAAAAATGACTTCTGATCCTCTTAGATTGTCTGATAAGCCATGTATAATGCCTGAGCTAATCTTTTCTGAAAGCTCTTTGGGCAAATTGCTAACACTCAGGTCTGACAGTTTAATGCTATTACACTACAAAATATATGTTCTTTCCCAAAATAAACATGTTTTATAATAGCAATACAGATGTCGTCAAGGGGCAAGGTTATCGGGAGATAATTAGACCCCAGAGAGATTACAGGCTCTTAGATCATGAGAGCAGTATTGCGAGCCTGCCTTATTAAATAATTGTAAGAAAGTCAAAGTCAACTATAAATACACACATTTCCCTGTAATTACTTTAAAAAGTACAAACCCAAGGTGCATGCCGATGTGCTGAGATGATAAGGCTTCTCTCTCCATTACACTAAAATGTCTAAATATAACCTAGAAAACCAACTTTCAAATTGAATTTTAAATAAGAATGTGAAAGGAAAGACACCTCTTCCTTCCTTTGCTAACATTTTTAGGTTAGCTGTTTTAAGGACATTTTTAAACCCTGGCAAATGAATGGCTGAGTTCCAGGAAATAATCCACCCACCCTATATTTCATACTTCATAAAAAATAATAAAAACCTAATTACATGAAATTCTCCAAATATAAGTCTCTGTATATTTGCACATAATTATATCCTTGTCCTGAGACATCTTCTTCTCTCCTTAGACTCAAACTTGCTAACCGGAAGTTGACATCGACCTGAGAAACTTCTACATCATCCTTAAAAAGAGCTTTATTCAGAGATTTGTAAAAATTAATAATAAAAAAATAAAAGATCTGTGAAGTCTTTCCCTTCTACCACTGATCACTGCATCTCCTCAACATCAGAACTCTTAAATATTTCTTCTTTGTTGTTCCAATAGCGTTTTAAGATTATTTTTATTAGCACAGTTATCTGATTACATTGTCTTGTACATTTAAAGATGCTTGACCATGTTAGACTACAGACAAAAAACGTCAATCCTTAGTTCCCACCACAGTGCCAAGCACAAAGCATTTGCTCAATAGATATTTACTGAATAAATGAATGAAGACATTAATAAGGTGAGCTTGTCCAAAGCAGGTAAATAGACTCAACCATCATATATAAGGGAAATTATTTCCAGTAGACGTGTCTATTGTTCATGGCCTCCATTGCTGGTCACCCAGTGGGGCGATAAATTCTTTTCTCCCAAGAAGAGATTATTTCTGCAAGTGGAAGTTTTGGAACACTGAGATTCTCATTCCTATGCAAACAGATTCCATTTACATTTAATCTCCCTGAAGGACCTGGTTTGTCTGGTTTGGTGCCTCCTCCCCAGGGCCCAGGACACTGCAGGATACAAAGCCCTGTGTGCTGACTTCAAACCTGTGAAGACTCTTCTATCTGGGCCTATTAGAGCATTTACATTACTTTCCCAGGGCATCACAAATGATTAGTGACCAAGCTGAACTTCAAAATAAGATCTTCTGTGTCCAAGTATGTGCATTCTCCACGAGATTATTTCCAGTTACCAATCAATCCCAGTCAAAACAACCGTACAAAAACTGTGGGTTGCTTATCTTTGCGTTTGACCTTTTCCAGAATTTCAACAGATGTATTGTGAAGTATCTTCTTCCTTTAGGTCCTGGATGCACGTTACAGTTTCAAGGTTCTGAAATCCTACCCTGATCAAGAACTTGGTTATTTTTTCTTCCCCCAAAACCAGCTTTACTGAAGTGTCACAAATATAAGTTACGTGTACAATGTGATGTTTTAATATATATATACATACAATGTGAAATGATTATCACAATCAAGCTAATTAACATATTTGTCACATAGTTACCTTTTTTGAGTATTTACTTATTTTTTTCCTATTGACAATATAGCAGTGGCCTAACAAAAGGCATTGGCTATGAAGTCCTTTTAGGCTCATGGAATCACAGAATTCAGTCTATAGAGAGTACAAAGGATAGTGTTACCCCATTTTTTGCTATGAGCATGTGCTTTTCAGACCCTGCACTATGTTTGTAATTGAAAACTGTTCATTCAGCTGTTCACTGCATTCCTTGTTAATTCTACATCCAATCAACAAGGATGCCTTTATGTTTATACTTTCAGGAATTTTACTTTAAAAATTTCACAAATATAAACGCAAGTATAAGAAAGATATTACAGTCATGTTCTTGAAGCTTGCTTGCTGGCAATAAATTTCTCTATTATTTTGAGTTGAAATATTCAAATTGAAATATTTAGAATTTTTCTACCTACAAAGAGAGAAGAACTATCTTCCAAAATTTTATTTTTCCAAAATTATTTATATGAGTCAAAGTAAGTCAGGAACAATGAGTCCATGAATCTTTATATTCTAGCATCAAAAGAAAGTATATTATTTGTTATAGGTTATATATCTAAAGTGGGCCATTTTGGGGTAGGAGTTGAGTCAGAAAGTAGAATCTATTAGACATAATCACTTAGTGACTCAGGTTGGAAGAAGCTGTGCATGGCGTAGCCACACCATCTGGAAGTGGACGCTCTGGGCTGGAATGGAAGGGAAGGGAGAGCATGGAGCTGGTAAACCAGTTCTTAAATGCCTCATCCTTAGAGTGACATTTGTTGGTTCTGCTCACAGATCTTTGGTTCTTTGGCTAGAATTAGTCACATGACTCCAAGAAACAAGGAACGAAGGTTAGGAAATGTGAGGGAGCAAATGGATATTTATTGATCAAAAAAATACTTGTGTTACACCAATTAAAGAAGCTAATTTTGAAATAAATTACCCTAATTTAATCTTCAAGACTAAGGATAATTTTTCATGACATATGCAGATTTGCCAGTAATTTATTTGGCTCTTCTTCAATGAAAGTTTTAAGATAAATGGTATCGCATATGGTTCATGTGAGTTTATTAATGACAAAAAAGTGGGGGGGAGGAAAGAACCCACCATATTGTGATTGTAGGATAGTATCTTAAAAACAATAAATTTTTGTTTTTAGCACTTTTTTTGTAGCCGAAAAATTCAAACATTAACCACGGCTTTCTCTCTCTCTTTTTCCTTCCTTCTGTAAACAGAATCTTAATAGAAGGGTTCAGTGAAAACAAGTCCTCTCCATATCAGTTAGTGACAAAAGAGCTTATACCAAATAAAGATAAAAACTTAGACTGTTCACAAATTCTATCATGTTGTAGCAAGAAGGGTTCCTATGCTTGTGTGGCTGACTGAATGGCTCTGATGAATCATGATGGTGGGTGTCATTCACCCCCACCCACTAGACTCACGAGTAGTTTTGTGAAGGAGCTATGTTTTCTTTCACTCACTCATTCATTCAAAAATCAATTATTACACTCCGAGAGGCTTTGCTCTAACTCTGCAAACACACCAGTATATAAAACAGACAGGCTTCTTCTAATATGGAAGAATGGAAAACAGACAATAGAAGACAAAGAATTATATGCAAAAGAAAAAAAGAAATAAGATATGGCAGTGGAACAGAGAGTGGCAAACAGTATTCAAAGATATGCAGTTATTCAATGTGATAGGTCGGATGGAGGCCAGTGGGGTTGGCATTTGAGGTTTTGTAGGTACAACGGGCTGAAGGGGAAAAGAAAAGCAGACTGCAATTTGTTGAGTGACCTATGAAGAAAGGGTTTCGAGAAGGTTGATTATGAAGAAATAAGTCATTGCTTGTAGAGGAGTCAGTGGTGAAGAAAGTTCTTGCTTTATTATGATTATTGTTCTTATTATTTTACAATGAAGAGGTGATTCTTTCTGTATTTCTTGTTGCACTTTGAACTTTTGATTATACTTTTAGTAAAAATGTCTTATCCCCTAATAGAAAGGCAGCTCCAATATACTGATCACTTACTAGGAGTCCCATAATGCCACAATGACTGTCATTACAATCAAACGAATTGCTAATATTCCTCTTCACTTATGTAGCTGATAGGCTCTCAAGATGGTCCCCATGATCCATGCCTCAGGCAGTTCATCCCCATCTTGAGTGTTGATGGAACCTATAGGAAATGGCAAGGGTAATGGGATGTACATATTCTTTATACGAGCTTCACAATGACAGAATGAGCAATTTCAACAATGCTGTAGAGTCTTTTTTGTTTGCCCTACGCAAGTCTTTGAACGCGACACTGGTTTTTAATGGTATCAGTCTCAACATAGCTGGAAGAATTATGTGCTCAAAGACTGTACACTCATACAGCATCGTTATAACCAAGTAGGAAATTCATCTTGGCTAGCTCTTCCTAAAATCCAGACAGCTGGCAGGAGGCAGTGGTGAAGGAGTTAAAAGAGACTGCTGCTGGCAAGTCTGCCTAAATCAAGTGCCTGTTAGCAACAATGGAGAACTCGAAAGGGGGGCAGCGATAACAGGAGGAGGTGAAATAAATAGTCCTTCTCGCCGGCACAGACCTCCCTTCTATAGGCAAGAGGGGAATGGCAGAGACAGTTATAAAGGGTCTTTTATGCAAAGCAATCAAAGGGCTATGATGAAAATACAATATAAAATACACTCTGAGCATATTAGCTGACAGCTAAGCCTAGACAAATAAGAGCATTTTCAATTTGCTCTTAAAAGTCTCGAAGGGGCTGGAAGTTGTTACAGCTGCAGAAAAAAAAAAAAAAAAAAGGTGAGTTTGAATGCAGCCTGAAGAAAATATCCTTGCCCTTTTGAATCAAGCTGAACAGGGCCACTACTGGAAAGCAAATCCCGGAAGATAGATGGTCTATAAGCAGCAAGATTCTCTGAAAGGAATTGAGGTCTTGGTTGTAGAAATCTCTGAAAATCAGGGATGAAGTCAATAGATGAGCCAGGGGTCTGAGAGAAAAGAAGGATCACTCTATTAAATGCAGACAATAAATACAGCTGGGTTCCAGGGCAGACCCGCACTAATCCCAGTGTCTCTGGAGTTAAATGTCAGTGCTGGAGTAACATGTGTACAAACCCATTGTCTGAACCCTCTGGTTGAAACCCTAACAGAGGACTAACTTATTTTTACGTTTCCACTAAATTCTTAAGCACAATGAGAGCCTAGTTTGGGGAAGGGGGGGGGGTATTAAAGGCAGAAAGATATGTAGCAAGAAAAATCAATCTCCACAGTTTGATCCTTGTAAAATACAACCGATGTTATGTTACCATTTTGCTCAAAGTCCACCAGTGACTTGGCATCTCTTTCAAAACAAAATCCAAATCCATTTCATGACTTACAAAGCTCTCCATGACCAGATCTGTCACATCTCTGGCTCCATCGCCTGCCACTTTTATCCTCCTTGAATCTTATATCACAGGGACAGTAAATGATAGAATCAGGTGTCACCCCTGTGTCTTCTTACTATACAATACCAGGCCTCTCACCATATCCTTCTCTCAATTGTGGCTCGCTGGGTCTCAATACATGTTTATTTTCTAAATATTTCAGGACCATCTGGAAGTTAAATAATTTATTCTAAAATTTTTTCCTGGGATCAAAGTTAAACTTTGTTTTGACAGTCAAATGTTTACTGTTTCTAGATTTCTGATGCCTCTGGACTTCTCCATGATTCCTCACAAATCACCCATGCATTGTGTCCCTTAACCGTGTTTAAAATCTATGAATCAATAATTTATGATCTGTGAATCCATTCAAAGCATGCATATGTAGGTACAGCCAAAATGTCCCAAATGTGACATGCATCAAATATCAAAGTATTAAAGGCATTGATCTCCACTAAGATTTGCTTTTAAACATAAAAATGGGAAAGAGTGTGAACTGTAACAACTGCTGAAGGGTAGACACGGCTGTTGTGATGTTAATGAACCCAGACTACTACTTTCATGGGGGGTATATCCATAGGCAGAGTTGACCTGTCTATCTGCAGAGGACAGGACTCCTTTCTTAAGCTGAAGTCCTCTTATACTGGCTGTAGTGAAGCCAATCCTAGCGTAGTTGCCCACCAGAAAAGTTCTGGAACTATTTCTGAAGTCATCTTGCTGGACATTCCACTTATTCTGGTGACAACTCAACCTTTAAGCACTTCATTGTGCCCAAGCTCTTCCATGGATCTCTGCTTCCTATGAGGTTCTTCCTATAGTTTTCTCTTTGACTAATTACATCCCTACCCAAATTTTTCTGTAAGAGTCTTTTTTTCCCTCTGGATCCTCTCTTTTCCAGTCAGTGAATGCCTTCAGTGCTCTTTTCATTTTTATGCCTTCTATTCACTGATTGATTTTCTCAGTTCCCTCTGTGTACCCAACACAAGCCCCTCTTTGCAAGGCCAACTAACTCCTGCTTTTTTAGATCTTGGCTCCTACAACATCTCCTTCCCAAACCCTTCCTCTATCCTCACATACCTACATTGGTTGCCTAATCACACATTATACTTCCTCCAAAAATGCATGTATCTCACTACTAACTCTTTTATGTATTGTTATGCATTTTGTGTATTTATGTAATGTCTCCAAAGGAAAAGTGTTTTTGGTCTCATTCACATTTTTATCACTATCATGTAGTTTCAGGAAGAAACCCAAATGCACCTCAGCATTAGATTTAAAGATTAAATAATTTATAACCTAGAGAAGCAGAGTAAGTCTGATGGATGAAACTCTAAAGGAAGTCATCTTTAACACTAACAGAGGATGAATGACATATTTTTTTTTTTTTCTGTTGGGTGTACTTTTTTTCTAAATATATATTTTATGGTGGTATTTCTATAGCATGTTTTGCCCTATTATGCAACATTCCAAATAATTGGAATTATAAAAGACAATTATATGAAATTATATGAAAGAATTATGTAATGGTAAGTACTATAATTATTTAACATCCATCTAAATTTCTTTTATTTTAAGTGTTAGCAATTTATAAAGAGAGGTGAAGCCCCTCTGTGCATTCTTCCATGATGGCATTTATCTCTATCCTCTTGTATTTGGCATTTATTTCTTTTGGTTTCTACAGCTTTATCACATATATATATATATATGAAGTCTATAATTTTGTCTTTCATGTTCTAAAACTTTATTTAAATGCTGTCATGTGGTACATTTTTAACAACTGGCTTGTTTTGTTCAATATTATGTTTTGAGAGTTAGCCAAATACTACTAGTTTGTTTTTTTTTTTTTTTAATTTTCCTGATCACACTGTATTTTATTGTTATCTCCTCTTTTTATGCTTCATATTAAATTAAGGAAAGTTTAACCAATTCATTTATATTTTCTTCTGTTAGTTTGGAAGCTATTATTTATATTTCACATATTTAGTTATTAAAATTTTAATATACAACATTAACTATAATTTCTCCTAGGTGCATAAGGTATTAGACTCTCCACAAAGCTATTTTATAGTAAATAATTAAATTTACCATATTTAAAAAAAAATAAAAAATAAAAAAATAAATTTACCGTATTTTAAAATTTCTCATTTAGGTTTTTTATCTTATTTTCTATACATTCTCACTAGGTTTGTGCTTTTCTTATATACATCATTACTCTGTGTCTGAAAACGTTGATTTTGCCCTAAATCTTGCATAATATTTTAGAAGGGTATAAAACTCTAGGTTGACTTTTATTTTATCTCAAATTTTGAAAATATTTGTCAATTTTCCTAAGAAAGGAAGTCTGCTATCAATCTGATTACCATTCTTTTGTAGGCAATCTGTGTTTTCTTCCTGGTAGTTTTTGAGACTTTATCTTTTTCTGTGGCTTTCAAATTTGATTGTAGTTTTCCTAAGTATGGATTTATTTTTAGTTCTTTGTCTTAATACTTAGCATTTCCAGTCAATCTGAATTTCAGTAATAAGATATTCAAATAATACTTCCATCATTCTTTCTTGCCCATTCTCCATAAGTCTTTTTTTTTTAAGATTTTATTTATTTATGAGAGACACACAGAAAGAGGCAGAGACATAGGCACAGGCAGAGGGAGAAGCAGGCTCCATGCAGGGAGCCTGATGTGGGACTCGATCCCAGATCTCCAGGATTATGCCCTGGGCTAAACCACTGAGCCACCTGGGCTGCCCCATTCTCCATAAGTTTTATAAATATATGTTTTAGCTCCACAATCTTTCTTTTATCTCTTTTTACTGTGTTCATGTGTATTTATAATTTTGTCTGCTTTCCATGATCCTTTTGGGGTCCATTCCCTAATAATTCTTATTAAAGTCATTATTGACATCCATATTGCCATAACTAATGGTCAATTCTCAGTCCTTGTCTCACTTTACCTTTCAGGAGCATCTGTCTTAATTAATCATTTCTTCCTAAAAGTACCTTCTTTGGTAGTCTTTTCTTTTCTTTTTTTATAAATAATAAATTTATTTTTTATTGATGTTCAATTTGCCAACATACAGAATAACACCCAGTGCTCATCCTGTCAAGTGCCCCCATCACTGCCCGCCACCCAGTCACCCCCACCCCCCGTCCTCCTCCCCTTCCACCACCCCTAGTTCGTTTCCCAGAGTTAGGGGTCTTCCATGTTCTGTCTCCCTTTCTGATATTTCCTACCCATTTCTTCTCCTTTCCCCTCTATTCCCTTTCACTATTATTTATATTCCCCAAATGAATGAGACCATATAATGTTTGTCCTTCTCCGATTGACTTATTTCACTCAGCATAATTTTCTTGATGCTGTTCCTATTTACAGTTTATCCTTAGTTATTTCTTCTATAGTCTTTCCCTCATGTTCGTAGCCTAAAAAATAGTGGTGTTCCCCAAAGCACCTTTCTTGGATGTTTCTTCTTTATTTACTCTTAATCTCTATGTGACTTTATTTTATCTTACATCCTAGTCTAATATGTCTATTGTAGATGGCTATCGAATTTAGTGTAGCAGCTCTTGCCATCTGCATAGATGCCATCACATATATGCAGAAACTTATTCAGGTTCTCCATTTGGATATAGAGGGCATTTCAAGATTAACATGCCCCAGACTTTAAGTCTCCAAATTTGTTCCTGACCCATTAATTTCTCATCTTAGTATGTTACTTCTCTATCTATCTGGTTGCTGATATGCTGCACATTAGCATTATCCTTGACTCCTCTCTTTTTCTTATATTCTGCATCCAGTTTGTGGTGACCTTCTTCTAAACTTATCTCATACAAATATATCAAATCTGGCCACTTCTCACCACCTCCATTCCTATCACCCTCATGAAAATCAACACTTTCATTTTGGCTGTGAAATTACTTCCTAAGTGATCTCCTTGCTTCCACTTTTTCCCTGATTGCTACTTGCGAGTTCACTTTCTACAAAGCAACTGGAGAGTAAATCTTTCAAAGATAAATCAGATCACAGCCTTTCCCAAATCTTCTAATTATTTTACATTAAACATAGAATAGAATCCAAAGTCCTTACAATGGCTTTTAAGACCCTACATGATTTGCTCTTGGCTACCTCTCTAACTTCCTTTTATACCATTCTCCTCTTAGCTCACTACACAACCTCCACATAGACATCCTTTCTTCCTTCCTAAAACACACTAACCCTGATTCAAAATTCATGGCCTTTGTACTTGTGTTTTTTTTTTCCCTTTAGCATATCACATATTTTACTTAAATACTATTCAAATGCAACCTCTTCATGGAGAACTTCCTTGATATCCTTATCTAAAATGTCAGTCTCCAATATAATTAACCATTTATTTATTATGTTTATTTCATGTCCCTAATTGTATCTTATATGATTTATTTACTAATTCTCCTACCAGCATATTAGCTCCAGGAAGTTTGTTGTTCACTGTTGTATTCTTAGTGCATGGAACAGTACATAGAACATATTAGGTATATAATTGATATATTTTATTAAATGATTGTTTTCCAGTTCATTAAATAACTCTTTGCCTATGCTCTGTTATTTATGCTAAATAAAAAGTTGTAATCAGGGCAGTCCGGTGGCTCAGCGGTTTAGTGCCACCTTCAGCCCAGGGTGTGATCCTTGAGACCCGGGATTGAGTCCCACATCAGGCTCCCTGCATGGAGCCTGCTTCTCCTTCTGCCTGTGTCTCTGCCTCTCTCTCTCTCTCTCTCTCTCTCTCTCTCTGTCTCTCATGAATAAATAAATAAAATCTAAAAAAAGTTATAATCAATAAGTATATTTAACATTTTTAAGTCAACTAGTTATTTTTCTTGTCTATCATTTTATTTTAATTTGTCTTCCTCTAATAAAGTATTTTTCTTAAAATAAGTATTTTTCCTTAGTTTATCTCTCTCATGTTCCCAAACATACTTATTTTATTTTATATTTTATTTTATTTTTAATTTTTTTCCAAACATACTTATTTTAAAACCCTTGTCAGTATGTTCTGAAAAATTAGTTTCAGTGAGGTGCATTTATAACCCAATAATTGATTCTGTTGTCTGTTTTCCTAATGATTTCCTTATGAAATCATTCAAATCAGAGACTTAAAATAATTAACATTTAGCATCTCACAATTTCTGCAGGTCCAAATTATAGGAAAAGCTTATTGAGGCCTTGTTTGAGGTTTGAGCTTATAGTTTAGGTATCAGCAAGGATTATAGTCTTCTGAAGACCTGACTGGAACTGTAGCATCCCATTCAAAGATAGCTCATTCATATTGCCATCAGTAGAATGTCCCCATCTTTCAACATGGAGATCTCTCTATACATCTCTATAGGGCTACTTGAGAAATCTCTAACACAGCAGCTGGCTTCTCCAGAATGAGCAATGTAAGAAAACAAGATGGAAGTCATATATTTCATATGATCTAGAATAGAAATCATGCACAAGTATTTCCATAATATCTTATTGGTTATAGAAGCAGCTCTATTCAATATCTAAGGAGGAGCCAATGGCTGGGGAGCTCCTTGGAGACTGGCTGTTACAATTGTCCACTAGTTTTATAAAACTTGTAATTCTGAGTCAAAAGTCCTACCCAAAAGTGATATTGGAGATATCAAACTAGTGGATAGAGATGCCTAAATTTTTCTGATTTTGTACAGCTTCAGCTTGCTACCTATGGCAAACAATCCAAGAGTGAAGTGATTTCTTCAGCTACATCTTATGAGCTTTTATCCAGCCTCTGGTTTCTAGCAACAAATCTAAATTAGCCTGTCTGCTCACACAGGGCACTGTTAGCCTCCCCTTTTGTATTTCTTATAGATATAGAGCTCATCAAATGTGTACTTTAGTCTCATGCAATTTTGTGTTCTGATTTTGGTACCTGGAGACTTTTGCTTTGATCCCAAAATATGACATATATATATATATATATATATATATATATATATATATATATATATATATAATCTATATGAGAATATAAATTTATCATGGAATTAGTATTTCAAAGTGCAAAGTTACAATTATAATTGGAAATTTTTCTGATCACCAGCCAAACGATTGCAAAACTAATGCATGTTCTTAAAATTTGTATAGTGTAGTCTTAAAATCAGTTTATGCATAGCTTCTGAAAAAAAAAAAAAAGGATGACAATGATCTCTGTGGAATCAAAAGGAGTACAGAAGATACTTTGGTTAAATCACCTTGACTCAATTTAAGACATGGGTGGGAAGACAGCATAAAATTGGCCATAAATATTAATCAGATCCTTGGCTTAAAAAAAATAAAGGTAAGATGGAAGCTTTCCTGGAATACTGCCATCGATCACAAATTCATATTTAATTATGGCTTTTTTTATGGTTTGAGAATATAGAATGGGTAAAATATAGACGAGACCAAAATCCAAGACTACACATATTGATAGTTATTACACTGTTCTTTTGACAGGTGGACAATTATTGAAACTGTATTCATTTGTATAATAAAGATGACTTTATTTCATTTGGCTTCTTTCTGATATTGTTTGGCATTTCTCCATTAGAGAATCTCTTCACATTAATTGCAATTCCACTGCTTGAATTGATCTGACACTTGCAATGCATATGACATCTTATTTACTTATTTATAAATTATCTTTTAACAAACTATGAAATCCATGTCCAAATGACTATAATCACTCAAATAGTCTTGGAAAATAATGGATAACATTAGAAAGGTCAATACCCAAGCAGGAAATTATTTTGACTAGTGAGATTGAGAATTTATTGAGAATTACCCTTCCATGCTGTTATCAGATATGTCTCTACAAGGTCAATTTCTCTGTCCAAGATAATGGAAGCATAGAAAAATTCAAGTACACATTGACTGTCAATTATAGTTTTCTGAAAGGGTGAGTAGAATTTTATATAAAACATTAAAAATGTTTAGTCCTCTTCTGATAAATAGTCTTTATACCCACAGGTGAAATAAGTACATGACACTAGAGCATGAAAGAGAATTGAAATTTCTGAGATGGTCGAGGTGCTATTAGGGAAAGAAAAATGTATACCTTTCCAAAGAATTCATGTTCAGACTGAATATGATATGTAAATGACCTTATCTTCTGACTCTGAACGTTGAAATAGATTATATTTCCAGCAGAGTGGATGATTTTCGGGGAAAAATTTGATTTTATAAACCTCAAGAAACTGAGGAATTAGGGAAAAGATTTCAAAGGAAAGAGTTATTTCTAAATCAAATGAGCAAAAACAGAAATTTTAGAGGTCTAGCACATCAGAATGAGAGAACTACGTCTAAAGTGAGTGATAGCTATGTGCTAGGACCCGTGAAATACTATGAAGGGTATGCTGCATGTCAGTAATCTGAAAAAATTAAGACAAGAATTTAAGTCTATTATCTACTTGACAATGGAGAATAAATTGTTTCTGGATTTTTATTTTTTAATTTTTTTTGTTTCTGGATTTTTAATTTCATGCAAAAAATGATTTTCAAGTTCATAGTCACCTTCCGATTCCTTAGTTTGCCAAAACGTTCTAGTAGGTCACTGAAAATAATGTCAAAGAGAATCACAAAGAGGTTCAAGAAAACAGAATAGATAATCTATATAAATACAATTGATCTTTGTGTTGAGGTAGAAGGATAATGTTATTAATGTGGTATATTTTTTAAAACTTAGAGAAATTTAATTAGAGAATTCAAATAATATCCAGATAATGATTTTGTTGAATTGAAGCATACCTAATGTCTAATATTGCAGAACCCAGATCAGGAAATTATTTAGCAAGCATTTTGAGATCTACGCAGTGCATATAGATACACATTTGAGTGAACCAATCCTAATGTTAGCTGAATCTGCAAAATTGGTGGACTTCCTTCATTGAAAAACACTAATCATTGTGTGTTTTGCCCAACACTGAGTAACAATGGAAGGCCCTCCTGCCAACTTCATGTTATAGCCATAGGATAGGAACATGTATTTTTTAAAAGTGTGACGCCTTTCTGGGCTGTATATTAGAAAAATAAAGATACTTTTTAATATTTTGCATAATGTTTTATATCTATAAACACACTCTATCCTCACAGAAGTTCTGTAAGCAGTCAGGATGAGGATAATTATCTCCATTTTATGGAAGTTATACCAGGCTTCCTGAGGACGTGTTGATTTACCCAGAGGCATATCTCTAGTTAGTGGAGAAGGTTAAAGTCAAACACAGGCTCTCTGATTCCTTTCATGAAATCTATCTTTCAAGATACAGCACAAAATGCGCCCCCCTCTACAAAGGAAACATTTGACTCTTCTTTGTCAGTAGTCATAAACGCATTTCCCGTACACCATTCACTATGTTGTATCCAAATACAAAAAGAGGAGCAAATCTAAGGCAGATAAATACATATGTTGAAAAGAAAAAAAAAAAAACTGCACCGTATTAGAAGTCGGTGTCTTACACAGTTCTTTAGATCAGCTAAGGCATTGTTTCAAAACACACAGACACTTTCGGAAAGAATCATGAGAACTAAATAGTATAGGAGAACTGATTAGTGATTAAAAGTTTGGGGAAGTAAACACGAGGATTGGATGGGGGTAGCCATTTTTAATTTTCTATACCAGTCGGGAAATATATGTAGGGCACTTTATTTAGCTCATTTACATATCTTAGGAAGCCAAATGAATTATTTGTCAGAAAGAATTATCTGGAAAGAAATTAGTGAGCTCACTGTTGCATATCTTTGTGGATATTGCTACACCAAAATTAATTACAATTATTAATAACTGTTTTCTCTGGGGATGCTTCTTCTGCCACCCAAATAAGTCATCCTGTGTTCAAGCTGAATGTGGTCTGTATTTTCTTCGAATGCTATTGCATATTTTAAGAAGTCTGGAAATAATGGTAACTCTAGATTAAAGAGTTTTCTTAAAAAGTAAACAGGTTAGTAATACAGCTACTAAAAAAAATGAAATCCTATTGAAGAAAGTATATAGGTCAGCAGGATCAACAAGAAACCACTGGCCTTACAAAAGTGCAGTTTCTGGCAGTGTTCCTCACCTAGAAATGTCTGTTATTAATAATCCCATGAATATTAATAGGAGTTTTCTATTTACGCAAAAAGAAAATGGCTATTTTCACATCCATATCTGATGTGAAATTACTAAATGTCCATCTATCACAGCTGGACAAAACTTGTTGCATTTAGGGGGATGCTGGCTGAAATATTAGACTTCATACAAAAATGAAACAAATATTGTTTTTCTGTGATATTTTTCATTTCTTTGCCAGTACCCCTTATATTTGGGCAAATCACATACATGTTTTGCTGGATACTTTGAATGAGTTTGTCAGAGAGCAGATGTTGCTCAACTCACCCATTTTCTCAGAAGCCAAGGGCAGGTAAGAGATTTGTGGGATGTCACATGGGTGGGGCACCCAGACCTCTCCATAGCAAGATTCCACAGTAAGGTTTTAGTCAGATCACTGGAAAGGCAAAAATATTTGGTACTACATTCCAGACATTCATCCTCTTTAACATTGATTTAGTCTTAAGCAACAGGAAAGGCTTCAGAATCAGAAGAAATGTCACTTTTTTTTTTTTTTGAGCATGCCACCACACATTTGGGAAATTACATCTATCTGTATAGACTTTACATCATAGTAATGACATATATGCCTCTGAGACCAGATATTTCTTTGCCAGTGATTCTACAAACAAAACATTTACTGACAATTTTGGAAATAATAGTATGCCTCCTATTAGACATTGAATGGGTGTTTTTCATTGTCTCTGAAGTTTGGTGGAGGCCTGCCGGTGGAGAACAAAGGGCAACAGAGAGGTTATAGACCCATCTATGCAGTGCTTCCCTAGATGGTAAGACTGATCCACACATTATCAGCTCCTCTTACTTGCTGCCAGGCTTGATAAGAGAATTTTTGAAATTTAAAATTATAAGTAAAAAATGAGGGAAGTAGGGACTTCTTTTACCTATGAGAGAAGTCTGTGGTGTTTCTCTTTAGTATCTGGTCATGGAGGAAGAGAAAATATCATTCCACCTTATCTCCAGGCAGGGAAGCAGGGTTCTGAGATACGTGTTGCTAATGTCTGCTGGGTGCTAGTTGAATCTTCATGGAGTTGTGGAACGTAAGACGCTCGTTCTGCCAAGGGGCCAGAGCAAACGTGACAAAGTTCTTGGGAGAAGTTGACATAGGTACACATATGTGACTGTGGACATTGCCATCTTGCTTCTCAACTATGTGATTTTAAGGCAAGAGTTTCTGGGAGCATATGGCAACGGCTGGAAAGCACAATCAGGGGAAGGGGAGCTGGTTCACAAGAGACACGCTGAAATCTACAGTGGCTTTGAAAATTTGTAATAGAGCCTGGATTTGGAAGCCTTCTGTCATGGAAGTATAATGGCCAAGAAAAAAAAAAAATGGCAATAGTAACACCCGGCTATGTGATATCTGTTCCTTTTCTTCTACAACAATCCACTCTAATGCCTCTTTCTCTGAAGGTACTTGAAGATGGCAAAACGGTGACAAAAAAATACAACTCCCTCTCAAGTGCATTTTGCCAATAGGAAAGATTATGCCTCAGTTGCCGTCATGAAAAATAATTATTGTCTGTGAAATTGCAGCATTGACATGAGGTAAAAATTTTAACCAAAATTGTAAATCCTGAAAATGAATCATAACTGTGAAAACTGGTTGCTTTTTGATTTTTGGTAGCCAGCATGATGTGAGCCACGATATCAGTCCAAATTATATTACAGACAGAGAATTGACACAGTATAGTTGAGGAACATGATGGAAAAAGATGGTCATTCTTTTCCCACTTTAATCAAATTTATCTTGGTTACATTCACTGCATGTATCTCATTTAATCCCCATGATAACCCTCTAGGATAGATATCATCCATCCTTCCTTTACAGATAAAGATTCTGAGGCTTCAGGGAGCCACTGAGGAACTGAGATTTGACCAGGTTTATTTAAATCTAATGTCTCGGTGGGGCACCTGTTGGTTAGGTCTCCAGCTCAGATCTTGATCTCATGGTCATAAGTTCAAGCTCTATATTGGGCTCTGCACTGGGCATAGAGTCTCCTCAAAACAAAAAACAAAAACAAAAACAAAATACAAAAACACCTCACATCTCAGCTTTAGAAGTTACAATTTGGTACCTTTCAAAATAATTTTCTGCAATCATATTAACATTCTTTACATGAGCCATCCAATATGATACCTACAAGGTACATGTGGCAATTCAGTGTACTTGAAATGTGTCTCGTGTGATGGAAGAAGTGAGTTTTTTATTGTATTTATCTAAATTAATTTAGATTCAAATAGCTACATATCTGGGAAGCGGCTGCTATATTGGGCAGCCCTGCTCTGGACAGCTTCACCTGCCCACCGCTTCCAAATTTCCATGGATCATTAGATGTGTGAGACAGTTGCTGTTGCTTTAGAGAGAGTTTACACTTCTTGGGCATTTGTAAGCACAAAGGGAAGCACACACACACACACACGCACACACACACACACACCTTGATTCTGTTTAGAAGAGCAGCATGTGAATACGAATCTGTTGAAGCTGTATTTCTCTCTGCCTCTGTGAGAGGGATAATAAGTATGGGCTCTCAGAGAGGGCACAGTGATTTGCAAAATACGTCTGGATCTAGAAAACCTACACATGACAAATGGATGAGCGCATAGGACCTCACTTCTGATGAACGTGGACCCACTCCACTTTGTTTTATGCTGGGTTCTATAAAGGCTTTTATTTGATGTGCATACATATATGATAGACTTGTAGACAGAGGAATGAAACCTACTTTGAAATGCATGAAGAAGCTGGGAGAGCTTGGATTTTTGACCAGCTCTTTAAGTTATTAGTGATGTGACCATATGCCACTTGGTTACCCTCTTTGAGTCCCTAATTTCTCATCTGTAAACTGGGGAGCATAGCAGGTCTGCCTCCCTCGGAACCTATTCTGAGTTTTTGTTGATCATAAATGAGGTGCCGCATGAGAAAGGAATGTGTGAGCTGTGAAGTGCTACACAAGTGTGGGTTATTATTCATTTGTTACCACAGCAACTGAAGGGCATCTCTGTGACAACAGAACAGCTAACTGAAAAGCAATGATTAAAAAAAAAAAAAAGTATTGTTAAGATCGAAGTATGTGATTCTTTAACAGCAAGAAAGCCCCAATACTGATATTTCTCCCATGCCCTGGTTTCCCCAGTCAAGAAATATTACGTGTACACAAAGATAATTTGCTTTAAAATAGAATTGAAAAAAAAAAAAAAACCTATGCCCCGTGGTTATTTTGTTAAGTAGCTTTTCAATGTTTTATCTTTGCTCATGAATATATTTATACAGATGAAGATATTTAGACGGATAAGTGTAATGCCAAATTTTTAACATTGAGATCATACTGCGTATTGTTTGTGTTCTTTCTGTATACCCTTTTTGCATGACTAGTACATCATGACCTTTTATGTAAATTATTAATACTTTCCCAAAAGACGATTATAGTAATTGCATAATATATTATCACATGGCTACGCCATAATACTTCTAACAAACTATTATTGAATATTTTCGGCCTCTCTCTCTCTCTCTCTCTCTGTCTCTCTGTCTCTCTCTCCCCCCCCTTTTGTTTTGGTTGGCCATTGAAACAATACTGCAGCAAACATCATCGGCCTCTAGAAACTCACAGACAGGATCTCTTTCCAGGAGTGGTATTTGAATTGCGGCTGAATGCCCAGAAGGGGCCAGACGTTAGGGCGGAGCACTCCACGCAGAAGGGCAGGCGAGTGCAGGGCCTTTATTATTGGGTTTAGCTGATGAGACCCAGTAGTACCTCCCCAGGAAGGAAATATAATTTACTCCTCATTCTGACTGGCAGTGGATTAAATGAAATCACTTCCTTATTCAAGCAATTGCAGATTAGAGGGCGCCCATCCCGGGTCGGCACGTTAGTGGTAGATTTTGTCTACCTCACAAGCTCTCCATTGCACGGTTGGGACAGATGCTGAAGCCAAACCTTTAAACATCTCGAAACCTCATCAGTCCTTAAGGCAGTATTTGCCATCTAGTATCTTGTCAGGAAATATATATTAGGTGAATTTAGTACTTGCACGATAGCCTGATGTTTTATAAAGTAATAAGCAAAAAACAGTTCCCTATCACACGAGGCCTATTCAAAGAAGATGATTTCTATATGCTGATAATTAAGATTTAATTCGTTTCCAGGAATTATGAGGAACAGCAAAAGAGAAACTACAAAGAACTCCAGATCAACTAATTCCTTCTAAGTGTAAATCCCTGGTGTCTGATACCAACAGAAGCAGAGTAAAAAGGAAACAAAGGAACAAAAATATTTGGAAAAAGGATTATTTGGTGACATCTCAGTTATGGAAAAAAATGGTAACTCATATTTTTTTTAAGATTTTTGTTTATTTATTCATGAAAGACAGAGAGAAGAGGCAGAGGGAGAAGCAGGCTCCAAGCAGGGAGCCCGATGTGCCCGAGGTGGGGCTCAATCCCAGGTCTCCAGGATCACGCCCTGAGCCAAAGGCAGACGCTCAACCATTGAGCCACCCAAGTGTCCCTGTTTTTGTTTTTATAATGTAAGTGTAACACATCATATATTTATTTCAAGATTCGTGTAACCATTGTAAGTATTATCATCTTCCTTGTCCTATCATTTTCCAAATGGTTTTCCCCTCCCCTTAGCATATAGGATGCCTTGGAAGCCTTAGAGGAGATATTGGGCTATTATTATACTGTGATGGCTGGTGGGAGACACACTTAGCTGGGCGACCTGCGCCACTTGAACCTTCAACTTCCCCATCTCCTAACTCAATACTTATGTGGGCACCCCCACTTTTCCAATATGCAGGAAGACAAATTTCTGGATAAACAACAAAGTATATTCTCTGTGCTGAAGAGCAGAATGCTGAGCTGTTTCAATACCCCAATTTTATTTTAAACCAACTGCTAGGGAAAGCTTAATGCTTAACCTGTTCAGGTTTGATTAATGAGGATAAAAATGTCACCTAAGGATTTGAGGACAGGAATAAAGACCAGGTGTGATCCCAGGTGAACACAGAACACAGTCCCCAGGTGTTCTTCTTAAGAAATTGCACTGCTCATAAAGCAGCAATTTCAGAAAATCAGGAGATGTTAGTGCTTTTTTGAGCAGTAATTAAAGGACCCACTGAGAAGCTTGATTTTGCTGTGGATTTGTCCCTAAGAAGCCTCCTTGACAGGTAGGTGACGGATTCAGAGTCAGCTGAGCCTGGCCATGCAGCTTGCCAGGCGGGCACATCCACGTGTGCCTCACAGAAAACAATCACTGCATGACTTGCCTGTGGACTCTGGTCAAATCAGGGGTTATTTAGGGAAAAGTGGTAACTACATCCCTAGGCTGCTCCGGCTGGAAGCGAGCTGGGCTGAGCTGGACGTCACTCTGGTCAACTCCACTGCGCCTTCAGACTGAGTCTGGCTGGCAAAGTCGGGGCGCGGGGCACCCTCGTGTCCCATAGATCTGTGTGGGAATTTGACGATGGGCTCCCTCTCCCCAGCCCTGCAGCGGCCCGAGAAGGTTCTCTTTGGAGCCTCTTATCCTTAGACTCTCATAGGAGAGTAGTCCATTCACTTCATGGAGCCTTGAGGGGAAAGAAAATATTGCAATACGTTAAAAACAAATCGAAACGCTTATAAGAAAGGACGCTGGCAGACAACTTGGCACAATTGCGCTCCAGCGCTTCGTGGAAAGTAGAACTTAGAAATGATGAGCTTGGGTATTTGGCGGAGGAGATTTCTAAGCAAAATGTGAAGCACACAGCCTGGCTTCTCCTTGCTGTGTAACACTAGTGTGCAACCGTAGAGCACAAAGGGGTTGGCAAGGCGATTCTGAAGCAAAAGGGAACAGCGCTTGATGCTTTGGAAGATTCTCAGCTTATCCAGACAGGCTGTTCTGGAAACAGGGCCAAGTGTGTGGCTGGACAACTGTTTGCTAAAGAGATTAGGTGTGTGACTCATGGATCCAATCAACCATCTCAGAGAAGCTGGGAATAGAGATGCATTTATCCAGAAAATATCTGTAGAGCACCCTTTTTTTTTTTTTTTTTTTTCCTGATGGCTTGGACTCACATGAATTGCAGGCAAGGCCAACTAGGACTTTTAGAAATTTGTATCAGCAGAAACATTATCAGCCTGGATTCAAAGGGATAGATACGGGATATAATGAGGGAAGAATGACTTTGTGGGCAAAGCCACAGTGCAGCAGCTGGCAAGGTTGCCACCACCAGCGTGGACCCAGGAGGCACAGGCCCAGGGGCAAGGCCATTGTCTGGATTCTGGAAGCAGAGATCTCTGCGGTTTCAGAGGGTGGACCCGCCACTGAGGAAGTAGATCTGCCACCCTAAGCCACCCTAATGGGCCCAACGGACAGAGCATCCACAGAAGAAGATTATTTTCAAGGCTTAAAATGTAATGGAGTTTGTCTTGCCAAATTTCAGACTTCTGTAGGGTCCATGATCCAATTTTTCCTTCTCTCTTTTTTTTTGGGATGGGAAGTCTGTCCTATGCTTATTCCACTTTGTATTTTGGGAGCACATAATTAGTCTGTTCCTATAGGTGCTAGGATTGGATTTAGGATTGGATATAGTTGCTAGTGATGGATTTATAGATAGAGGGAAAATTTTCCCCAGAATGAATCACACCCTACATCTCACCCATACCTGAATTAGATGATGTTTTGGATAAGATTTTGGACTTGGAGTTGATAAATGGAACGGGATGAGATGTTAGAAGAAAATGAATATACTCTGCATGTGAAGAGGACGTGAATTTTTTGGGGGGGAAGTCAAAAGTCAGACTGTTATGGATTCAGTTGTGTCCCCTAAAATTCATAAGTTGAAATTCTAACCCCTGTGCCTCAGAATGTTACCGTATTTGAAGACAGGGATATTAGAGAGGTCATTAGGGTGGGACTCGTGTCCTTATAAAAATGGGAAATCAGAGACAGACACGCATCTAAAGGATACGATGCGAAGAGAAACAGGGAGAAGGTGACCATCTGTGCGCCAAGGAGAGAGGCTGGGAGCAGACGTTCCCTTCGGAGCCCTCAGGAGGCCCCACCCGAGGACACCCTGATTATGGGCTTAGCCCCTAGGCCTCTGAGACAATACATTTTTATTGTGTGAGCCAGTCTGTGGCATTTCGTTATGACAGCCCAAGCAAACTAAAACAAATAGAAACGACTGTGAGTCCTTAGTTCCACCACAGTCTGTGATGAAGCTAAGAACACAGCTTTCATGTTACCGATTCAATAAATAATTCAATGTCTACCGCGTGGCCCGCCCGGTACCAACAGCTAAAGCGGATCAAAGGACAGTGAAAATTCAGTCAGCTTGTGGATTTCAGTTTGAAATAGTCGTATTTTAAAAATGTCTGGGAAAATGTGAGTCAGCTACTAACAAATGGTTTTCTTGAGGTAAATAAATCCACGCATTTGAATTGGAAAACTTTAAAAAATATATTGTTGTTTCTTTACGTGACCCTTCTCTCACCTTAACAATACCCCTGGCTCTGCTGTTAGAAGCTGAGGTTTGTGTCGCTCGTGCACACCAAAAAATAAAAGCGATTGACATTCTCATAGTGGGCACAACCAATCATTGCTTGTCTGCAGTTCTATGCAGAGCCGTTTTCGGCTCCGATGTGTGCGTTCAGTGTAGTACTTAATAATTTGCACTTTGGGGTACGCATAAAATATATACTACTTACTGCGGTAAGCTGCATTGTCACTGAACAAAGTTACCTACTGACAAGTGTTCCTTTTATTTTAAAGTTCTCTTTATTTTAGGGGCACCTGGGTGCTCAGTCAGCTGGGCATCTGCCTCTGGCTCAGGTCATGATCCCAGGGTCCTGGGATCCAGCCCCGTGTCGGGCCCTCTGCTCAGGGACAAGTCTGCCCCTCCTCCTGCTCGTGCTCTCTCTCACTCTCTCAAATAAATGAATTCTTTAAAAAAAAGTAAGTTTATTTTAAAGGATTTTGTAAATTAAGTTTTTTCTAAGTACCATTTAATTAAAATATTCTTAGTATTTTGAACTACAAATTCTTTGGGATATGATTTGTACATTTTATTTTATTTTGCACAGAGAGACGTTTTTACAAGTATTTTTCTAAATATTCTCTGATTTTATCTATTGAGCAATATAATTATCATTATGTTGCCGTGCTGTTTTTTTTTTCCAAAATTAATGTCATATTTGAAGACAATACATCTGGCTAATTAATTATAATATATAATGTTGTGAATTTTTCAACATGGGACAATTTGTTGATAAATTCTACTAGGAATAGTGGTAATGGTTCACGAAGACAGTTCTTGCATCAGGATCAGACTATTGCCTGTATATTTATTGACCAATAAATTTAAGACTTCAGTAGTATAGGAAAAAATAATGCAGATATCAAAGCTTTATAAGTTTATGAAAAGTTTAGTTGCAGAAATGAAAGTCAGGAATAAAAATCCCTAGTGTGCACCTAGACCAATCAAGTAGTGATGGATTTTCTATAATGAGGTGTCTTGACCATATCTGGCTACTGAGCAGAATGGACTTCAGTAATGTGAGGAAGGCCCAGCAGCTAGAATGGAGAAGATGACCTGGAAAAATCCCTGGTCAATCGAGTTATTTGCTTTTCAAATGCTGAGAGCAACTGCAGCTATGAAAAGAGGAGGCTCCATGTCTGTGAGACTAATGTAGACTTCCTAGACTAGTGTTCAATCAGGATGGTTTGACCTGGTGTGCAGGATATAGCAAGCTCTTGACAAGCCTAGGCAATCCATCTTCTTGGGAGAGGGTCTCACAACATGGTGAAAATTCAAGGAAATAGGTTTGGCTTTTAAGGGAAAGGAGGATTTTTGTAAAAACCAATCCTTGTGTTAATGTTACCCAAATGGTTTGAGATTCAAGACTGAGAATATGTTTCATGTTACATTTAATATTACATTACGCACAGGTTTTCTGGTATGGAGTCCATTCTAAACTAGTGAACTCTCCTGAGAAAATTATACTTTTATTGGTCACAGGGATCTTAAATTGCTAAAAATAACTGTGGTGAGTTATATTGCAACTGGACAGAGATATGGTGATAATCTGTGTTCCCTTTCCTTTCCAATGTTCTGCTTTTACCATTTTCCTAGTTGATATGCTAAAGGCTTATTGTTCAATCACTCATTCATTTAACACATACTTGCCAAATGCCCAGCAGGCAGTAGAAAAAGAAATGAGAAAATAAGGAAATATTACTGTCTGATGTAAGAATTACTAAGTATGTTCTACAAGAATGAGTGAATATGCATTTCTGAATGAAGGGTGAGAGTCTTAGTTGCAGGTTTACTTCTCCCATTGCTTTGGAAATGTCTACTCTGCTCATAATGGGATGGGATGGGATGGGTGAGAGTGATAGTAGCAAGACCAACACAAGAGAGGGTTGCTCAGTGTCGCAATGGGAGGAACTTGTGATATACATGAGCCTCTGTAATTACATATACAGATCCTTTCACCTGTGCCTGGTAATAGGTAGTAGCTCCTTTGTCTATTCCATGATGTCAAGATATATTGCAAGGACCTGAAAGAAGCTAAGAATACTAAGGTAAACCTCATATGATAATATATGTCTCCTTCCTCTTAATCCTTGGGTAGCCAGATTTAACAAATGGAAATATGATACCCTCTTAAAATCAAGTTTTAGATAAACAATGAGTGAATGAATATCTGTGGCAATCCTGTCTCCTTCATGAGGGTCATTACTATCTACGCCACACAATCCTTGGCCAACACCTAGAATATAGCCTTTTGACCGGCTATACAACCTTCTCCATCAGTATTTACTCTGACAGTGATTCTCAACCCAGGCTGTGGGCACATCCTCCATGGGAAAAGTGTTTTACTTGTGCTGTGAGAAAAAGAAAAGCTGTGCTTTGAAAAAAAAAAACATCTTTCTTCATGCACTGATGTATGGTCCCCAGAGGGGCATATCTATGTCCATACTTATCAACGTTAAAAAGAATCACTTTCCTGTGATGAACGGGGCAGGGTGTGTCTTCAATCTTTCTTTAGATGGGTACTCTCTTTGTAGCCTCACTGCAATGTTATTAGTATTTTTGAATTTATATAAAATATATATAATATACCTACATTATATATAATATTATAATTTATAATACATTATATATAATATGCATACATATATATAGTCTATGTGTCTTTTATTTTATGGAGGAAGGATGAGAGGTGTTAAGTATTATAGCCAGAAAGATAAAAAATAATAGAAAGTTAAAAACATACACAAAAGTTAATCACATAATAAGAATTGGCAATATATTCAAATAATTGAAAGCCTCTAGGAAATATAATTTTTTGTCTATTGATTTATTATATTATTTCTATTCTAACCCCAAGTTTTACTTATGAAAAATTAGGACCAACTTTAAGGAACTTCAGTATTCACTTCTGTTATTTATAAAAAAATTAAGGTATCAGAATGCATATGGTATATACTTTGATCTTGGTTTTGCACATTTATTCGTGTGTTTGAATTATTTCAACTTTCATAAACATACCGTATGTATATTGTTACAAAACCTGATAAAGATTAGCTGACTGGCATGTATACATGTGTTATTAGTTTTATATTAGCTTGAATTACTGTTGTTACTATACTTGCTGCTATTACTATGATTATCTAATGAGTGTATATATATATATATATATATATATATATATATATATATATATATATATACTCCTATTTAAATCCTCTTAACTCAGCAATCCTTTAAGCTCTGAATGTCTAGCCATTTTTTAGTGCTATTTTATAAACAAAGATTCAGGGAGATTAAGTGATTTACCCTCCATCCTACAAATAGACAACATCAGAAATGGAATTCTTGGTCAGAAACTATGTCTATATAACTCAAAAAGTAAGTCCTTTCCCTCTAGGCCATACTGCAGTTGGCCTAGTCTTCCCTCTTTCCAGACTTAACAAAAAGATAACTAGAGAATGAAAAAAGGAAGAGCTATTCCTTCTTTACGTTTGCACAATTTCTTTTTCATCCAGATGAGGAATTGGCCCATGCGTATCTTTTAATAGAGGTTTGAAAATTGTAAAATTAAGAACACTTGGTATATCTGCTCATATTCAATTGTGCTCTCTCCTCAAAGAAGCAAGATCAGAGTTGTAGACATGGGGAGGCACATACTACATCATGAAAGCTATTTTGCCTCATTGTCACTGTTAATGCATTAACTGTTGTCAGCGAATGAAAGCAAGTTGAAAGCATGATGCTTTATCTTAATATCTGAATTATTTATGAGATGATAGCCTTATTTAAGGATCACCTAGGAAACTACCTTGAAACAAATTAGGAGATTGCAATACATTAAATAAAAGGGACTCTAGGGGGTCACCCCCTTATCTGTGGGGGTACATTTCAAGACCCCCCAGTGGATGCCTGACACTGCATATTAATATCAAACCCTATATATTCTAAGTTTCTTCTTATAATACAGACCTCTGATAAGATTTAGCTGATAAATTGGGCATAGCAAGAGATTAACAACTGATCAAATTATAACAATATGCTTTAATAAAAATGATGTGAATGGGGTCTTTCTCTCTCAAAATATATTATCATACTAAACTCACCCATTCTCTTGTGATGATGTGAGTGGATAAAATGCCTGCGTGATCGGAGATGAAGGGCGGTGAATGACGCAGCCATTGTGACGTAGCATTATGCTACTATCGACCTTCTGATGATGCATCTGCCTCTGGACTGTGGTTGACCATGGATAGCTGAAACCACAGAAAGCAAAGCTGAGGATAAGTGGGACTACTGTATAACAAATATTTACATCAAATGTGGGATTTCTGTATTTTGATGGTAATCAGTTGGGGAAACAACACATGAAGACTAGAAATATAAAATAATAATAAATAAAAATAACAGTTCTGAAACATAACACAGCAGATATTACAAGGTAGATCTCGCTGCATCATATTCAGAAAAATGTGGACTGTGGAATGAAAGACACCAGGATGGGATTCCTAAAGTTCTTTGTCACGGTCATTATCTAAAATATTAACCTATTCTAATCTGCTGTATGATACTTAATTCAACTTTTTTTCTTCTTTATTAATTTGTGGTCCCTCTTCTTCTACTAATGGAAAGGTCCATGAAAACAAGGGCTCTGTCTATATTTTTCACTGTAGTATCATCTCTACAGCCTAGAATAGTTCATAGCACATAGCAGATAAATGAACGAGTGAGTAAATGAGTGAACAATCAAAGTTTGTTTGTTCCTAGTTTCCTAGTTCTGAAATGTGTGGTCTTGGGTTTTTTTTTAGGCCCTCCATTTTTTCATTTGTAAAATGATATAAATAATAATTTTCTTAGATTATTAGTGTAAAATAAGTAAAGCACACCGCACAGTGACAGCAGGCATGGAGGGGTTCCATAAGTGACAACTATTAAAATAAATGTGATACTTTCACCTTCACCACAAAATTATTACAGATACCCACCCCGTTGTTGGGTTTGGTCATATATTATGTCCAACGTCATGTGAGCAGATGTGGCATGGCATATGCCACTTCCGAATGGACACCTACATCTCTCTCTCATCCCTCTGCCATGAGAATGTGCTGTTTCAGCTCAGAGCTGCACCTTCAGAATGAAGACGTGTGCAGCAGACCCAACCAAGCAGTCAACTTAGGGCGGAGACCCAGGCAAGACCTGCCCATGTGTAAGTCAGAAGCAAATATTTGTTCTTGAGAGTCCCTAAGATTTTGGCATCTTTTGTTATGCAGGACAAGCTATTGAACATTGACTATAAAAGTGTTCTACAGAATTTCAGAAAATGAACTGTTTTGGAATAAAATCAGTTGAGAAAAGATGGGTTTAAGTTGACAAAGGAAAAAGAGCAATATATCCCCATCATGAAAACAAGATGTGTAAATTGGCTACCTCCCCTTTCAGGACATCAGTGTCTTTGGTTTTGTTGTCCTTGGTTTTACTTTCTTCCTCCCCTCCCCCTCCACCTAATTCAGTCCATTCACCATGGATCCCCTGAATCTAGTTACCCCTATTGATAAGGCCAAGCACAATGTGAAATCTGGTCACTTATGAAGCCATTTCTATTCTGGACTTTACGCTCCTGCTATACAGAATTAGTTGATTCAGTTCCTTCAAGCTGTCATGCTGCTTTCTGCCTCATATACTTTGCACAAATCTTGTCCTTTGCCTGATAGGTCCTCCTTCTGCTCAAAAACACCATCTCCTCCACATTCATCAGTGAGGTCCTCTTCAGTCTTAACAGGCCAGTTCAAGGGTTGGTCACTCTGCCTTTCATCCTCACAGTGACATCTCTGGGACAAGGTCATTATTTAATCATCTTTATTATCCTTGGTGGTTAGCATCTAATACCCGTCTGACAAACACATGTTGAGGTGAGTTGGAATGACAGGTCAAAGATTAAATAAACAAACAAAAGTCTAGAAGGAGCATTCTGACTATGATCCAACCTATTTTAAATATGATTTTTGTCATTATATGCTGGCAAATTAGGTTAGAGTTAGAATTTTGAATAGAAGAGGAAATTAAAAGCATTCTTAAGCCAGAATATGGCCTTTTCTCCACTCTCTCCACCAGCAGTTTCAACACTAGGCATTAAAAGCCAGTTTTTGCTATGTCTTCCTTGGGTGTTTAATGACTTTAGGTCAAGATTATATCAAGAGCTGGAAGATTAAACCAAAAGAGAGAGACAGAGAAAGAGAGAGAAGGGAATTTTTTCTGGTTTTGAAAAAATAACCTCAATTTCCTTATTTGAAAATCAAAATGGTAACATTTAGTTGTATCTATCATAAGGTTGTTATTAGAAGCCCATGAGGAATTGTGATGTACCTTGCATAGTTAGTCTATTTTTTGTTATCCCTCAAGCAGACATGAGCGGACAAATGACACAAGAGAACACGAGAGTTTATATAGACAGAAGAAAAGCTACACAATGAGCCTGTGGGAGGTGGAAGGCCCCTCAGCTAATTTTCCAGGTATTACAATTTACCTTTAAGACCAATAATAGTTGAGAAATCTGAAGAAATAAACAGAGGACAATAAAGTTACTTTTAAAAAAAAAAAAAAAGAGAAAGGTGAAGAGAATAAAGAAATCCCTGAAATTTGTGGGAGGGGAAAAAAAGGAACAGAACTGTATCTTTCATGCCATATGGAGTTTGATCGTGAAGAGTCTTTTCAGTTGAACCTATAAATGGCTACTCTTTGTAAGATTTCCTTTCTTGACTTTTGCCTGCAACATATGGTGCCTTGTTGTAGACTTTAGAAAACATATTAACTTTCTATTTGCTCTTATGTGTCCTCAGTCAGAGAAATGCACTTAATTTTAAAGCCAACAAAAGCATGTAACAAGGAAGACCTACGTGGCTGCCACAAAGAAATGAAATGATGAATGGGACCATCAATAATTCACATGTTCCGTGTAGATGTAACAGATTGCCTGATTGTACAAAATGACTTCTATCTTGGTGAAGAACCAACACATTATTCCTCATGGGTCTCTTTGACTCCCTACCTTTGTCTTTAATGTATAAAGTACGTCTTGTTTCTGACAAATGCAGTGCTGTTTGCTGGTCTTAATAAAGGTCAGACGGATGGACAACTGATAGAATCTGCTGGAAAAAAATTGACAAATAAAGTGTTCCTGAGATTATCTCCTGCCTAAATCCCTTTCTCAACCACAAATTTAGAGATTGAGATAAGCCTAACTCTGGGTATGCTCTTGATATCAGTAAATCTGAGTTTGAAGATGGTTGGGTCGGATATACTTACAATCAAGTTTGTCCCCAACTCTTCCTTCATGTCACATGGCTGTCGTGGTTAGAATGACAAGGTTCCCGACCCACATAAAGCCAAGGGGATTTACAGATTATATAGACCACAGACAAAATTTCTTGAACCTCCCCCTCCCATAATAACCTTCACTAAATGAAAGGAAACTGGTAATGTACCACACTCTTCCTGCTCCCGGGGAGATAGGTTCTTTTACATGTGCTGTGATGAGATGGGCAATAAATACTTTGGACAGTGAAAGGAGAAATAAAATCTGCACGATGAAGGAATAGCTAAGAATTGAAATGTTCCCAGGAATTACAGCTGAGCTATGATAGTTTATATAGGATTAGTCCACAGAAGTAATTTTGTAAGTCTCTTGTGGCAGACGTAGAAGGATGGGGAACACTGTGATGTACAGGATGTTTCCATTATATTCCATAAATTTGCATTAGAGGTTCAGAGAAACATAAATAATGCATGATAAGTTCTATCAAAAGAATTTCTGGCTGGGGTGAGTGCACACAGGAAGCTGCCTGCAAGGCCATATTTTAACAGGCCTGGGTAATGGCCTGACTGGCCACGTTCACGCCTATAGAAACTGTGAGGTTTGCAGTTTGTCAAAGGTTAAGGGACAATGAAGAAAAGTGAGTTTGTTTTGAACTTTAAGCTGGTTTCCTAAGTAAAGATCTAATACAATACTACGCACAGAACTTCTGATACATCCATCTGTCTTTATTTAAAAAAGAAAGAAAGAAAGAAAAAAAGAAAGAAAGAAAGACCGAAAGAAAAAGAGAAGAAGTCACAGAACATTTGGACTGAGCCACGGTTAATGCAGTGACCCTCCCTAGCCTGCATCTCACTCTTCAGGGGATGACTTGACAAGGAAGAGAAGGAGACCTGGCTGCGGCCGGAGGGGCACACCCCACACAGCGGTTGGGGTGGGGAGGGACCGTGGCTACCAGATGTTGGGGCCTTACCCTGCACCGGGTCCCATGCTAAGAACCTGACACGTTATCTCAAAATTATCATGTTCGGTCCACATGACAACCTCGCCACAGAGGGATTACCCCTGATGAATAGACAAATGTCTCGGGAGGCCGCGATGGCCAGAGACGCCACAGGCACATTTATGGAGAGCAGCTCCCTTTGGCTGTTTTGTCCACTCTCCTCACCGCTACGTCATCCTCCTGAATGATGAAGTGGCTCAACGTGAGACCGGCTGGGAGGAGCGGGTCTGGAGGAAAGAGCCCTGCCTAGGCCCAGAAAGAAAGGGCACGGTCCCGGCGGCCCCCAGCCCGGGTGCTTCTGGACACGGTACGGGGAGCAGGAGCAGGAGCGGCTTAGGGACAGAGGGAGCGGGCCCGGCCCCGGGACGCAGGGAGGCCTCCAGGACAGACTGGGCCACGGAAGGCTCCGGGCGGGGGAGCGAGCAGCCGTGTGAGTCGCGTTGACCAGGGAAGATTGAGGCAGTGGCTGTACGTGTCTGTATGCCTCGAGGTGCCTCACGTCCTTCTCTTTAAAAAAATCAGAAAAATAAAAATCCATTCAGACACCGGCCCCCTCCCGTCTTCCTCCTCCTCACCCTTTCCCACTTCTTTCAGAGGGAATCGCGTTGCCTCTGACCAATTGTCCGGCTTAGAGATCCCATTAGCCAAGACTTCCCCGTTAGGCCAGTCCCCACACCAGCAGCCTGCCACGGCCAGGGTGGGCAGAGGTGGCCTGGCCGATTGACCCCGGGGTCACCCTCCGACCTCTCGTGGGCTGTGACCGGGACATCCACCAGCAGGGCCGGGAGGGCCGGGGAGGGAGGCGGCACAGCATTTCCCTCCTCTTTCCAAATTCCTCCCTGGGTCAGGCCCGCTTCCCGCTTCCCGGGGAGGAGCTGCAGGCTCTGCAGTCACAGCTGTAACCACTGGCGCTTCCCTGAGGGCCCCGGGCTCACGGCTCCGGACTCGTAGTTTTCTTCCCTATTATCCCTTAAGCCCTAATGGTTGTTAACAGCTTCTACCTCTTGCTGGTCTCTTGCTGTCTCTCCATCCTCTGCTTCTTGAACCCTGACCTCACTCCTAAAAATAGTCCCTTCTCCGACATCCCCTAGAGCGTGTCCTTCTGTTGGTTTGAGCACCCGGAGTGGATTCTGTTTGCTGCCAAACCTGGACAGATACCAGTGAGGCTGCACCCGGAGGCCTTCTTTGAGGCAGTGCCTACCTGCAGAGAGCGCGCTCTCGGCTCACCCAGCCTCAGGCTGGACGGGGAGCAGCAGGCCCACGAAACAAATGCGTGTCCAGGCCGCAGAAGCAAAACCCCAAACATGACTGCAAAATAAGCAGGGCCAACCGTCTGCGCGTTTACAGCCACCGCCCCTATGGGCCTGGCCGGATTTGCCGAATGTCTTGTAAAACGGTTAGTGCAGATGCTTCTTATTCATCAGTCATTTGATGGAACAGGGGCGTGAATAAATCAAATCTCATTTGTGACAGAGACTGAAAACAAGGCCACTAATTACAAGTATTGAACTGTTTTGCGGGATATCTGCAAGCCCTGGTGTGCTGAACGACGGCGATGGTTAGAAGAATTTTTAAAAAGAACGAAATGAAGAAATGTGGGTGAGCAAACTGCGATCTCCTTGTAACTTCCCTAACCAACGAGAGAGCCAGGCAGGGGAGAGTAACAAGCATTGATTAGATACCGGAGTGGGGGGGGAGGACTAATACCATCTCCAAAGATAAATAATTGCCTTTTGCTTTCCATAGCTCGAGGGGAGCCTAAAGCCAAGAGTAATTTATAATCTTACTTTCAATTACTTTTTCCCCCCAGCATTTTATGAGCATTATGTCTGTGCTTTCCATCAGGCGTGTTCAAGCAATAGCGAAATCGTCTCCAACTTAGCGAATTATTAATTAAGAACCCAGATGTGTTTCACAGAGCAACGGCCGCTAAGCATCCGTGGATGTCTAACCCGAGGGTTAGGCACCGGCAATGCCAGACTCTATTCCCAGGTCGTACTAATGAGACCTTAAGTGATTGTTTGAAAATGATGCTACGGCAGGATTGCACGAAACAGACTTTGGTGTAGACTTTTTCCTTCATTCCCCCCCCCCACACACACACACACCAGCCTTGGGAAACATAACAATTTAATTCTTTTTGATGGTTCCCACTGGTACCCCTAGGCTTTTCTGGGAGTTATGAAAAATGGAAAGTTATCTTTGAGCTACACGCCTGAGGGGGAAAAGTGAAAATGTTTCCTGGAAACTGGTTGAGAAGCACAGTCCTTAACTTTCTAACGCCTCCTCATCGTGGTCAGCCCACTTTCCAAGTTCACGGTGTCATCATTCCAGAGCCTCAGCTGTGCCCAGCCGTGGTGCCTGGGATCCCCACGCTGGCACGCAGGCCTTGCTCCTGCCAGTTGACCTAACCCTTGGGAAGCCAGTAGGGAGCAACTCGGTCAACGAGAGAGGGAAGGAAAGGGGCATTTGTCGGGAAGTGGTTAGGTGACCCACACGCTGCTAGACACTTGGTGCGTGCAGCTCGTGTGCCCCTTAGGACACGGTCATGCGTGATAACGGAGCCCGTCCGACTCATTTTTGGAGAAGACTCAGGTTTAGAAGTGCAGTGTCCTTACCAAGTTTTCACCACTAATAAATGAAGAGACGGGATTCAATGCCAGGTACGTCTGGCTTCGGGTTGGTGTGTGAACACGCGCCCGACCCACGAGAAACCTGTGAATCTCTTTCCTATGCCAGGTTCGTCTCTTCTTGGCTCTGGCCTTACTGATCTTACTGAAACAACGTAACTTCAGACAAGCTGTCCAACCTCGTCCAGACTTCATTTCCACATCAGTAAAATCGCAGAGGCCAATGCATGTTGCCAAGGATTACTCTGAGTCCTGAACACTCTTATTTTCCTGCTGTATGGACACGTTTTTCTTTCCCATTTACATCATTTTGTTTCCGTCTCCCAATCTGATCTTGTCAAAGTTAGAGAAAATGAAAGTTTCCTTAAAAAAAAAAAAAAAAAGTTTCCTTGAAGGACATTTCAGCTCACCAGGAAGTAAAGCTGAAGGGAAAGACTGAAAATGGGGTGGCATTTATTTCTGTGTGGAAATCTTCCTTAACATTTACAATCCTGGTGCGGTTTTGAGGGTGACTATATTTAAATAGTTCTTTAGAGGAAGACATCCAAATATTATGTGGAGTTTTTCCTGATAGAAAACAAATATTTCTATGGAGACAGACTGTGATGGCACAAGAAAAAGGTTATAGGGATCCATACACTGCCTTTTATTACTGTGTGGGTCTTAAGGCGTTTGATTACAAGATTGCCAAAAGTAATCAAAATATAAGAATGAGGGAGGTAACATTCAAATATCTATAAAAAGAGTTTTTAATATAGTGTCTATGAAGTTCCCTTATGCTTGATGATTTCCTTAGAAATAAATTATAAGATGAACACTCCAGAATTGAGTTTTTTATACTAAAATTGAGGAATCCACTTAAATTAGGATAATAATTTAGCTATATATATGGTTTACAAGAGATGTATCTAAAATAAAATGCCACATGATGCTTGTAAGGAAAGAGAGAGAGAGAGAGAGAGAGATGATATGGTAGGTAAATAGAAACACAGAAATAAAATACCAGAGTGAATGATAGTATCAGTAAAGTAAAATTGAAGGATTAAAGCCTTAATCAGCATAGAGATGAATATGTTGCATTTTAAAAAATGGAAGAAAACCCATAAAGAATGTAAGTCGTCTATGAACATTTGGTACTTAAAATCAGGGTAAAGAAAATTAGTAAAGTAAAACTTACAGTTGGAAAAAAAGGTTGGGGGCACCTGGGTGCCTTGGATGGTTAAGTATCCAACTTCGGCTCATGTCATGACCCCAGGGGCCTGGGATCGAGCCCCAGTGAGGCTCCCTGCTCAATGGGGAGCCTGTTTCTCCCTCTCTCATCCCTTCACCCCTGCTTGTTCTCTCTCTCTCTCTCTCTTTCTCTCTCAAATAAATAAATAAAAATCTTAAACAAAACAAAACAAAACCCTTACAGTGATAGTCATAATTTAAGAGATGAGGTAAATTTTAAAACCATGAGCATATATAAGGTTATATGACAAAATCCACAAGGGTGACTTAATTCCTATTTATCGGATTTTATATCCAATTAAATGCATACTCTACTCTTGTGACCAAGAACCAGTAAGGTACATAAACAAATGAAAAAGCAACATGCAACTGGCTGTAAAATAAATCTTAACAAATTCCCCAAGATGGAAAATGAAGAAGCCACATTTTGGGCTAAAAGCCAAAAAGTACAAAGTCTTGTAAAAAAATAATAAAAGACATTTTAAACTTTTCACAAAAAATAATTTAAATCGTAAAAACACATAAAATAAAACTATAATTCCAAATTATTTAGAGATTAACAAAAAGTGGATCGGTCCATATAAAAGCATATGGAATGCATCTAAAAACATACTCAGAAGAAAACTTAAAGCTTTAAATAATTTTATTAATATATAAAAAAGATTATGAAGGAGTGGGTTAATATTAAATTTATGAAAACTTTAAAGTAAGAAAGAAGAAGAATTAATAAGGAAATCTAAGCAACAACTTTTATTTCCAAAAATACCAAGAAGGAAATACTAGTAAAATAAAAATCTGGCCAAATCAAATAGGTCATTATAATCTCGAAAAAAAGAAAGAAATGTTTATGACATTGAAAATAATAAGTGAGGGCCCTTGGGTGGCTCAGTGGTTGAAGCATCTGACTTTGGCTCAGGTCATGATCTCAGGGTCATGAGATCGAGTTCTGCATCAGGCTCAGTGCTTAGTAAGGAGTCTGCTTGAGATTCTCTCTCTCTGCAATAAATACATCTAAATATATTTAAAAAGTAAAAAGCGATAAAACAAAAATTCCAATAAGATAAATACCATAAACAATTTTGTGTAAGAGTTTATGAAAGTAAATGCAAGTAATTTAATGAAGAGGATAATGTTGCAAGATACTATAAATTTCCAAAATAAATTCAGAACTAAAATGCATGAAAATATTAAATATCTATAGAAAAATTATAAAGAATTTTGAGGCCTAATTCTAAAATATCTACCAACCAAGGTGAATACACAGGTAAACTTTATCAAACTTTTTGAGACTAGAAATATATATGTGATAAAATTATTTCAGAGCACAAATATGGATATCTTACTAAACTTGCATAATTTCTTTTTTTTATCAAACTTTTTGAGACTAGAAATATATATGTGATAAAATTATTTCAGAGCACAGACAAATATGGATATCTTACTAAACTTGCATAATTTCTTTTTTTATTTTTATTTTTATTTTTTTATTTTTTAATTTTTTTAGACTTGCATAATTTCATACCAAAATGTGGCCAATATGACATTGAAAAATTAAACAATGAAAGAGCTATTCTGAAAATACAAATGAAGAAAAGTAGGATGAATACATACATAGAATTCAGAGAAATATTAATATGATGCACCAAATGGAAGTACAGTTTATTTAAAACATGCGAGGTGATAAACTTTAGGAAACACCTGGTGTTTCTAATGTTTTAATCTGTGATTGTGACAATAGATAAATAAGTTAAAAGCATCCTACTTTGGTTACTCTTTTTAAAAATATTAAATAAAATAGAAATAAAACAAAAATGCCTTTAAAAATTGAGGAAGAATGTATATTTGACAACAGCAAATGTTATCGTAAGTCTATTACTACCTTGCATTGAATTTCATGATCAAATATGAATGCTGGCCATCACCACTACGCGTGTGTTATTCGGCACTGGTTTTGAGTTTCTAGCTAAAGAGATAGCACTATAGCCTTATGATCAGCCATACGACCCCAGAAGTCAGAGGCAGACTCTAGTTCTGATTCTGGGACAGTTATTACCTGGAAGATTTGGGTAAATCCTTAACCCTTGTAAGCTTCAAATTATCATCTGGGAAAAAGACGTTGACCTCCCTCACTTATGAGTGCCATGAGGATTCAATCTAATAACCTTTGTAAAGTGATTAGCAAAATGTCTGATACTTAATCAGTTATTAGTTAATAATAAGGCTATTAACCATATTAGTCATTAATATACCCATCATAATTATTATCATTACCTTATATTTTAACCACAAATTTAAAAAAAATCAATCGAGTGACTGGATAGAAGGAAAAGAAGTAAAATCACATTATTTTATTTATGTTTATGAAGACAAATCAGAACAAAAATCAGGAAACAAACCAAATTCAAAAGCTAAAATACAAAACAAAGTAAGCTAAGCTAAAATCATAAAATATGAAGATACACATTCAATATAAATCTATGTAAGAACAATGTTAAGAAATCTATAAAATTTACTAAAATATTTTAATATTTTAAGATTTGGGGAATTCTATTATCCTCTGGAATGAGATGATTATCACTCCATTAAAATAGTTGCATATTTAACTCAATTTAAATCTGAATTCCATCTTTTGATGATTTTGTAAGAAATTTCAAACGTCAGAAGAGTGAGTATAAGAGAGTGGAGCCTCGGTGTCCATTGACAGATGAATGGATAAAGGAGATGGGGTCTATATACACCGTGGAATATTCCTCAGTCATTACAAACGACGAATACCCACCATTTGCTTCGACGTGGATGGAACTGGAAGGTATTATGCTGAGTGAAGTAAGTCAATCAGAGAAGGACAAACATATGGTCTCATTCATTTGGGGAATATAAAAAATAGTGACAGGGAATAAAAGGGAAAGGAGAAAAAAATGAGTGGGAAATATCAGGGAGGGAGATAGAACAGGAGAGACTCCTACCTCTGGAAAATGAACAAGAGATAGTGAAAGGGAAGGTGGGTGGGGGGATGTGGTGACTGGTGACGGGCACTGAGGGGGGCACTGGACGGGATGAGCACTGGGTGTTATGCTATATGTTGGCAAATTGAACTCCAATAAAAAATATCAAAAAAATAAATAAAATAAAATAAAATAAAATAAAATAAAAGGCAAAGAAAAAGAGAGTGGCCAAGAAAATATTGAAAAATATGACCAATGAAGTTGCACTTATGCTGCTAGAATTTATTATATACTATAGAGAAACTAATATTAAATGAGTTGTACACAGAAATAGATAAATGAATCTTAGGAGTTAATTCAACAATCCAGAAACAGAGAAATCTATAATGAAAATTTTGTGAAATAAAAATGCTTCAAAACAGTGAGAAAATAATATAATAATCAATAATTTTGGGGACGCAATGCTGTCCCTACTGAAGAAAGTGCCAACTCGTTTCTACACAGCATACACAAAAACTAAATTCCGAATAAATTAGTGCTCTCAAGATTTAGTTTAGAGGCAAAAATCATTCATATGAGCAACAGGAGAGTATTTTTATAAACCTGAGGTTTTGAAAGCATGTAGTGAACGCCAAAATCTATCAAGAAAATTGACAGGCTTTATTATCCAGAAAATAGAAATTTCATGTGACAGAAGTCAATATGTTTTAAAAAAAAAATCTAAAGGATAGAAAATTCTTTGAATTAAATTTACAACATAGACCTACTATTTATTATTTATTTATTTATTTATTTATTTATTTATTTAGATCTACTATTTAAAATATGTTTTAAACCCTAATTAATAACGGGAAATAATCATTTAGAAAGCACAAGCAAGTCCGTCATGGAAGACAAATACTGCAGGATTGTGTTCCTATGAGGAATCTACAAGAGTCAAATTCGCAGAACCTGAGGATGGAAGGGCAGTTGCCAGGGCCAGGTGAGTGAGAAAAGGTGGGCTGCCCATCAATGGGTGTAAGGGTTAAGGTGAGCAAGATGGGGAAGCTCCAGAGGATCTGCCGAAAACACTTGGCCTGTGGTCAACAGTAATATTGCACTTAAAAATTTGTTACAAGAGTAGATCCCATTTTAAGTGCTCAGACCACAGTAAGAGAAGACGAATACATGCAGATAATTCAGGTAAGAATAACATCAGCATAAAAAAACGTGATACGAATTTGACATTTAATAATTGATAAAGAAAGACAAAAAAAGTCAACAGCAGCAGTAATAAAAAGAGGTAGCCCTTTGTGGCCTAGTGGCCAAAGAGGATGTGAAGGATCGTGTGTTCCTCAAACACATTGTAGTGCGTCCACCTTTTAACCCCTGTCGCCTGTGAGTATGACCGTGTCTGGGAACAGGGTCTCTGCACAAATGATTAAGAATCTCGAGTTGAGCCCATCCTGGATTTAGATGCCACACGGAACCTAGGGAGAGGTGTCCTTACAAATTAGGAGAAGACACAGAGATGCAGGAGAGAGCAGCACGCGAGGTCGGCGCGGCGTTCAGAGCAACACAGCTCCAGGCCAAGCCCTGCCAAGGGTCGGCCCTGCCACCAGAGCTAGGCCTGCACCCAGTCTCCTTTGGAGCCTCTCTCAGAGGAGCCAGCCCTGCCCCCCCCTTCCATTGCGGACTTCTGGCCTTCAAATCGGTGAAGAACTCGTGGAGGCCATCAGGTTTGTGGTGATCTGTTAGGGCAACCCTAGGAAACTAATTCGGACGAATGTCACTTAGGTTTTTCAAAGAAGTAGGGAGCGTACTACCTCCCTCTTTAAAATATATAAAATCGAATACTGGAGGTTAATTAGGAAAGACAGAGCCATAAAAATCCATGAAGCCAGGGCTCCATTGCCCCAGGAGTTCATAAAGACGTGTGCATGGAAATATATGCTTGGGGATCCCTGGGTGGCTCAGCCGTTTAGCACCTGCCTTTGGCCCAGGGCGCGATCCTAGAGTCCCTGGATGAGTCCCGCGTCGGGGTCCCGGCATGGAGCCTGCTTCTCCCTCCTCCTGTGTCTCTGCCTCTCTCTCTCTGTCTATGTCTATCATAAATAAATAAATAAATAAATAAATAAATAAATAAATAAATAAATAAAATCTTAAAAAAAAAGGAAATATATTGTTACTGTGCGTGTCACAGCAGAAACACAGAAATAAACTAAAAATCTCAACGAAAATACGGCACAATGCATTCATTCTGATGAAGTTATAAAATTGCTCTATGCCTAATAAAATAATTACAGAAATATAAATTTATGGACTTGGAAAGATGCCCAAACATGATCACATGAACAGCAGCCTGGAGAACTAGACGCACGAAATCACCTTCTCTGTGCGACACGCACATACATGGGCTCGTATATGTGATTTTGCGTACGTGCTATGTGTGCATGTGTTTATTTACGCAAATACATGTAGGTACACCCACGCGTGTGTGTCTGCAGATGTGGACTTTGTAGGAGAAGAGAAGTCTGAAGTCTCGTGTATCAAACTCTCAGGCTTGTTTATCTCTGGGAGATTATCTTGTTCAACTTCCTACAAAGACATAAATCAAAGCCCACGACGATGCGCATCCTTGCCCGGTGGCCCACGGTCACCCGGGGAGGCAAACCGAGACCCCAGAAGGAACATATGGAGAGATGGGTCCAGTACTCACTCCGATGTTTCCGGTTAGGGCCTCGTGGAAGGGTGTGTCCCTCTCTTAAGGGCAAGCCTATTTTTAAAGCTTTCTCCCGGTTCTGGAATTGCTTCTTTCTTGCCTCTTCGGACTTACAAGGAGTAGGGGCGGCCCGTGAGTGCTCGCAGACGCCACAGCACCGTGTGTCACTTCTGAGTACTGTCCGCACCTCTGTCAATGGCTCCTGATCAGGCTGTCCCTGCACCTGGCAGGTGCACCTGCTTCCTTCCTGTTGCTGATGCCTGCCCGGCATTCGTGAGCTGCAGCTCCCCGACGTCGAAGCAGGTGGCGTGGGTGAGGCTCACCCATGTCTATGGTGGCAGCTTGGCCAACGTGATCACCTCACTGCTCAAGCCCCGTTGACTGATGTCGCAGTGTGAACCTGCCCCATCAAACTGAATGAGGCGAGCGTGGGAACTCGGCCACACTTAGGGGAGAAGAAGCGACCTCTTCCCATTAAGTGGACCTTCCCATTAAGTGGACCTTCCCCCCATTAGCTGAAAGTCTGATACTTCTGGGGCCCCTTTCTGTCACCCGAGGGGAAAAGCCACAAGGGACAGTGGGAAGTCGGGTAAATGCAGAACTGGGAAGTGAAAACCATCCCTGGTGGTATCACCTGACCACATACGCTCAGCTTACCTGTCCTTTGTCCAGAACTCCTAATATAAGTGAGCCGGGAAATCTCTTTTTCTCCTTTCTAATTTCAATTACAACAACGATGCAGGTATCCTGGGACCGTACCCTCCTCGCCGCCAGCCCGGGGCCGTGACTTACACCTGAGAGGTGCCAGGTAACACCCAGCCCAATCAGGCTCCTACCCTAGCCGCTTCCCCGCCCCCCCTACACCGCCTCTTAGAAATTCAAATTAGAAACGAGGGTATGTTGTACGGTTGACCAGAGTAAGAAAGGGGAAGACGATTCGTCGTCCCCAACCCTACCTGCCGGTGCCACCTCCCACGGCTCCAGGTGCGAACCCCCAGCTTCTGGGAATCCAGGCGGTTCTCCAATTTCAACCTCCACGAGGCTTGGGCCTCCTAACAAAAGACCTTTGTGTTTCTACTCCCTTATTTTCCCACACATTTTAATAGGATCCTTTTCAGTTGTGCTGGCTTATGTGGATGTCTGATTCTTTAATGAAAAAAAAGAAAAACTTCACTGAAGGATTTATTGATATGGAACCATGTTCATTTTATGTTTACTGAGAAAGGCTCTTTTAGGGATCCCTGGGTGGCGCAGCGGTTTGGCGCCTGCCTTTGGCCCAGGGTGCGATCCTGGGGACCCGGGATCGAATCCCACGTCGGGCTCCCGGTGCATGGAGCCTGCTTCTCCCTCTGCCTGTGTCTCTGCCTCTCTCTTTCACTGTGTGCCTATCATAAATAAAAAATTTAAAAAAAAAGGCTCCTTTAAAATAATATGTTTTGGTTTCAAATCCCTCTCAATTTTCCACCTTTCCCCATCCAAGCTTTACTGATGTTAATAGTGATGCTTATATGAATATGTCTATATCTATCTCCCCCACATCCTATATTCACGCCTATGCCTGCACTTGTGCTGATTTCTCTATTCACACTGATATCTGCTTTTACATCATTAATGAGCTGTGACTCTGACACTCAGTTCTGCCTCAGAAACTGTTATAAACCCTGACTACAACTCAAGGAAACACAGTCTGGAAACCAAAAAAAAAAAAAAAAAAAAAAAAGATTTTTTTCGATGACTCAAATATTTTCCATATTTTCCTCAAACACCGTGAAGATGAGTCATACCGCTTAACGACACGTTTTTAAAGCTCCCTTTCTCTTGCTTTCTCTTCCTACACACGGCCCAGCTTTTCCCTGGCTTCATCTTCCAGAATCCCCTTTCGAACGTGTCCCCTCCTCCAGCCAAAACCTATGTCCAAGCCAACCCCTGGTGTCCACAGGGCCGTTCTGGAAGTCGAAGGCCACTCCGCGGAGGGCCGAGCGAGGGCGGTGAAAGGAGAAACGGGTGGGCCCAGGAAGGATTCCCTCTCCCAGGTATGGAAATTGAGAGTTCCGAGAGCTCCCTGGGTGATTTCCACTTTGTTACATAAATTATAAATTTACAGAAAACTGGAGGAACGCACGTCACTCACCACAATTTCAACAGGGGCCGTTTCTGAGTGAGGATCCTCTCTATGCTCAACAACAGACCCCTGCGTGTCTTGCGGTAGGCCCATGTTGTTTTGATGACTTTGCAAAAATATGAAGTCCTTGAGTGAACTGGTCTTTGAAAGGCACCCACGTCTAAGTAAAATAATGCTGAAACCCTGACCCTTCTCTGGGGAGGGGCCACGAGAACCAGGTTTCTCCCCCCCTGGGTACGTGGCACCGACTACTGCTACCCTCGGACCACACCGCTTCCCTCCCCTAACTTGGATTTGTCGGGTTGTGGAAATGCCATTTCGTGAGGCAGAGCCGGTTTCCTGAAGGTGAACCCCTCTGCCCTCCCCAGGGCCTAAGGCAGGACCCACGCGCTCTGCTTTTCCTCCCCGGGCCGGCGCTTGTGTCCCGTGGGTGCGCCGAGGGGCCTGCAGGGCGTCTCCTAGACGTGCAGAGCCTGGAGACCTGGCCTCCTGCCCCCAGCACCTCCGTGGGGCCCTCACCTTTGCGACGTCTTCATAAATCAGCTCAACGGCTCTCTGGTGCCTTCTTGGCAGAGAGCCTCTCACGAGGAGGTGAAGCTTGACTACGCCAGTCGAAAAGCATGGAAAGAAAGACACCTTTCCTGGGCACTGGTGGAGGTCAGCACAACGGAGATCCCGCTGCGGGAACCTGGGGAACCAGACGGGGTGGGGGTGCTGACCCAGCCCCCCTGCTGGGCCCACAGAGCCCCTGTGTGCAGGTGCTGGGACGGTGGGAGCCAGGCGCCCGGTGCGCCCAGGAGGGATGTGGGTACAGGCGAGGGCAGGCGCCAGCCGGGGACTTCCGAGGTCCTGATGCTGCTGATGGCCGCGAGGGAGTAACTGTTGGCAGGCGGAGGCAGGGCCTCTCTAAAACGGACGACCTCAGGCTGATGGGTGGGGTCACCCTTCCCCCAGACATCACCCCAGATAAGTCCCTAAAACCCACCAAGTCGCAAACCTACCGAGACCCGCCTAAGAGAAGAGGAACACCGGCATCAGCCAAAAGCAAGACCGTGCACCCTGCCTCACCCTATCACCTAAAACCACACGTCCCTAACTGCCCCGTTTTTTTTCTTAACTTGCACAAGCATAAAAAACCCACCGCCTTCCCCTCCTGGGCGACTTCCCTGAGTCGGGCCTCCTCTCGGAGCCTCGAACCTCGGCCGGGGTGCCCTCCACTAAAGCACTCTCGGACCTGCCGCCTGGCCCTGCCTGGCCCTGTGGTCTCTGATTTTCTCCACCCATCAGTGAAAGAAAACCTAAGAGCAGCATCCACTGAATTCGGTCTACCCTGTGCCAGGACCTCCGCCCGGTGCTTCGCATACCCTCTGTCACCCCCAGCCACCTTGAGAAGAGGGTACCCTTACTCTGCCCTTGGGTGACCTAAGGGGTCACAGTCCAGGGCTTCTGCCTTGGGCCTGGTGACGGTAGCAGGCCGGGCTGGGCTCCTGCCCAGGACGTGAGGGCAGCACCTGTGCGGCGGCCAGAGGGACAGCGGGATGCCAGGGCCCAGCCCCTGGGGAGGCGGAGAGGTGAGGAGGTGGATGGGGAGAAGGCCTGGGCCGCTCTTGCAGAAGTCGTTGCCATATGGAGGTGTCGCAGGGGAGGTGCCATCCTGAGACGGGCCGCGAAGGGCCTCTGTGCTCATTTGCCAGCCGCCGGCGGGCTGTAGCTGCCACCTGCACCAGACACCTGCTACGCGTGCAGTTTGTGTGCCTCTCCCCTGCGATGGCCTTGTCGAGTGTTCCTGGGGCGCAGAGGGTCGGCGGCCTTGCTCTGCTCTCGGCAGGGCAGGAGCGGGGCCCTGGGCGAGTCCTCAGTCCTCCCACGGCCTCAGTCTCCTCGTTCAGTTCCTTGGGTTCCACTGAGGTTGGGGTCACATAACACAGGCCGCACACACGGCAAACGTAAATCTGCTGAGCTTGGACATAAACGCCTCCATACACAGCCCCGGAACCAGGACGTCCGGGGATCATTTTCAGGTCCCCACGAGGGAGGCTGCCTCGTGCCCTTGGCCGGCCGCTCGCCCTCCACGGCTTCGCCTCTGGATTTTGTCACCACAGGTGAGTTCGGCTGATCTGTCTTTCTGGAATTTTGCATACCTGGAATCACATAATATGCAATCTTTGATATTGGGCTCTGTCGTCGGTAATGACTGTAGGATCTAACCCTGGTGCGTCTCTATCGGTGGTTTGTTCCCTTTTTTTCAAATCGAGGAAGCGTGTGGCCAGCACACTGGGGCGACTGCAGTTACGGGTCCTTGTGAGCAAGGCTGCTGTGAACGTCGTGCGCAGGCCCTTGTACGGTTATCTGCTTGCATTTACTTCGCGTCAACATAGTTCTTGACTTTTTAGGGAAACTATGTGTTTTCCAGTGTGGTTAGGCAATCTTACATTTCCACGAGGAGTGCGAGAGAGTTCCATTCGGTCCGCAGGGTTGCCAGCCCTCGGGTTTGTCCGTGTTTTACATTTTCCGTGCAGCAGAAGCATTACAGAGTCCAACACAATGCCTCGAGCATTCTGTAAAATCGGAATTACTTTGGGCACGGCTTGCCACTTCAGTTTCTCCGTGGCTCTCGACAGTGCTTATTGGCTGAAGCTAAGATGCCAAACCCATTGCACGACTTGCCTGGCCCTGGAAGCATTTACAGGAGGATTCTATACCCATTGTCTCATTTTAACTTCCCATAAAGTGTCTTATTTTATTACTCTGAGGCGTAGGTATTAGCAAGCCCCCATTCATAGTCAAGAAGGTAAAAGCCATAGGGAGATAGAGGTTGAGCCATATACCTAAAAATAGCAGTCAGGATATAAAAACTCAAATCTTTTTGGCTCCACGACTGGGTGTTTCCCACACTGGCCTTTCAGACAGCAGAAATCACACGTGTAAAAAAGTGAAAAACTAAGGAAAAGCCTGGTTTGTTTAGAAAGTTGTACTGATTGAGTGGATCTGTTTGTAAGCCTTATGGATAGTCAGGACCGACAATATAGTTTGAAACATAATAAGGCGTCATCCCTTGTTCAAAGAGGAGAAAGTTTTATTAAAAGTATTAAAATATAACTGTTTTCTTTCCTTCCACGCACTCTCAACTTGCGCAGTGGTTTTTATTTGCCATTTAACGCTATTCTAAGAAGAGAAAATTGCAACTTTAAACGCGTAGCATATATTTTTCTTGTCATCCATATATTGTACGATGCCAGTTCTAGATGAAAATATAAGTGCATTGAAGTCGTATGCGGAATCACCAAAATTTTACGATCTTTGTTTTGTAGTTCATACGTGGAAGCACAACACAAATAACTCAACTGGTTTTATCTCACCGTTTGACCCATGCCCATCCCACCAATATTCACTACCTGCAGTTCACTGGTGAACAGGAAAGAACTGAAGGGAAAACCTTATTTTCCTTATTTTCCTTTTCCTTCTATGCCATGATTTGCACATCATAAGTAGTTGCCTACGGTAGGGAAGCAATACCAGTAAGAACAGATATGACGGCGTCCCCTGATGGTCTGCATTTCTAGAACGTCACGGCCTCCTCTCTGATAGAAGAGTTTGGGTTTTAATAGAAACAAACCACGGCCTCTCAGATCTGTCAGGGCCCCGCTCCGTCAGTGATGGAGGTAACACACTTCGTACTTTGCGTCTTGCTGAACCCCCACACATCATGCGTCCATGGGACTTCCATGGTGAGCACCGTATTGAAATGGAACGGCACGTAGAAGTGGCATCATACCCGCATAATGTCGCCTGCCATGCTCCTAATCCGTGATCTCACAGAACTTCACTTAACAATACGCATTTTCAAAAAATAAATTATTCAGAATTTAAAGATGGTAACAGGAGAGTATGAAACTGTGCGTGTCGTCCCCCTTCTGAGGACGACACTGGTGGAAAGCCCACGAATCCAGCTTTCTGGATAGTGGAGAAACAAGAGATAATTTATACAAAAACAATTTATACAAATACAGTTTTTCAGCCACTCATTCAATGAAGAGTTACGAACCACCTGCCTTATGCCAAGCCCTGTCTTAGGTGCGTGGGGTACATCAGTGGACAAGAGGAGAGAAAATTCTGTCTTCGTGGAGCTTACATTCTATTTTCCTGGGAAGAGTGCAGTACATGTGTGGAATCTGAGCCATCTGTTCTTACTGAAAGAATATTAAGGACTGGAGTTCAATTCAAAAGAAACAGTCTACTAAAAAAAAACAACAACTCATTATACAAAATCTCATTTCCAAAGATGATTGTACATGTTGGAATCCACTAAATGTGTAATATGAGGATAAAAAGTTTTTGCTCCTTTGATTGTTTTTCCTGGATTGAATGCCAAAAGAGTTAAATGACTTTTGCCCGTTTGTTTGCTTTATGTTTGTTTCTTTCTTGGCAATCTGTGTAAGCAAAAACCTCTAATTGGATTTGTCCTAAATTTTTTGTATGTTTTGGTAAACCAAATGTAATGTGATTCCTCATCAGTTTCTCATAGAAATTAGCAACCGAGAGGGCTCTATTGTATAATTAATAAGTCATTGATTGTGGTCACCATTTTGGCAAATCCATTTTTCAGCAAGATGAGCCATAAAGCAGTGATCTGCCCTAAAGACTGTGGGAAAAGAGAGTTTCTTCCAGCCCAGAAGTTCTCAAACTTTAGCATGCTTGGTCACCTGGGGGAATGGTTCAAAGACACATTGCTGGGCCCACTTGCAGTTTCTGATTCCACAGAGGAGACGTAGCACCTGAGGTTCTGCATTTCCAAGTTTCCAGGTGAAACTGCTCTTGCTGCCAGTCCCAGGAAGTAGATCATCCTAATTGTTGGATGTTCAAAGACAGAGAGTCTTTTTCACTTGAAATTCCTATGGGCTTGTTTATACACAAGGGCTGGGGACCAGAACCTTCTTTCTATCAGCTGAAGACTAGTCCAAGACTAAAATGTAAGCTGAAACTGTCATTCTATCGTTGGGTCTCTTCGCCATGCTTGAATGTGGGTGCGGGTGGATGTGAGTGAGCGTGTGTATGCCTATGTGTCGGGCGGAGATGGAAAGAGAGAAATAAAGATTTGTAGGAGGGATAGAGTCTGTTTCACCAAGAGGGTATGCATGACCAAGAATGAGTGTTTATGTGTGTTTGTGCAAAAAAGATGAAATCAGAGGATGAAGAGTGAGAGAAAGAAAAAGAAAGAAAGAAGAAGAAAGAAAGAAAGAAAGAAAGAAAGAAAGAAAGAAAGAAAGAAAGAAAGAAGAAAGAAAAAAGAGAAAGAAAGAAAGAAAGAAAGAAAGAAAGAAAGAAAGAAAGAAAGAAAGAAGAAAAAGGCAGGCACATAACAGCATAGGGAGGAAAGATGTCCCCCCAAAGCAGCTTCATATTCTGCAAGCTGTTCCCATTTAAGTTATGAAAAATAAATTTAGCAAAAATGTTATGGGTAGCTCATTATTACCTTGTGCAAGCTAGTAAAAAATAATATGATTTATCACTAAGTTATTGCATCAAGCACTTTTACTACTTTATCTCATTTAGACTGCATCATGATCCTTTGCAGAACTCATTCGAGTTCCTTTCAGAGATGAGAAAAATTTAATTTAAAAGAGGTTGAATGAACCATCTCAGGTCATAGAGTCAGAAAACAACTCAACCAGTATTTGAAACCAGGACACCTTAGTTGGATTTCGCTGAAGCTTCACACAAGAGAGTTTTAAATCAGTTTAAAGAAACAAACAAACAAAGCTGGAGTTGTGGGCTGAAGTTAAAAGAAATTATTTGCTATGTATGAAATTGTTATGTTGTCGCTCCATTGTCCATTTTTACACTTTCGAGTAACAACTGAGTTCTATTTAATACCAAGATCTGATGAAGTGGAAAGTAATACAGCTGGAAGAGCCCTCAGGGGTACTGGGCGGGGTGTGGAGATTGGGGAGAGGACATGGGAAGCACCCAGCACTGGAGGAGGCTTCTGGTTTGCTAGTCAGTCTCTCAACACATTTTCTTTGTCGCTTTGGGCTTCTAGAAATTATGACACCTCATCAGAGTTTACTCGTTCCAACGTCAAATGGCATCTCAGCCTAGAAAAAAAGAATCTGGAGAGTGTGAATTGATTTATACATTAAAGTAAGTTAAAATTATTTTTTTCTTTTGAGACTTTCTAGATACCGTTGGTGATAAACCGAACTTTTACTTATGAATCGTTTTCCTATGATCACTCAACAAGTTCAAAAGTTTATTGTAAACAATTTTCACTGAGAATGCAATGCATCCTTATTTTAGAAAAATATAGATACAAGAAAAGGAGAAAACACCAATAGTGTTAATTAAAAGAGGACAACTAGTCAGATTTAGTTATTTCTTCTACTTTTGCTGTATATGTATGGGAAATAGCTCAGACTATGCCAAACAGGCCTGTTTTGTGTTCTATATTTTTGCCTAAAACTTTCCAGAGTTTTAGAAAATCTTTTTAAGCCTTATTTTCAGCTTTTATGAATTTTTTTGTGAAGTAGTTATGGATGTAAAGGTATTTAATTTTGTGTGATTCTATATTTTTACTGATATAAATAAATGTCATTGAAATGAACAGAAATATTTTTAGGAATAAAAATATTGTCAGCATGTTTGTTTATTTAATTGAGATGAGCTTTCAGAAGACACCTGAAATGCATGAAAGTGCCAGTTTCATCATTTCTCATCGGCCCCGTCTTGTGAACAGAAGTGGGTTTACTGTGTAGCTCATGGGGCTTAAAATCCAGGGCTCTTCCCTTCCAGGGCTCTTTTCACGGACTTAGGCAGGGCTCTAGCAAAGTGTTCATATGCCTCAGATCTAATGATCAGCTCCTGTCTTTGTATTCTCTTTCTTAAATTAGGTAAATTACATAAATAGCACGCCTCATAAGGTCTGGATATCTTCCAGATTGTGTGGTCGAGTTTAAAACATGCTTTGACATCATTGATCTGCTTGGAGAATGGCGATCAGTCTTAATTTTTATATATTATATTGGATAGTGCTATGAAGTGCATGTTTTCTGAATGCCTAGAGTAAACGTATAATTCTAGAATCATCTTTGTTTTCCTTTGCTTTTGCTGTATCTTCTAGAAAACCAACTGTACCTTCTGGCACGAGCTGGCTACATATGAACTGTTTGTTCTAGAGGCGGACATTAACTGTGGTATAGATTAGAATTAAGTATGTGATCATCGTTGCCATGCTGCAAGTCATGATTGTGCTAGATGTTTAGCTATGTGATTTATAAACTTTAGAATATATGTTACCCCAAGTGAGATCTTTTGCAGAACACACACACACACACACACACATTGAATGTGTGTGTTTATTTATATATATATGCATAAGTATACATACATAGGTATATAAATATATAAAATGCCAGTGGTTTAAATTATGAATATGAACTTAATTAAAAAGGAAATATTTATTTATAATGATAATAAAATCACCAAATTTGACAAATGCCACAAATATCAGTGATCAAGGAAAAGAATAACTATTTTTTTTTATCAATGTACTGTCATACATACCTCAATAAGCTGTGGTTCTTGCATTTTGAGGAGGAATATTATTTGATCACCTTTTCATATAATAATTCTATGGTATCGTTTTCCTATAAAAATAATGTAAAAGTAATCAGTCCTTCCTAGAACATGGTTGGTCAAATACGTTTTCTCTTATTCTTGAGGTCAGACTGTGTAAGGCATGTCACCTCCGCCTTAGCTGGACCCAGAAAATGTTCCTGGCCACTCCACTATCATCTGACATAAGTGAAAGTGTGACCAAGAGGAATAGTAGTGTAGACAGAGTCTACAAAACAGACGACCGATGAATACATTGCTCTTGCTCCTCTAGGGCCACTGGGAGGTGTATTAGTTTCCCAAAGCTTTCAGAGGAAATTCACAAAAACCTGATGGCTTAAAAGAACCGAGTTATTCTCTCATGTCCTTTAAGGCCAGAGGTATAACCTCAAGTGTAGGTAAGGCCATGCTGTCTCTGAAGGTTCTTGACCTTCCTTTACTCCTCCAGCTTCTGGTGGCTGCAGGAGTCCTCTGGCTCCTGACTGTGTAGCTCCAATCTCTGCTTTCATCTTCTCTTTATCTGTGTGTCTCTCCTTTGTGTGCCTGTTATGAGGATGCTCATCATTGGATTTGGAGCCAGCACAGATAATCCAGAATGATCTCATGTCAAAATCCTTGACTCAATGATATCTACAAAGACCCTTTTGTCAAATTAAGTCACAATCATGGGTTCTGGAGATTAGGACAACTTGGTCATATCCTTGGGAGTTTGAGGGGGAGCACTGTTCAATCCACTATGGATGAATTCATGCAAGAGAGGCCCTGAAACATATGCTTCATGAGTGTTATGATAAGCCTGCCTCTGCTGAGCTCTATTTTAACAAGGAAGTAAATGAAGTTAGAGGAGAAATAAGTAACTCGAGCCTAGATTCTAGGTATTTAATAGCCTGACCAGGTATTTAAACTGGGGTCTTTGAGATACTTTACCCCCTGCCAATATGCCTTTGAATTATTTTTAGAAGTCACTTAGGCAGAAGGATAATTGAGAAAACTCATGTTTCTCCAAACCTTCTCATAAGGAAGAAATAGAAATCAGATGAAAAATTGTGACCTCTCCACAACTAGCTCATTTAGGATACTACCAACATCTTTACCATTTATGTGTATACACACGGATGGACACACACATAATTTGTGCGGAGGGGTTGGTGGAAATATTCTGCAGTTTTCTAGAATATTGAAATAGGAGAAGCCTCAGTGGGATTTCTATTATAAGTGGGGTGACTGGGGCAGGAGTAGTGAGTCATGACGTGAACAAGGTCACCAAGCTGGAGAGTTACCAGCATATACAGAAGTTGCACCCAGATCTCTGGTTTCCAGTCTTTATTCTCCATTTCTCAAGCTGTTCCAGTTCTCAGTATCTTCATTTTTTCCTCTTCTCTGAACCTATTTTATTTCCATCAAAGTCATCTCAATGATTTTATTTTAATTAACCTGATGGATTTAAAGGATGAAGTGTATTATGTGCACCTCCTTTAGGAAAATATTTGATGACTCTAAAACCCATATTCTTTGAGAATTTGCTATCACCAAGTCTTAGTATTTTATAGCTTCTGAATGTTAATTTTTTTCAGATATGGATTACAAATGAGAAAAAATATCAGAGTAGCGAATTGTCAAAAGCTCTTTTTGAGATCATCATGAATAATGGATACTAAATTCATTTTGCATATTTTGAAAAATTATGCAAATCATATTAAGCAAATTGCTTAAGAAGTGAGGTGTTTTGATAAAAACAGTTAATTCTCTTTTTGTTACAGCATGTAAGAGGTGTTTAAGCTTAACCGTATGCAAATCCTTGGGCTTCCTGATATATTATAAAAACTGGAGTTATCTAATAATATGCTCTCTTCTCATAACATCAAGGCTTTGGTGCCTTTAACCTCAACTTTCTTTATTCCATTTTTAATTCCATTAAACTAATAATGCATCACTTTAGATACCTTCTGAAGTTTTTTACATTTGTCTTATCAGATTTGTGATTTGAATAGATTTAGAGGAAGTGACTTTCATGTTAATTATTCTTTGGACTACAGTCGGTTCTTGTTATAATTAGGTGAACAAGGGTACGTATTCACCAAGCATCCATTGGAATGCAGAGTTGGAGTGAGGGGATCCTGTCTTCTAAGGTTTAAATTCTTCGAGAGGGAAAAAGCCAAGTATTTCCAAGCCAAGGTATTGGCAGTGTATGTGAGAACATGGGAGGGAGAGGTCACTTCTGAATTTAGAGGGTGAGTAGATATTCAATGAAGACATCACAAAGGCATTGACATTTGAGCTGGGAATTAAATTCTGGAGAGATTTTGTACATAAATGAGAAAGGAGAGCATATGATGTAGAGGAACAGGATGAGTCAAGCCTGAAGGGAAGGAAATAGAGGCTACTTTGAGAAAGAAGCACTTAATCTGGCTCAATAGCTGGGTAAATAAGCTGCATCAGGAGATACAGTAGAATATGAGATTATAATAATAAGTAGTAATAAATACAATGAAATAACAAAACCTACCATATTTGAACACTCACAAGATTCATGACCTTGTAGTTAGTGTCTTATGTGTTGTTATTCCTCTTAGTCTGTTTGGGCAGCTATAACAGCATATCACAGACTGAGTGGCTTCTAAACAACAGAAATTTATTCTCATAGTTCTGAAGGCTAGAAGTCAAAGATCAGGACTGGCAGATTCAGTGTCTGGTGGGAAGCCACTTCCTGGGTCATAGATGGCCATCTTCTTGCCGGGTCTTCACATGGGCATAGCAGTGAGAGAACTTTCTGGAATCTATTTTTAAAGGACACAATCTCATTCATGAGGGCCCCACTTCATGGCTTAATTGCTTCCCAAAGGCCCCACGTCCTAAACCCATCCTATTGAGGGGTTAGGATTTCAACATGAATGTTAGGGGGACAAACATATTCAATCTTTTGCATTACCGAAGACTTCCCCTAATCCTGGGGGACAGATAGTAGCTACTTGTTCAAGACTAAAACACCAAGCTGCAGAGAGCCACAGAGTACACAAACTTCCTACAATTAGTGGCCACGGGGTGCAGAGTCTTAATGTCATCACATTTGGGTTAGGTTTCAACATAGGGATCCAAGCCCTGACTAATACACCACTTTCCCCTTTTAAAAAAGGTATAATTTATTTCTCCACCTCCTTAGTTGGGGCTAGCCTTGTGACTTATTGTGACCACTGCAATGGGACAGAATGATACCGTATGTTAGCAAGCCTGTCTCTCAAGTACATTTGCGCCTTCCCCTCTCCTTTTTGAAACACTTTTGCCAACATGTGAAGGAGCCTGAGATTAAAAACAAGCAATACAATGCAATACAATAAAAACAGCAGAAAAAACTCAGAAGAAAATACCAACCATGCAGGTGATCCCAGAGCCCAGCCCATCTACCAGCTGAGTACAGATGCATGAGTGAGCACAGAATTCTTTAGGCAACACATAGAGTCATGAGAAATCATAAAGCATGATTTAAGACCATTGTTTGGGGGTAGGCACTTATTGAGTAATAGGAAACGCATACAGACATATTTTCTTTTGTTAAGAAGCCTAATGTACATTAGCCTTGTAAGGCCTAAAAATAAATTGCATTGAAAAAAACGTACTTAACTTTGTTCAATTCAGTTAAATTTATTTGACTAAAGAAGCATTTGTTGTTGCTCCTTACAAACTTTTTTCAGAATTCTAGTCTGGAACTTTCTAGAAAACTTGGGTTCTCATGATCTGCTTCCTACTTACTTTTTAGACCCATTTTCCATTTTTGTGTTTTCCTACAAAATCTAGACTTTCAAATTCAGTTACCTGCAATTCTTAAGCATTCTCCCTTCTTCTTGGCCTTGGACCTAGGCCAACTTCTCCAATTTTTCCTTCTCAGTGTTTATTTCATCTTTCAAAGCATATTTAAAATTATACTTCTTTTGTGAAGCTTTTGCTTATTATCCCTTTTGTAAATTATCAAATTATTATCTTATGGCATACATGATAGTCAATTCAACAGGGCTCCACAATTACTTTGTGTGCAGCTGCTATGTGCCAGGTACTGTGTTGAGACCTGGAACGTCAATGGAGAGTAAGACTTCCAGGTTATTACATTTTGGTTATTCATGTTTTGCTGGTCTAGATGTTCCATGAGGGCAGAAGGGGTTTATTAAGTGCATTTTTCAATTTGTAATGCTTTCTTTCCTTGGTAAATTTTCAACAGATATTTGCAGAATGGTAAGTGAATGAATAACGCAATAATTGGAGTTTAATATTCATCACTTAATCTATTGCATAACATTAAGCCCTTCAGATGCTACAGATTTTTGCAAATCCCTAATGCAAACCATGAGAGAGAGTGCTTGCAATGGTCATTGAGCAAGTCTTCACTCCATTAACTCAAGCAATTGTTCACTTGAATAGTCAGCCGAGATAAAAATATAGTGTATGAACTTTTTATAAGCTTCAAGTGCCTGCACTTCCTGTTTTCATTAGAAGTCCATATGATGAAGCACCATTTAAATAAATCCAGGATAAACATTTAATTACCACAATTAGTGGCTTAAAACAACACAGATATATTATCCTTAGTGAGAAGTCCAACAGGGGTTTCATTGGGCTAAAATCCAGGAATCAGCCAGGCTGCATTCCTTTCTGGATGCTCGAGGGAAGACTCCATTTCCTTGCTCCTTCTAGCTCCAAGAGGCCACCCTTACTCTGTCTTCAGTCCCAGCAACACGTCATTTCTCTAGCTATTCTTCCGTTGCTCCTTCTCTCTCTGAACACAGTTGGGAAGCTTTTCCTTTTTCAAGAACTCCTGTAATTAGATGGGCCCTACCCAGATAACCAGGATAATATTCCCATCTCATGGTCTCCAATCTTCATCACAGTGCAAAGTCCCTCTTGTGAAGGCAACGTATTCACAGATCCCAAGGATTAGGTTGTGAACTACTTTGAGAGGCCATTATTCTGCCTTCTACACCTAAGATGTCAACCATTTCAAAATTTGTTTCATATGACCTTCAAAAACCCTGTGTGCGGTGGGAAACAAAATTAACCCCACTTTATAGATTAAAAACAAAGCAAAACAAAAACAAAAAACTGAACCAGGCCATTTAACTTGTCAACTTCTACCCTAGAATGGATGACTTCACAGCCTTACTTACCAAAGTCATCAGCTCACTGAACTTGAAAGCAAAGGAAAAGCATTTTTAAGCATCACTCTCGAGGCATCCAAAGAAACCAGCAGCAAGCATTGTTGTTTAACTGTTTTGGCTGAATATGTAAGTCAACTATACAATCTCAAACAATTCATTCCTAATACCTGGAGTATTGAGGGGCTTTTCTTTGTTTTTGTCACAGTGCTTATGAATTGAATGTTTGTGTCCTTCGCAAAATTCCTATCCCGAAAGCAGACCCCAAATGTGATAGAATTTGGAAGTGGGACCTTTGGGAGGTGATTAGGAGATGAGGATGGAGCCCTCAGGAATGAGTTTAGTGTTTAATAGATGAGTTTCCAGAAAGCAACGTTACCCCTTCATGTGAGAACACAGCAAGAGGGTAGTCTGTGAACCAGGAAATGAGCTCTCACCAGACACTGCATCTACCAGCACCTAATCTTAGATCCTTAGCCTCCAGAACTATGAGAAATAAATGTGTATTATTGAAGCCACCTTGTCTATATTTTTGCTATAGCAGCCTGAACAGACTAAGATATAGACATTGTGCTGAATCCAAAAGGCAGAAACTATAACTGTAATTTCTTTAGCAGCTTTCAAATTCAGAGCACTGTATGGCAGGTAATTCATCCAAGAAAATGTCTATTAGACATCATGTTGCCAGACAAGGTAAGTACAAAAAGAGTAAAGACAATGAGGAAGGCTGACACAGAGACTAGATACTTCCTAATGCAATACTATGACTACTCTACTAGAGCAATATACTGGAGGAGCAAGATGTGGATAGCTCTTCCTGATGCAGGGATAATGACAGAGAAGGAGTTCAAAAAAGAGGTGATGTGTAGACTGTGTTTTCAAGGATTTCATTATGAAGAATGGGTTGAAAAGATGGAGGAGAATGTAACGCTGGCATGAAAGTGATTGCAGTGGATGTTTCTAAAAGCCCAAATGAGATCCAAGGTCACATCTATAAAGCCCTAGTAGTCCATGATACTGGGGAGTTCCCTTTACCTTATTAGATGTGATTCCAGGTCCATGGATGCTTGCATTGCCAATACTTAATGCATTTTTTGCCATATGGTAGATACTAGTGAAGTGTTAAAGTGGAATTGACAATTAACAGTCTGAATATTTGTTTTAAGGGTTAAGGAGAATATTTACATATATAGATACATTTATATTTACTGATTACATGTTAATGGAGACTAGAGTTATCCAAAGAGTTTTAAACACAGCATTTATAAAGTGCCCATATTTCATGTGTAAGAGGCCAAATTATGATATTCAGAAAATAACTTGGGAACCCAGATTTCATGGGGAGGATGGGTGAGTCAAAGCGGAAGAAAGGGAATGACTTAGGAAAGACTCTAAGGGTGTGAGTGAAAACCAGGATTAGTTGAATTACACGTGTGAAAATTGTTCACTAAGGGAGACGATGTGCACAATCAGGAGGTGATTCTAAAATAAACAGAAAGTACTAAATGAATGTGGGTCATGGAGGAGAGCCCAAAGAACTCTGTCAGAAAACCAACCCACCCCCAACCTCAAGTGACCAATGGATGGATGGGTAGGTGGGAGGAATGGAGCTGGAAAAGTATAGCTCTATCTTGAATTGAAGAGAAAAAATGGAGGAAAAAAAATAAAAGAAAGTATCCTTCTTATATAGTTGGCAAGGAGAAGGACTTTGAAGGACAAATTCAGAAGAAAGGAAGTTCTTAACAGCAAACAAAAAAATAAAAAAACAAGATCCAAAGTTCAGGCCCCACATAGTTTCTCTACAATTGGCAGCCAGTACACAATCTGCTCTTGAAAACGTTCTCATGGAGTGGTGGTTCCTTATTCTCAGGACAATGAACCTCAGGTTATTGCAAATGGTTTCCTTGCACATGAGCGGTCCCAGAGAGAAATGAAGAACAGTGTAATGTCTTCAAGGTTATAACCTAAAAGGAACACCAATCTTTAAGTCGTCCTCCAGGAGGGAAGCCTCTGAGGAGGGAACAGTAGGGTTTTTCCTTGGGTGGATGACTTCACTATAAACAAGACTGGGTGACATCTGCCTTGGAAGGCCCATAGAGGAGGCCTAGCGCAGCCTGAGGGGCTGCAGTGATGGGTGGATGGTCAGGCTTAGAAACATATGAAATAGAGGGAAAGAAGATATTAATTCTCTGTACCTACATAATTACATTTAGGAGACTCATATGTAGAGCTATGAATATTGTAAACATGAAGGGCAGCATGGGGTTTAAGGATAATTGTTTAGGGGTCATAAAGATGAGAGAGGAGATACTAGATTCTTCACCTACTAATCCATTTATATGGCCAATTCGCTTACCATCCTCAGATCCTCAAGATCCTCATCTGTGAAATGGAAGTAATATCTACTTCAGAAATACTATAAGGATCAGAAAGAAAATGTGCAATAAAGAATGTAAAGATAGTACAGCATCTGGGCTAATTTTGCTAAGTTTTCACTAAATGAGTAGCGAATGATGTATAATACTCAATTACAATAAGTAGGAGCTGGAAATGGATTTTTCTTCTGCTCTACCTTCGGGGGAAGTGGGCTTAAGACATATAGCTCTCTTCAGAAGATCTTGCCTACCACATTGTATCTGAAAAGGGGGTCGTATGTGACTCATAGCTTTTGAACCAGAGCAAAAATAAACATGAACAAGTCTATTTCTGTAACAGGGCCTTTGTGTATTCTCTGCCCCCCACCTATATTTGCACATGTAGAGATAACTTCACAGTCAGATGCCTGGTCTGTGGTTTATGTTAATAAATCGCTGTTCCATGACCCTTTTATACTATGGACTAGGGAGAGGCCATGGTTTATTATTTCTGTTTTATGGATTATATCACTGAAACCCTAAACTTTAAATGGCTTTATTTTGACCCCAACATTTTAGTTCATGGAATCTATCCCAAGTAAATAATCAAAGAAGGGGCTAAAGATTTATGTGCAGGAATGTTCATCACAGTGTTATTTATTACAGCAAAACATAGAGGAAAAATCCCAAATATCCAACTTCAGGAGATTTATTAAATAAATTATGCTCTATTCATATTATGGAATTTGTTCAATAGTGAAATGACATTTTTAGAAGGCGATTTCATGATATAATGCTGAGTAAAGAAAACATGATTCAAAACTGTTTTTGTAAGTATAATAAAACATTTTTTTTTAATTTTACAAGTTACCAACTAAAGCAAATATACACAAATGCTTTCATTTCTTTTCAATGCTTGGATTATAGGATTTTTAAAACAATGTTTTCTATTCGAGTGAAGATTATATATATATATATATATATATATATATATATATATATATATATATATATTCTGCTAAGCCAGAATCTGGCAAGCCAGTTTCAGAATTACTATGATTATATATTATATATTAATGTATAAAATTATGTAAGATATATAACAATAGCATATTTAATACTGTTTTAGTTATATATACATATATATATAATTTTAATTCTTTTACTTTAGTTTTTAATTCTTTTTAATTTAGTTTTCATTGTATACAATAACTGGACTCTGGTTACCAGTATGAATTATCTACACCCTTCTTCACTCATGGTTCATTAATGCCAAATCGACAAGAGTGATCCCCATGGGTCGAGAGGGAAGACATAATGGGATTTGTGATGCAGTGGTGCAGTTATTTGTCACACGAAAACCCTGTTCCTGGGATGATTCTATTAGTTCAAAACATGCTTCAAGCAAACACCTATGACCGACATTTATTTAAAGAGGGACAACATTTTCAACACATTTATGGAATCTTCTGTTAACATTCCACTTCTCATAAAAGAGTTAGTTAAAATATGGGGACCCCTAGGTGGCTTAGTGGTTGAGCATCTGCCTTCGGCTCAGGGTGTGATCCTGGTGTCTTGGGATCAAGTCCCACATCGGGCTCCCTGCATGGAGCCTGCTTCTCCCTCTGCCTATGTCTCTGCCTCTCTCTGTGTGTCTCTCAAGAATGAATAAATACAATATCTTAAAAAAGTACATATGTGATCAACTTTGCTTTACCTATCTTGAAGGTAAATTGAAATAGAATTTCTCAACTTTAACACTATTGACACTTAGGGCTGGGAAGTTCATTGTTGTGGGGAGCTCTTCTGAGTACTGTAGGATGTTTAGCAGCACCCCTGGTCTCTATCCCTCCCCTCATCATGAAAGCTGAAAATATCTCAAAACATGGCCCGTTGTCTCCTGGGGCAAAATCTCTCCCAGTTGAGAACCACTGTATTAAATAGTAGGCATGTGACTGAGACTTACAAATATGTTAACTGGAAAATCTCAGTGGTCTCATTTTCTAAATTGTCTCCTTCAGTTCTTTTGAAAATAACATTTATTTCCATTTTCTGTTGTTTTGGTTGTACTAGTTCTATCTACACAGTCAATCTTGTTTGAAGATGTCTAATTCAAATGAATACTTCAAAATTTAATTGAGTGGAATGGCTGGTAATTAACTGCTTATCTGATTTTAATCATTTTCCTCCCCCAAATCAGTTTGTGTGTAGGAAAATACTCAATCTAACACATCACAGAATATCCCTGTCAATGATTTACTCAGTTTTCATGGAGGAATAAGCATAGTTTAGTAATCAGAAGAACATCTGTGTGTCATCTGCCCGTGTAACTTTGGGAAGATCATTATATTTCTCTTGGATATATTCTTTTCATGTATAAAAAAATGGAGTTCATGTCAACATCCTTCAAAGATCTTGAGAGTTAAACAGAAAAACATTACAATATTAACTCTGCTATTAAATCAACGCTCTGCAACCACAGTACTAGCTTTTAGAGCTACAAAGATGAATTAGACTATTTCATTGTCTTCATGCATCTCACAATCCAACGGACGAGAGGCAAACATGCAAACTGTGACCATGCGCTGTGTCAAGGGTGATCCAAGTGTTCTAGCTTGCTTGGGAGTGAGCAATTTCCTGGGTGCAGAACTTTTTATGCTAAAACATGGCAAGTCACATGTAATCAGGGACTGTTGGTCACCCTGATCCATGCTTCCACTAGATTCTGTGAGACCACAGAAGAGAATCATATCTGACTTCACCAGTGAGATTTTAAGGATTCAGAAAAGATGTCACATTTGAACTGAGTTTTTTTTTAACTGAGTTTTTAAAGATAAAGAAAGGAGGAACACCTGGGTTGCTCAGTGGTTGAGCATCCACCTTCGGCTCAGGGCATGACCCCAGAGTCCAAGAATCGAGTCCCACATCAGGCTCCCCATGAGGCACCTGCTTCTCCCTCTGTCTGTGCTGCCTCTGCCTCTCTCTCTCTCTCTGTGTGTCTCTCATGAATAAATAAATACAATCTTTTAAAAAATAAAGATAAAGTAGGATTTGAAGGAGGCAGGCTTCCCAACAAGGGAAAGGGTGAGTGTGGTACACCACAGATTAGAGAGCATATCAAATAGTGTGCAAATAATTTATCACCACAACCCAGGGTGCCAAGTTGGGAGAAAGAAAGTGTCAAAATACAGTCTAGGGCTGCCAAATGGAGGTCCGTTATGTCATGCTCAAGAGTGTAGGCATTTAGCCATTGGTCTACAGATGGTATGAAGTAGCTTTAACCTGTAAAAGACAATCAAATTGGTTCAAAGAAGATAACTCTGACATTGAAATATAGAATGGATTGACATTAGACAAGCTAGGGGCCTCAAGGTCCCATTAGAAATCTGTTTCCAGGGCATTGTAAACAGAAAAGTAGGTTGAATTTAAGAAAAAAAAATGTGGGTAGGGGTATAGAATAGAGAAACGTTAGTGACACATTGAATGGAAGACACAAGGAACATGAAGCAATGGAAGATAATGTCTAAGTTCCTGGCAATGGTTGAAATAGTAAGATGTTGGAGCTTTTCACAAAATTAGGCAATATAAAAAGAGGTGAGGTTGGGTATGGGAGGTAGGCTGGGTTAAGACCATCTACTTGTCCTTACCTACATCGGACTTGGGTGCATGTATGACCTCCACCTGATCAGTGATGTCTGGTTGGTAGTCTGAAGTGCAGGTTGAAGAACTGAGCTTGAAGCTGGAAATGAAACTTTAAACATCATTTGCCCAAAAGTTATTGTTGAGCCTGTGGGCCTTGTGTGAGATCACCCGGCTAGATGCTAAGGGGTAGAAGAAGAAAATACTAGGTATGGGACATGAAGGGAGTGTTTTTCTCACTCACTGTGGCTCTTCATATCCTTAGAGTCCAGAGACACCAATTTTTACCCATAAACGTTGAAGGATTTTGACGTACCTGGTTTTAAGAAAATTTGCTTTGATGTTAATTGTGCTCTGACTGCTCAAATCTGTGAAGGGACAGTTTTATTGTATTTTTATCCACTAACATCCATAAAGAAGAAAGAAAAAAAATGATTAAAGTTAATGCAGCTGGAGAAAAAGAGCCAGCAACCAATTACCTCACACTTTCCTAAAAAGATCCCTCAGTTCATTTCTTGTTATTCTGGGTATGGGTGAGAAGAGACAGCAACTGAAATCACCTTTATGTTGCTTGGCCAAAAGCTCAGCTTCCTAAGTGTAACTGAAATAAGCATAACTCCTTTTCGAGCCAAGAATTAAGGCAGTGAATTCAGCCGTCAATTCCCATTGCATGTGATGTGTAATCTAACAAATTTTCAAACAAGCACTCTGGAAACAATTAAAAGTAAGCAAGCTGCCCTGATCAAAGGCTGCTGGTGTTTAAAATTGCATTTTGGTCACCCATAACTAGTCTTCCAGAATGCGCCTTGCCCTGTTGGGGCCTGGAGCATAAAACAGAAAGTTTTTGCCATCCTGCCCAGTGTGAGTTTAAGGCTGTGGGTCATTAGGAAGCAAACACATTAGGACTAAAAAAATAATTGTTTGGTTTATAGTCACTTGGGGCTTCAGCTTGAATCAGACCTCAGCTGTGGTGCCGTAGAAATGCATGCGATGCTCCATGCAGTTTGCTGATGTGTCACTGAAAGAAGCATATGTGGTATTATTAACTTCCCAAACAAACATGCAATTTGTGTTGATTTCAGAAAGACAAATACCATCACATTCACAAAATGTATTTTGGATTTCCATGCAAACCTCGGAGGTACAAATAAACATGTTTTTGTATTCATTCCAACTCTGCAAATCCTCTCTGTTCTGGACACAGTTTGAACTGAGGGATCATGGGTGATCTTTATCTCCTGGTCACGGATCCTCCGCATTTGACAGTGCATGGCTGGGACATGGGGGACCCATTTCACTCTGGGTCCATCCAAGGAAGGCTAAATACTGTCCATGACCTTAGACAAGATCCCTTTTTGTTTTTCAAATGTATCCTTGGTGCAGGGAATTCGTAATATGCTGCAACAGTAAAAGAAAAAGAAAAAAAGAAAGATGAGACAAGGTCTATTGGCCCACATTCATGTCTATAAACATGCAAGCGTACAGTTGAAGAAATTGAAGGAAATGCAACTATCTAGTCCAAGCTCTAATTTTACAGAAAAGGGAACATGGCCAAAAGAACTTGTGATAATTTGCTGATAGTCTTAGTGTTAATTAGTGGCAGATACAGGACCGGATCCTGGTGTTTGGATTCCCATTAACGGCCTTTCCACAGTATGGTATCGCCTCCATGATAAAAAGATCACCAGTTTTTAAGAAGCCTAAGAAATCTTAGCCATACTAAAGAATAAACTATAATGTAGTTGTATATAAGTAAATTGCAGGCATTTGGAGATTTACAGAGCTCACTGTGTTATTACTTAAATGTAGTCTTTGAAAGACCTGACCCCAAACATTATAAGTATTGGATGAACCCTTGAAATGATATGAATTATGTGCTGAGTTGAATTAGTGATCCCAACTTTTCATGATTCTAGAGTATTGTTAGACATCTACACCTTTGCCAAAGTCTTTTGGTGGGTGGGGTAGTATTTCTGACACCTTGCTTTTGAGCTTGCTGTGTCTTGGACAGTTAAGAGTCATCTGATGTTTTGGGTGTTGGTAGATGTGAGCGTAGAGGCTTGCAGTGCACTTGCACAACTGGACTTGTCCTTGTGTGCTCCTGCCTTTCCCCATGAGAACATTCCTACGGTAGCCAATAGTCAAATCCATAATTAGAGTCAAGGGCATCCAAGACCAGCCTCGACCAGCTGAAACCCAGCTGACTACTGACATGTGAGTGAAAAAAAAAATCATTGCTTATTGTGAGTGCTTTTAAGATTTGATAGTATTTGGTTCAGTGACATTATTATGATAGTGACTGACGCACACTATTTTCAGTGTGAATCCACTTTTGTGACACTCTACTTTGTAAGGTAGATAATAAATGAAGCATTGACTTCAAAGACCCAAAATTAGGTAGTAAATACCGCCCAACTGAGTGATGCTGAGGGCTTCACATAGTCCACATTTCAAAAAAAAAAAAAAAACATATTCCATTTTTCCTCATTGCTTTACGACCCTGAAAGATTAGGATGATACAGTTTTTTAGGATGACACATTTTTAACTCTCTATAACCATGTATAGCTATTTTCCTAAGGTGGTTTGCTATGGACTGAATGTATGTGTTTGCCCAGAATCATATGTTGAAGTCCTAACCCCCAACATGATGGTATTTGGAGATGGGGGCCTTTGGGAGGTGATTAGGTTTGGATGAGGTTTTGAGCGTGAGACCTCCATAATGAGATTAGTGTTCTTCTATAAGGAAGAAGAGAGACCAAATCTCTCCCTCTTCCTTGCTTTATCATGTGAGGACACAGTGAATAATTAGCTTTCCACAAGCCAGGAAGAAGGATCTCACCAGGAACTGAATCTGCTGACACTTTGATCTTAGATGTTCCAGACTCCAGAACCGTGAGAAGTACATGTCTGTTGTTTAGGCCACCCATTCTGTGGTATCCTGCTATAGCAGCCTGAATGGATTACTGCCCTGTTTAATCATGATCAAGTGTCAAGAAGCATGATCCTTGAAAGTCAAAGTAAAGTCTTACTTCCTTAGGGCTTATCAAGTTGATCTTTCCAGCCACAAAAGGAAGATGCATTGGAGATACATTTTGTCCAATGAGTTATATTTCCAGTAATGTTTTTATACCCTGTACCCAATCTGGCTGTTTTAGCCATTAATCCCCTTCTGGATGGATATCCCAACAAAGTGAAACCCAGTGATAAGGAATCCAGACTCATGTAGAAGCACTAAGAGAGGTGGGTGGTGGGCATGCCTAGAAAGTACCCCTGAAACAGGACCTGATCAACCGAATAGCAGTGGAGTCCGCAAATTTGTGTTGAACACATAGTATCTTCTCTGTCCTGGGCTAAATTCTGAGGCTGAGATTGTGAGTAGACATGACTCTCCCTTTGGGGGGACTTCCACTGAGATGGCACTGGTGGTAAATGGAGTATGAGTGGATGACATTACCAAAATGAATTTAGTGATAAGAAGAGGACATGCAGGGATCACGCTTCCCTTCCTTATGATATTCATATAAATGCCACTTTAACCAGTGAGTCTTTCCAAGCCACTTTATATAAAATTACATCTCCCTGGACATCTCCTATCTTCCTATCTGCTTTACCTTTCTTCTCAGAAACTATGTAACCATTTTTTTAAAAATTGCCTATTTTTCCAGTTTATTGTCTTTTCCCTCTGTCGTAATGTAACACTTATACACATGGGAATTTTTACCTGTTTGGTTTTATTTTATTGTTATTGTTAAATTGTTTTTCAAAGCTGTATAATTAAAGTCTAAAAGAGCACCCACCACATAGAGGTTTTAAAAACAAAGATGTCAGGGATGCCTGGGTGGCTCAGCGGTTGAGCATCTGCCTCCGGCTCAGGGAGTGATCCTGGGATCTGGGATCGAGTCCCATATCGGGCTCCTTGTAGGGGGTCCTGCTTCTCCCTCAGCCTGGTCTCTGCCTCTCTCTGTGTGTCTCTCATAAATAAATAAATAAAATCTTTAAAAAAATAAAATAAAAACAAAGATGTCAAATGAAAGGATTTATAAAGAGCTCTGGGTGTGTGGAAGACAGTCCTGCTTGTCTTCTTTGAGACTTTGAAGTTTCCACAAAGGGAATAATGCCTATACTGAAGCTTAAAGCATATTGAAGCCTCACCCCTGTGCAGAAAGGCAAGGGATGTTCTAAGACAGCCAATGATACCTGCGCAGGATGGTGTGCACCCACAGAAGCAGCCCAGTGCCCAAGACTGTCGATGTGTGAAGGTACAGCTACTTTTTATACCGGGTTTGATGTCTGGATGCTTGTTTCTCATCTGGATTTATGATAAGAGCTAGTTGGTAAAGAAATGACTTGTTTTGTTTTTTGAACCAGATATTTGATGAAACTCAAAGAGGTCTTCTATCATAAAGATGCAAATGCACAAAATCAAAGTAAGAATCTCCATTATGAAAAAAAAAAAAAAAAGAATCTCCATTATGAGAACAGTGGCCCTGCAGGTGGGGGAAGTAAATATCCATTATCAGGATGGGGGTCCTGCTGATGGGGGAGCCTTGGGTCTTGGGAAGCTGGATAGAGTGGCCAGGGAGTGTGAGGGACATTCGAAGCCCCCACTCCATGTCCTGTGATCTTCTCAAGTTCCAGCTTCCGGTTACCATTGGCCTTGGAATTAGAACTCCAGGTTGGAGGAGATCTCTACCTTCAAAGCCATAAAGGAAGACTATTTTGTGGGTGGCCTGGTTCCTTGGGAGAGAGGCCATACATTGAAGCAGGGATGGAAATATCCAAACAGAATGATTAGATAAAAGCTAATTATATTTTAATTATGAATGGAGGATATTTTAATAACTCCACAATCACTTATTGAAAGCTTACTCTCCCTAGGCATTATGTGGCCTCATTTGATCCTTGCAATAACCCCATGTGACAAAAAGTATTTTAAAATTGTTCCTTATGCAGAAAATGAAGTTAGAGGTTAAGTAACATCTGATATCACTCAACTGGAAAGTAAAAAAAGTAGGAATTGTGTATTCAAAATGTTTTCTCACGTGCTAACAAACATTGGGCATCTGCTCGCCTACAAACACTGGCCCTCATGGGCCTATAACCAAGTGTGGTCTAAAGTCAAACACGGTCTGTGGACACCTGAGCCTATACTGCTGATGAGAAACTACAAGTAAGAGGGAAAAGAAAGGGGGTGGAAGGAAGGAATGAGAGTACAGGGGAGGAAAGAGCCATTGGCAACTGCTGTCCTCCCGACAGAAAAGGCATAAAAGCAATTATTGGCTTTGTCCCAACAGCTGGTAGGAATTTGTTAATTTAGCTAAGTCCATTCATTCAACAGATATTTGTTGAGAACTTACTTGCTATGATTCTGGCTCGGATTGAGGTGTTGGGGATACAGTCGTCGACAAGACACTGGGTGAGTAATCCAGCAATTTCAGATAGTAATAGACTCCGGACTAACGAGGGACCGGCTTTCTGAGTGCAGTGTCGGGAAGGGGGTCGGCGGCAGGTGTCCTAGAGCTGAGACCTGAATACAAGGAGGAGGCATTCATGGAAAAGCTACTGCAGGCAAAGGAGGGTAATGAAAGACTTTAGACGGAAAACACCGAGACTCGTCTTAGTAATCGAAGTGGGGTCTGGAGGGAAAGGGGTGTTTCAGGGGCAAGGAGGTGGGCTGGTACGACAGAGGGGGAGTGGCCTTATTACATCCCACCTTGCTGGTCACAGCGAGGGACCTCTGGTGTAGGGAGACGATGGGATATTCTTCTCTTTAAATTATTGTGGTTTCTCCCTTTGAAGGCTCACACCCCACAGGCTGCACTGACCTTTAGTAGATTAATAGAAACATCCCCTGTTAAGCCCAGGAGGAGAATGTCCTCAGAGGTATTATTCTTCTGCTATTGAAATAGTCTGTATTTGGTCAATATGAGGGGAGCCCACAGCACTAGCTGAGGCCAAGCGCTCTTTTGTGGTGTGTGCGTTGTGCGTGTTTTTGCGATTGAAGATTACACAGCGCTTTGTTGATAAGATCATTAATGCTCTTTCCAGTTGTTATTAATTGTTTTCCATCCATTTATAAATTGTGCCTCTGCAAGCTGGCCCCAGGGTATAAGTACAAAAATTGAGTTTTGATTATTATAATAAGTAAAGTATTATTAACGAAAGCAATTATGGTTAATAGCTTCAACTAAGGAAAACAAAATGATAGCCTTTAGTGCTTTCCCACAGGGTAAACCAGATTAAATCACTTGCAGAAAAGAAAAATCTTTATCCTCGGTTCCACCAAACGTTATAACTAGACGTTGCCTTTGGACATTTCTATCTCCTTTGTTCGGAAGCAAAAACGAAGGCTTGAGTTACACAAGGTTATTGCTCATTAGTTGCTCAGATGAGGCTGGATCATGGCATTCAGGATTTTAATCTGGGTGTTACTTGCCCCATGTAACAGATGAGCTAACTGAATTTCTTATCTATCTCAACCTCTCTTCTAACTTAAAAGCAGCCCAGTAGAGATGGGCTTCCTCACTTAGGATTTTTCTACGATTTTCTCAGAAGTCTGTGACCTGATCCAGTAATGTTATGTGACATTGAAAATTTTTGAACGAATAAAAATGAGAATTCTTGTACACCAGGTCTCCCGTTTACTGCAATTTCCTAGAGAATGCAATGTCAAGGGTATTTACTTGTACCTCGGTGACCGGTGTGGCTGGAGAAGGCTGAGGGTCATTACAGAGCTCAGATCATCTCTAGGAAAGGGTGCTCAGGCAGGTCACGGGGCCCACCGCTCACCATGTAGCTCCTGATGGGAGACTTGATATTTGAACTCCGATCTGTCTCCACAAACTTCAGTCTCCCGACAAGAGAACTCAGGGTTACTGTTCACTCAAGGCTTTGCTTCTCACGTAACAACTTACTCATTTTTTCTTTCTTTTTTACTGATTTCAGAGAAAGCTTAGTGATTCATCAGCTGCATATAACACACAGTGGTCAGTACATCAGGTGCCCTCCTTAAAGCCCATCACTCAATCATCCCTTCCCCGCTTTCTACCTCCACCCCCTCCAGCAACCCTCAGTTTGTTCCCTAGAGTTCAGGGTCTCAGCTTAACTCATTTTGAGTCAAAAGGCCAGTGTATCCTGTCAGTAAACAAGTCAGGATATCTGCCATGACTTTTACCGTGGGTCTCTTTTGATATAACACTCTATTTCCCAAGGCCTGACCAGTCATTGGCTATGTACAGGGCACTAACCATAATAGAATTGCCCACGTTTCATCGACTTTTGCCCCTGCCAACCCACACAGTTCCCAGCAAAGTCTTCTTACCTATGCTTGGAAGTCCGGTTCACGAGCTCATGCACGTGTCTGACAGCCAACTGCTCTCAAGGTTTGCTTCCCTGCTCCCAGCAACCTTGCGAACACCTTCTGCAGTCTGAGGCTGACTCCCCAGCATCCGCTGTGTCGGATGTTCCCGGTAGGAAGGCCCCATGTGCCAGGGAACCGCCCTCCCTCTCTCCAAATTCTAATCTATGCAGGGAGCATGCACAAGGGGCCAAATAGGAACGAAATTATGAACTTGTTAACATTTTGATGGGAGCCTCCAGTTTGCGGCCGTGGCCGAAAGAGGTGACCTAATCCATCATTCCTGGATTGAAAATAGCAGGTGCCCAAGGGAAGGAGGGGCTTGACTTTATTACTCAATTTCAAGGGGAGAAATCTGAATCTAAAGACCAGACGGGCACTTACAAGGTGAGCACTGGGTGATATGCTGTATGTCGGCAAATTGAACGCCAATGAAAATAAAATAAAATAATAAAATAAAGTAAAATAAAATAAAATATAAAATATAAAATAAAATAAAATAAAATAAAATAAAATAAAATGAAATAAAATAGAGGGGTTAGCCTTAAAAACTCAATTCTGAAATTTTTAGATTTTGTATACAGAGCTCTTTGGGACATTTGACTATTTCAAGGGTGTAAATTATATGTGTCACCACAATGTTGGCATCATGTGGCAGGTAAGCAACAGAACTGCAGAGGCTAAAAAAAAAAAAAAAAAAGAACTGCAGAGGCTATGGAGGCTTCCACAAGTCTCGAGCCCTCCTGCGACGGGACAGGGCAAGACCAGCTGGCCAAAGTTCTGTTTGGAAGCACAAGCCCTATTAGCTTCCTGCTTCTCATCTGTGTGAGACCCGGCCACCACCCAATATGTAAGCCCTCCTGGACATGCTTGCATGTGCTCATTCCTGGGTTGTTTTGTGCATTTTAGCCCTGACTCATCCTCCCGCTGCTGTGCTTTCTGCCAGTCTTCCCGATGTGTCCCCTGCGATCCCCATTCAGCTGTACACTCCCGCCCCCTCACACACTTGTTTGTCATAGAATGTTCCCTCTGCTTCTTCACCTTCACCCAAACCCAGCTCTCACCCAAACCCTGCAAAGAGAACTTGCTCTTTCTCCCCAGCCCCAAGGACCAAAGAGTTGGAAGGCAACAGGAGCATCCTCTCAGCCCTGTCTGCTACTTCATGTCTTTTCTCTGGTACTTGCTTGGGAAACCCCGACTTTCTCTGAGGCGCTTACACTCCCATCACACTCCCCTGTCTTCACTGGCCACTTGTGCCAAAAAGCTTAAAATGTGCTGTAAGTGTGAATGTTCTCCAGGTCTTAGGAAAAGAGAAGATAATATGTCTCAATGCATTTATATTGGTTGAAACATGAGAATACTTTGGATATATTGGGTAAAATAAATATTAAGGAGAAAGAAAGAAGAAAGAGAAAGAAAGAAGAAAGAAAGAAAGAAAGAAAGAAAGAAAGAAAGAAAGAAAGAAAGAAAGAAAGAAAGACCGGAGACCAGCAAGCAAGTCGTGTTCCATCTGCTCATCACATGGAAATGAGTTCAAGGGGACCCCATCCCTCCCTGAGCTTGGCCAGTGCAAACAAAACAGAACAGCAACAACAACAACAACAAAGGACACAGGCAAAAACAAAAACAAAAACAAGAACAAAACAAAACAAAACAAAAACAACAACAAAGGACACAGGCCAAGGATGGGCCCAGCAGGCTGTCAGTAAGAAACTGCCCCTCCTGGCAAACATCAAACAAGAGAAATCCTGGCATTCCCGCCCACCAAAGAGCTCACCTCTTCTAACAGGGAAGGCCGTGGGGACAGACAAAGAGCCAGGAGAAGACACTCTTGGAAGAGCCCTTCCTAGGCAGGGAGCAATCCCTGCGGAGGGGCCTCTCCAGGCACACCCCAGGGCCTCTGGTGCCCCCAGCCCATATCTCCTGCAGCTCTTCCTGGCCGCTTCCACACCATCCTCACCTGTGTGTGAAGAACACGCTTTCCAGCTCCACCTTTGGGGACCTTTGTCACCTGTGCCCCGCATCTCACAGTATCATCCATGAGAGGAGGCTGGCGGGGCCCCATCCACACAGTGTGGGCAAAGGACTGACCAGGCCTCAAGGACGAGAGGCTCTCGTACCCCGACCACAGCACCCGCCCCACCTCGGCCAACCTCACTAGGCCCTGCAGGGGACCCCCCCTCCCCAAGACACTTGCCTGAAACCTGTTGCCACCGCAGCTGATCATCACACAGGTCACGGGGAGGTGGCCGGGGGCCCTCCTTCCCCTGCTGGGTGCCCTGCTCTTTGCTGGGGCCTCGAGCCTCTCCTCGCTCCTCCCGAGTGACTCTCCTTCATGCCCTCACTCCTCCCTGTCGGCCTCGCCTCCCATCCGGCCTCGGTTTGCTTGGGAGAATCGCAAACAAACATACACAGATCACAACAACCTCGTTTTCCCAGGATGAGTTTTATTGCCCTATCTCTGAACTTGTCTGCCACACCCACTTACCCTCTGTTCTTACTTAATTAGTTAATTTATTTTATTTTTTTGACTTTTTGTCTCTTGACTGGTCCTTTATTATCAAAGCACCCACTACTACCTGCGGTTCCTGCCAAAGGTGCTCAAAATACACATGGACACAGGCCAGACCCTGCACTCGAGGCACTGACGCTCACCAAATGGTTGAAATAAAGCAAGATCTGTGATACGATTGGGGTAGGGGTACGCGCCAAGGAAAGAGGTGGCCCAGCTGGTCCGTAAAGGCGTTGCTGTCTGGGGTCAAGCAAGCCCCAGCTCTGTGCTGTCCGGTGGTAGGAGCTCGGGCAAATCCTTTATCCTCTCTGCGCCTTGCCCTCCTCACCTGTAAAGTGGAGAGGATATTAGTGCTTACTCTGTGGGGTTCTTGGGAGAATTAACTGGGTTAATTTACAAAATTGTGTCTGGTTCAAAGCAAGGCCGAGAGAGTTTGCTTTTATTAAATGGTGACAAGAGATGGAGGGAGGGATGAACTGGGGTGGAGTGGGGACTGTCCACCGAAGTCTTCCCCAAGGGAGAGAGCATCTGAGCCATATTGTGAGAGAATAGAATTTTGCCAAGGGGGTGAAATGTGGAGGGAACTCTGGTTGGACGTGAATATGTACCAAAGGCTCATGTGTGAAAAAGGCTCCTTCGGACGCTGTTCCGGGTGGCATGCGGCTGGACTGCAAGGAAAATTGAAAGAAATGAAGTCTGGAAAGGAACAGAGGTACTAGAGCTGGGGGCAGGCAGCGGAGGGCTCACAGTACTGCGGAAGATGTCTGCGTCTCACTCTCTAGACCTAAAGGGAGCTTGGGGAGGACGTGTTCGGCGCATTTGCTGTAGCAAACCATGACCCTGGTAGCAGGCGATGGTTCCTGATCTTTAAAAATCAGAGAGTGGTGAAGAAGGCCACATGCATTTCCTTCTGAGGATTCTTGTGTCTTGAGGTGTGTCCATTTTCTTATTTGAGGATTGGCTCGTGAAAGCCAGAAAATTCCTGCCAGTCACCATGGGTTACACAAATGAACCAATCTTCTCTATACTCATGTTTCAGATTGTTTTTCCTCTCCTCCTTCCAAAAATATTGGTTTTTTTTTTTTCATCGAACTTTTTGCCTTGGTCATGTTGTTTCTTGTACTTCCTTTTGGGCAGGCATCCAAACCTCATGGTAACCAAAAAGGAGGCTTCGATGTTTAGACATTATCCCTTCTGCAGAGTGAGTCACTGATGAAAAGCGAAGAGTTTTTCTCCGGTGGAAATATGACCAGACTAATAGTTGGTCCAGGGCTTGAACTATTGAAGATCACCGACTCTGCTTATGCCTTCTCCAACTTACGCAAAATGGAGATGCCCTTGTGCCTGTGATGAGAACTGGCTCCCTCCCCAGGTCTCTGTTATTTAATCTTACTCTTTTTTTTTTTTCTTACCCTATGGAGACTGACCACAAATTTGTTGAGCATGACTCATCATACACAATGCACCTCTCTGCTGTAATGCACCAGCGCTTCTAGAACAGCCATGTCTTAGCAATATCAAATGCCATTACACAGTCAATAAAATGTCAGAAAAACACAGTGTGATGACCTCATTGCTCACGTGCAGATGGGCTCCTGTGTTAGATCCCAGTCTAAGTTCCGCACATGGCCCAAGTCTGACTGATTCTGGGCCTTCCAGAATGTGCACACATGTGTTTGGCAGCAGAAATATGGATATGGATGTCATATTCTTCATAAACGCTCTTTCTTTTTCCACATGTTGTAGAGTTCATTTCTTTAAGGATTCTCAGTTCTCTTCCTCATTTTGAACTTAGACACATTTACTTTCTGTAAAACCTTTCCCCTCCCACCCTCCTCTGCTAAAAAAAAAAAAAATGCAACCAAATGCAATAATTTCTTTTTTTAGTGGGTGTTTACGTATGTGACTTATAAGGGTATGCACAAATCAGGAAGAAAAATCTCAGTGTCACGAAGATACCGTATTTATAGATATGATAATAGGATGGTTTAAAAAGGGCCACATCTTATTTTCTTAGTACTTAGCACAGGGATGAATATACAGGTTCTCAAGAATGATTTGATGAGTGAAGGAATTAATGGTTTTCCTGCCTCCGGCTTAGAAGGTAATTTGTAGATCAGTTGGGTAAACAGCCTACCCAATTCTGGGTCTGTAACACTCCTGCCAAAGGGTCACCTCGCTAGCTTGCATATCCTTATGAGCTTTGATTCATTAACTCCCCAGTGCAACCAGGATTTGGATAAGTATGGTTCTTATAAAGTTCTTACTTATATTATAAAGTTCAACCCTATGGTTTCCAACTTTTGATCCAGACTTTATGTCCCTACTTTTGGTAAGTGCTCAGCTGAACAACTCAAGTCAGTTGCAAAAAATCAATCCCTTGTCAGTGAAACAAGCTAAGTGATTCATGCTGACCCGGTATTAGTGAACCAAGGTGAACCAAAATGACCCTGCGTTAGTGTTCCCTTTGGTATGCACTCAGTCTCATTTCTTTTCATTTAGTGATTACTTCATTTTAATGACAGTGCAGGGCTTTATCTATTTAGCATATGAAATGTTTTCCTCTTGTCCACAAGTGTTTCTTCTGGATATTATATATGTGCACTCTAATGCCCTCTCTTTCTTTTTAAAATAGCGCTTTTATATTCTCTATATGAGAGAAATGACTCATATTTTTCTTGATCTAACATCTCTGCCACAGCACGATAGCATATTGGTTCTTTTATTTCCTGGATTTTTTTTTTTTTTTTTTTTTGCTGTTGTTGTTGATTCTAATTGCATTGGCAAGCAAAGAAATGCAATAGGTGTAGGGGTTAAAACTCTGGTTCAGTCTGTTTTGGTGGGAAACCAGACTCTACTTCTATCTGTGCAAACTTAACTACATCATTTAACTTCTCTATCCCTCTACTTCTAATTCATAAAATGTTTAAAACCCACTCCTAGAGCCATACTGTGAGCATTAAGCAATTTAATTCCCATAAAGTGTTTTTAAGAGTAACTTCTCCAAACTAAGCAGTCTATAATTGCAAGCTGTTATTTAGTGCCTTGGCTAAAATCCCTTTCTGTCATCTGTCATTTGTATTTCTTTCCATAATTCTGCAATGTCTAGACTAGTGTTACTACTAGGAACCACAAGATCACAAAATCTTCTGAAATCTCTATCCAGTCTTCCTTTAATCCACACACTGAAGTTTCTTCTTGCCTCCAAGCGCAGGATGCAGCTTCTTATGAGGAAGCCAGGTTTCTAGAGGATTAGAAAGGGCCTTCTTTAATCCAGGTTATCTCATCTCTTGAGTACGCCAAGCCGAAGGCCTCCATTACAATGTTCCCTGGATGGAGTCTGGGTGGTTCACTCAGTTATGCATCTGCCTTTGGCTCAGGTCATGGTCCCAGGGTCCTGGGATCCAGCCCTGCATCAGGCTCTCTGCTCAGTGGGGAGTCTGCATCTCTCTCTCCCTCTGCCTCTCCCCTCCACGTGGGGTCTCTCTCTGTTCTCTCTCTCCCTCTCCCTCAAAAAAATAAATAAAATCTTTGAAAAAAATGTTCTCTGGAATAAGTTATACTAACTTTTCAGGAGCATTTGCTAGGTGCCGGTACCAGGGTGCTACTCTCAGTACTTTACATTGCTAAGCAGCTTCATTTTTAGCTTGTATGAATTAGCAAATAACCCCATCCCCACTTTGTAGATACAGCGGACTCATGGGAACACCAAGTCACTTGTCTGAAGATGGCTGCTGCTATGAGATGGGGTATTAGATTTGGGCTAAGTGATCTATTTGCAGAGCTTAAACCCCCACGCAATCGATTTCTGCCCCTTATGGCTCCCGAAGAGTTTGGTTATCATCCCATGAGAATAAGAACATGTCTGTCTGCCTTACATCTATATACCTAATGATTTTCACAGGGCCTGGCACATAGTAGGTTCTCTGTAAATGTTAGAGAGGGAATAGAGACACCAAGCAACAACACCTTGGAATTATTTTATCATCTGAAGTAGTCCATATGCAGAGTTGGGGAGAATAATTGGATACATTTGGGAATGGATCCGGTGAAGGTCAGGAAAAAGGACGGAAACCTGAATTTATTGTAATTCTACTGTGGTATTTTCCCTCTGCTTGACACTTTTATATTCATTGTGGTTTAATCCTCAGAAATTTATGGAATAAAGAATAGAATCTCCCATTTATACCAAATCAGTCCTTTATTGCCCTTGACTTATTTTTCTTCCTAATAGGAATAAGAGCAGAACACAACTGTGTACTCTGACTTAAGCCTTAAAACCACAACATGACCAATTGCATCATACTCTGTGTGATTGGGTAACAAGAAAAACAGAAGCACTAGCAAGCTCTGTGGCTATCCAGGTTTCACAAACCAATTTAGCAACTAGGATGGGGTGAATGCAGATTTGCCCCAGGGCATTGCTATTTTCAGCATGCAAAAAAACTAAAGTTAGTTATTTAAAAGATTCGCAAAGTTCTGAGCCCCTTCTCTCTAATGCTTGCCCTCTCTACTTTCTCCATTGCCTCTCCAGCTCTGATGGGTCATTTACTCCTATCTGGATCAGAGTTTTGGGATCATGAGAAGTAGACGCATCAAGATACCCAAAGTCAATGGAAGATCCCTTTTTCCCCTATTGTTAATAGTATTTTTATAAGTCCTCTCACACCTTCTACAGTGAAAAACCTCTTCAGGAGGTCTGACCATATTGCATGTTACTCACACACAGATCCAAAAATGCTATTTATATTCTCTGATTACTTTTACTTACTTTCCACTAAGAGGGTTTAATTTAGCATAATATAATGGCAGGTAAAAAAGTGCCAGAAGGCTGAAGTCAGACTGCCTACGTCTTAATTCTTCTTTACTAACTGACACCCCATGACCAATTGTGCTTGCTAAACACACATGGAGAATATAGGAGTCATGCTACGTATAACTGTACGTCCCTCTGAAGGGAAATATTGTTAACATTATATTGTGAGTATTCTCATTTTATTTTACTTAGTGTTTGAGGATATATTTTTTTATTAGAATATAACATCCCAGTATATGAATTCCAGAATCATTTGACAAATTTCTATTTAGGTATTTGAGTTGATCCCAATTTTTCTTTGTTATTAATAATGTGATGGATAACGTTGCACATGATTCTTCTTAGTTAAACTTAACAAAGGATATTCAGGGATCTTGATCTATAATTCCATAATCAGGGACACCTGGGTGGCACAGTGGTTGGGCGCCTGCCTTTGGCTCAGGTCATGATCCCGGGGTCCGGTTTCGAGTCCCACATCGAGCTCCCTGTGAGAAGCCTGCTTCTCCCTCTGCCTATGTCTCTGCCTCCCTCTCGCAGTCTGTGTCTCTCATGAATAAATAAATAAACAAACAAACAAACAAATAAATAAATAAATAAATACAATAGTAATTATTAAAGTATATACTTAAAAAAATAAAGTATATACTTAAGAAATATTTGTTAAATATTTTTGTCCTATTTCCTTCTTGCGTATTTATTCTGGCTTTTTATGGTGGGGGTTGCAAAATCTATGGGGTTTAATTATAAACCAGCAAATTATCCTTATGTAAGGTTAAAAGACCGATACTTAAAAAATATAAATAATAGTGAAAGGGAATATAAAGGAAGGGAGAAGAAATGTTGGGAAATATCAGGAAGGGAGACAGAACATAAAGACTCCTAACTCGGGGAAACGAACTAGGGGTGGTGGAAGGGGGGAGGAGGGCGGGTGTTGGAGGGGAATGGGTGACGGGCACTGAGGTGGACACTTGACGGGATGAGCACTGGGTGTTTTTCTGTATGTTGGTAAATTGAACACCAATAAAAATTAATTAAAAAAAAAAAAAAAAAAAAACTATCTTAAGGCTATTTTGGCAAATCATATTACTTTTGGATTCCATTTGCTATAGGTTATTTGAAACTAGGGAATAAAAGATCTGTTGAAATAAATGACTTCTTGTTTAGCATTTCAAAGATGTTGAAGGTCCCCTCTAACTTTAAATAGGTTAGTCTTTCATTGTAGGTCCTCAGTTTAAGATACTGTTCCCTTGTCTGACATGTGTTTTGAGTATCTTTTGTCTTGTTCCACTCTTGATTCTGAGAAGCACTGGCATAACCATATACATTTAGAGGAACCCTCAAATTAATTTTAACCACCCGTTTTAGATCCATAACAAAACAGTACAACCACCAGTTGCCCAGGCGGCCATTAAACCTACTTGATCTTACTCCAGATGTTTCCTGTATTCCATGCACCAAATGCTTGGAGAAGAGCACATTTCCTAAAATCGTCCTGTGTTTAAAACTTAGGTGCTAAACATACACATTCAGTCAAAATGGAAAAATCAAAGTTCAGTTACTCATCCTTGTTGCCCCCTGCAGATGTATCTTCTCACCAGATGTCAAATGGATTATTGAATATTATTATGGTTTTTCGAAGGCTCCTTTCCTTCCCTGCTTTTCTTAGACTCCAATAGACTTCCTTTCTCTGCATTTCTGGCAGCTACTTTTATGACATGTTGAATCAGGCTTAGAGAGGTTAAAAGATGGGTCACCTGGTCTTTTCCTTCTGTGTTTCTCCATATTAAATTGGTGGTGGGTCGACCTGAGTGCAGAACAATGAAAGGCCAATGATCTAGTTGTCTTCTTGCCTTTGCCTACATACTATCAACATTCCCAAGCCTGAGAAAACATGACCCTGGCATGAGACACAATGATTTTCCCTTCCGCTGTCTGGAAACCACAAACCCACACCCATTTCCTCTCCAGGAACAATCATCTCATTTTCAAACCTCATATTGCTTTGGGAAACAGCAAAGCAGATTTTTGGAAATGCCAAACTTTTGGAGTTGAGTTTTGGTTGATGGCCAGTGACATCCCCCTTTTTGCGCCTGCTTTTCTCTCACCCACGATGGAGGATTTTTGATACCTAACACCATAAGCTAATCACATTCGCTCCACTTCTCTTTCATCCTAAGAACTGCTATATGTGCTATTTATAGTTTGCTTTAAAACACTACACTTGAAATTAATATTTTATCAGTATAATGTAGCTCAGAGTAGTATTTCCCAATGGGCTATAAACAAAATATTTGTGTCCTCCCAAAAGTCATACGTCAAAATCCTAATGCCCAATTTGATGGTATTAAGAGTTGGGGGCCCCTGTGAGTTGGTTAGGTCAGAAGGGCAGAGCTCAGGGAGTTCCTTTACCCCTTCTGCTACATGATGACAGATGAAGACAGCCTCCTATGAACAAGGAAGCGAGCTTTCACCAGACTGAATATTGCAGGCACCCTGATCTTGGACCTGCCAGACTCCGGAGCTTTGAGAAATAAATACTTATGTTAAACCCAGTCAGTGTATGGCATTTTTGTTATAGCAGCCAGAATAGACCAAGCCACATTGCGTGGTAAGGCTCCAAGATGTGGAAAAAATAACCTGTAAAAGTAGTGAAGGTGAGGCCATTTCCTTCTAGTTTTTAGTTTTAGGTTGTGCTACACACATTTCTTCACTTTTAAAATTTTTATTATTTAAATTTACTTATCCTCTGGGTTTCTCTTGCCTTTTTTAAAATTGTCTTATATTGTTCTAATGCACTGTCTAATGCAGAGTCACAGAGAAAACAAGCAGAGCCCAAGCAGGTGTTTCAAAAAGTAGCATCTGAAAGTGTTAGCTACCAAGTTTCAGACTCTAAAACTTTGTTCTCAACTTCTCACATCATTTCTCTCTTAAATAGATTAAGATTCAGCTCATAACAAAATGAAGAGCTTGACTGACTTGAAGGAACGTAGCTGTGTGATACGAGACTCATCAGTGCACTTAGGTGGCTGAGTGGCTTATTGTATTTATTGGACGGGAAGAACAATATCATAAATACTGTGACTGTCATTAGAGTATCATTTAAAGAGCTGTAGACTTTCCTCGAGTATTTTTCGATTATCATTAACATGGCGCCGAGGCAATGAAGCTAGCTAGCACTTGATGAAGGTGATCAGTGTAGGTGTTCCTGCTGAGTGGGTCTGGTTTCCCAATGGCTATGCTCAGGTTTGATGCTTTTACTGATAAATTTAAATGGGAAGTTTTCATTGCTTCAATTTAGTTTTAATCTTGATGTTATAGTCTGAGGTTCTTTGAGTAGTTGGGGTGAATTTAGGGATTTTTACTTATCTTCCCAATATTTGTTTTCACCATTCATTTAATCCAACCATGTTCTTCTCCCATCAATTACCTGAAAGTCTGTCCGTACACTGGATTTTCTCATGGTCTGTGCTGTTATAAATGCCATTACCCCTCTTAGTACCACCCTTGTCCTGTTTACTTTCAGAGAATCTCTTCCCCCACTGAGAAGGTTAAAGAAACGATCCTTAGATAATATTTGGAAACATAGTGCTTTTATTTCTGCAGATTCGTTCCATAGAAACATTGATATTTGAGTAGGGAAATGATCCATTGGTTACCCCTTCCTACCTGAGTCTTATTTTCTGGCTGAATTAAAATGTCATTGTGGTCAATTCAGTTTTAATAACTTGTTCAGGCAACTGAGTTTATAATGCTTCCTGTGAGAGATAATCTCTGTGCTAGGTGCCTCCATGATTTTCCTGCTACAAACATTTCATAATATGTGTGTGTTGTACACATGGGTCACCCTTTAGAACTTCTTTTTTCTCTCTGATATTTACATAGCATATGCTTCAGATAATGTTAGGTGTTTTCCCATCCTCTGTTCTCACTGGTTCACAGGGTATGTACACTGAACTCTGTTTCTATATTTGGAAGTCAATTCCTAAAGATATTGAAGTTGAGTTTGTTTGTTTTTAAGTTTTTCTTTTTTTCTAGGTTCTTGCTGATACTTCTCCAGCACATTACTTTTTCCTTTAATTGAAATGTTTCCTATTGATAATAGGCCCTAAGTCTGCCTTGGTTTGCTGTGGTATGTGAACCTCTACCACATAGATTTTATTTATCCTTCACTAGACACACAACTTAGGCCCTTCTACTTTATGGAATTCAACATGCATGAGGAACCCAGTGGTAAGCACTTGGATGTAGAAATGAACAAAATAGACTATTTAGTGAAGACGAATGAATCTTAAAAATCATGTCTCACTAAAGTTATTCTGAAGATTTGTGAAGTCAAATATTCTGACCAAATAAGATTGTCAGTAGATAATAAGTACTTCAGTTTCATCCTACCTGGAGGATAGATTATAAAATCAATGTTTGGAATACAAAAATCAATCTAAAATTTCCATTGAAAAGGTTATCTACAAAATATGAGCACTATTAATGATCAGGAAATGGCTATAAAATGATTTTTCTTAGGTTTACTAGAACACATTGACTATATCTATTATAAGATAGCTATGTGATGCAATCAACACTCTCAGCTTCCTGTCGAGAACACATAGTTGAACTTGTACAAGTTAAGTTGGCATGCTATGTTATATAACCACACTTATTTTGTAACACACATAATAATTAGCAGAGGCAGGAAATTTTAAAGTCAGTACACTGCTGAATATGTTTCCTTCGTGTTATGTCAGTGTTAGTAGAGTAACAAATCAAGACGAATCCTCTGTTGGTTCTCTGCTAACTGCTGCTGGTCACTTCACACAAGTGGAAAATACACTGTGAGTCAAGTCACTGAAGCTCAGGTGCTATGTGTTACTGCAGCGCCCCATGCTATGTCCTGACTGATACAATGCCATTTTATCTATTTTTTATTTTTTTTTAAGATTTTATTTTTCATTTATTTATTTATGAGAGAGAGAGAGAGAGAGAGAGAGGCTCCATGCGGGGGGCCCGACGTGGAACTTGATCCTGGGTCTCCAGGATCAGGCCCTGGGCTGAAGGTGGCACTAAACCGCTGAGTCACCGGGACTGCCCATACAATGCCATTTAAATATTTTCTTTCTCCTCAAACTTTTAACCCTTCCACTCTACCTCTTCAGCTCAGAAGATGGACTGCTTCTTTTTTCACCAAGGAAATGGCATTTCTTTATTCCTCCACCTATTCTACAAACCCATGTTCAGGAAGACTCATATGTTCTGCCTTATTTTATATTAAAATAGAAGAACTGTTATTGTATGTATAAAGAAGAACTGTTATTTCATGCCCTCTGGTTTAGTCCAGGTTTTGTCATCCTTACAATAATCCCTTCTCCCTCTTTCATCATCGAATTCACCTTCTCTAATATTATTCTCATCAATATACACAAGTACTAAAATAGTGTCTATTTTTTAAAACACTCCCCAGACCAGCTGCTTCTCTAGGTATATCTTCACATTTTACTTTCCACATACACTTCAAATAGCATTTTTCTGTGCTGGCTTCCTTCACTTTTTTATGTCCAATTCTTTTGATTCCTTAATTCCCACCAGTCTACTGAATCAACAAAGTTTCCAATTACTGCCATCTTGCCAAATCCAGTGGTCAATTCTCATTCCTTTTTAAAAATCAATCTCTCACACCAACATAACACATAGTTAATAAAGCTTTCCATTCTGAATTGCTCTTTCATTAGCTCTGAAATGCGTTTCTCTCTTGAGAGAACGTCACTCCTTACTTACTGGCTACTTCTCTTATTCTTGATTTCTAAATATTAAAATGCCCCCAGGGAAGACAATGCATAGCACATAGTAGATGTTTAATAATTTTGAGGGAATAAATGAATGAAGGAGTTTTGATATTAATCTACTACCATTCACATGAATTGGGAACTTTTATTATGCTACTGATTGCTAATAAGTTTATCAGAGTGTATTTTACCTGTTGAAAGAAGGCTTCATATATACTCTAAAATTATAGTATCATTAAAGCATCAACCATATTATAATCATTAATTTAGTTATTGATCTCCCTCAGCACATATTAAGCTCTTTACAGACTCATTTTTTCGTACGTCTGTGCCTCTTACCTAGTATGAGTGTCTCCTTGGTCATAACTAGCTCACACAGCCTCCGCTAGCTCCAAGGGAGGCTGGACATTCTGGGAAAGGGGATGGGAATTGTTCTGATTGCACTTTCATCTTTGGGCTGGCCATGGTGCAATCCCAAACACCAGGGACTCTGTTAGCCAGGCTATTATCATGAGCAACTAGCAATGCCTGCTACACCTTCTTTTCTCTCATTTCTACGCATACTTTCTAATTGAGAAACTCATAGAACTCACACTGGAATCACTACAAAAATACTTTCTATTCACATTCTGAACACCAGTTTCTCCTGCCACCAGTCAGTCCCCCCTTCTCTGCATCATACTTGCCTCTTTTTTTGTTTGTTTGTTTGCACCTATCCCAACAGTCCGTTATGGTATAGATATATATGGTATCTATCTATCTATCTATCTATCTATCTATCTATCTATCTATTATCTATCTATCTATCTATCTATCCACAGGTGTATATATACATATATATATATGATGTGTGTGTGTATATATATATACAGTCTATATATAGTATACTATATATAGTATAGGTAACAGATGTTATCTCTTGCATCTTATTTAGTTTTATTCTTCTTCCTCAGCATCTGGCATATAAAGGATGACAAGCAAATACTTCTGCAAAAAAAATGAATGTATGGTTGCCCAGACAGATTCTATTCTATTCTAAAATGCAGAGTTTATCGCAGCACTTACATATTCAAATCCACCAGTACCTCCCTTTTCTCTGTTGTGAGAAAGACAAAATGTTTTGACCTGTCTTTCAGGGCATCTAGAACACAGATCTATTTCCTTTCGGTTCTCATTACCCTTTGATGCACCTCCAGGGATTTAGTCCCATTGATTTTCCCATAGTCCTGTATGAACTACTCTATTTAATATTTCATATGTGAAAGTGATTTCTGTGTTATAAAATTATATTAAAGAGGAGTGATTATTTGGAGCAGCTTCACCTCAATGTGCATGTTTATGCATCTATCGTATGAAAATTCTTTTTCTTTTTCCTCTTCTCTTTCTCAAAGTCTTTACCTTTTGGTGTTCCTACTGCTGACTCCATTGTGACCCACCCACATCCTCACAGCACTCCTCTATACAAACTAGAGGCTAATATTTTAAACATCTGGAACTATCTGCCCAAGAACATTATTATTTTTTTTTTTTTCTGGCTCAGGGAGCAATTGCAACCAGCAGTACTAAACAGTTAATACTTCTTGGGGGTAACCCATAGCTAATAGCCCATGAGAATTTTGTGAATACATATCTCGACTTCCTTATCCTTCAGTGGGGATAACTGTGAGGTGAGCCGCATATGGTCTGCAATAATACCCATTAGCATCAAGTCCCAGTAGGAATTTCTTATTCTGTTACATGTAGAGTGGTCTAGCACTTTTAAAAAAATAAAAATAAAATGAATTTACTTTACCTGACTCTCTTTCTTTCCCTGTCTCACTGCCCTGCTCTTCTATAAACCTGCTGAAGTCGGCTCCTTGTCTCAGTGTCTGCTTCCAAGGAAATCCAGACCAGTCTGCCAGACTAACGCAGACTAACCCACCTCCTTTTAGTTACTTCATTCTGTGGCTTTCACTGATACTCAGGTCGGTATTCATTTCCTCTTCCACTCACTGTTGATGGTCACTTATTTTTTTTCTTCCAAATATTTTGGCATCTGATTATACTTTTATACGATTATCAAATGTTGTTTATACCACTGTTTATTCTCAATTAGATATCAAGCTTCCCCAGGGAAGTTTCTATGTCTTATGGGAATTCTCTGTAACCTCAAACTACCTGGCATAGACTCGGCCACCAGAGGAGCATCTGGTAATTTGGTTGTTGCAAGTTCATGAGATACCATGCACTTCTGATAATTCAAAGAGAGCTGGAAACCTTGGCTTTCATATGAAACTTATTTCTGAGGTTGTACTACATTGATGTCTGCAAATTATATCTGAGTTTGAACGCTAAGTTTGGCAACTAATTATTGGCTGATAACATTACTTAACGTCTCTAAGTCATAGTTTTTGTAGTAGGATAAATGGTGCTAATTAGCTCGACCTCATAGAATGATAATGCCGTCAGAGCTTATAGTAAATATGTTGTATATTAAAAGTCAAAAAGGATACATGTGATAATTGATGGGAAAATAGACCACAGCAATGTTAGACTTGGTGGTGCAAACAAGCAGTCAGTGTGATCAGCAATAGTACGGAGATATGCTGTCAATGAGGTCATTGGGGCTATCAGAGTAAGAGTGGAGTCCTTTACATCTAAAACCTCTTTTTAAGGTTGGTAATCAAGGAAGAACTGTTATCCTGAGAGGTGTTTCAGAGGGCAGCACAGTAAAGACATTTAGTTTAGAGGTAAAGAGGGCAGAAGAAACAGAGCAATAATAGCCACAGTGAGAAAGAAGAGATTATGATGAAAATAACAAGGTCTTAATGTTCTGTGATCAGTCTCTGGGCAAAACCTACATCTGAAAATCCCCGTATCTAACAGGGAAGTCTAGCGACATGAAGACAAAAATAGAGACAAGGAAAAGAACCAGCATTGAGGCCAAGACCCTCCTTCTAACCACCTGTCTCTAGAGTGAGGAAAAATGGGTACATAACCAATACCACACATTTTACGTGTGTGAATTGCATGCATGTTACATGAACTTTTGCGAATAATTCACCCCCCCAGGCTAGTCTGCTTCTTATCTCTTTGCCCTACATTTTTACTTTTTTTTTGGTATATTTTTTTATTGGAGTTCAATTTGCCAGCATATAGCATAACACCCAGTGCTCATTCTATCAAGTCCCCCCCTCAGTGCCTGTCACCCAGTCACCCCCACCCACCCACCTCCCCTTCCACCACCTCTTGTTCATTTCCCAGAGTTAGGAATCTCTCATGTTCTGTCTCCCTCTCTGATATTTTATTTCACAAGTGCTTATGATAAACATTTCAAGGAAAACATAACTGACTTCATTATTGAGAATTTACTGCCTCAAAGGAACTTCTGATCATTTTGTTGGCTCTCAACAACTACTTTAAGGTCACCGTTGAGAGAGTTTCTATTGTCAGTTAGGGAGATAGACTTAGCCTTTCTTTAGAAAATCTTTTGAGACCATCTCTATTACCACTTTTCTACAACTATTATGAGAAATCCGTAGTGTCTCCTTGATGTTAAACAGAAAAATTATGTTATGCCAGATATGAAAATGTGGTAAGTACATTCTGATGATGTTAGCACACATTGATCAATGAATATCAGTTCAACTAATTTGCTATTTGAAATCAATGGAAAATTTAATGAACATTTATAGCTAAAATACTTTTCTAAAAATAGTTATCTTGAAAACCACCTTCCAACTGAGCACTATTTGTGAGTTATCACAATGCTGTCTGTTAATTTGTTGTTCAGACAAATTTATTTGCGTAATTCTCTACAAAGGGACATCTGCTTTCTCTGTATTCTGTTGGTGCTAAATTCTGATGACCTTCAAGGCTAGTAAGTTTCTGATATATGGTGGCTGAGATGGGAGAGGACTTTAATTGCATGTCTAGAGGAGGACTGCTGGATTACATTAGCGAATATATTAGTATTTTATGGAAATGCAAGAGTATCCAAATGACTTAGTTCACAGAATAACAAAAACAAATCTTTTGTTTGAAAATCACCCTACTCATTTGTGTTAATAGAGTCAGTTGACTCAAGCTCTCTGAAACAAACTATTATAAAACATTGTGCAAAAGACCCGTGAGTGCAGTATAATGTTAATTTACAATTCAACTCTGACATATCAAAGGAGGAGAAATCTATCTTTCAAGTAAAGGACCTCTGAACTACTTGACATTGATGCTTTCCCTTACCCAGTCAAATATTTATTGTGCCTGGTTATTTACTGGATACTCTGTAAGATATGTAAGATATATAGAAGGAAATGAGACACAGGGTTTGGCATCAAACTACTCAGGGCCTATTATTGCAGGAGCAGAAATGCATAATCATCATAATACTGTGTGATAAGTACATTGCAAGAAATAACAGGAGCAATTAATTCTGTGTTGTAGGGGTAAGGGACTCAGTCAAGGTGACACTTGGTCTGTGTCTTAAAGGATGGGTATTAGATCCATAGGTAAAAAAGATGACATAAAGGCCAACCCACAGAAGGTACTGCAAGTATGGATGACAGCGGTGCTTAGAAACGTTTGAGAAGAATTAGGTAGTATTTTAAGATTTGTGGGCCATACAACATTCAACTCTTCTAGTACAGCATGAAGGCGAATATAGATAATTCAGATGAGTGTGGTTGTGTTCACTAAGACTATATGTGAAAAAACAGGCAATGGCCTGGATGTGGCTCACACTGTAGTTCACTAATTGCTGTAATAGTGAATTCTTTTCCATAAGATATCTGAACAATTCTTCCCATAGTCTTAACCTTTCAATGACAAGCTATACTATGGAAAACTTTACCAAGTTTTCCAAGGCTGTAGCAATTAGTGCCTGGTCCATCCAGCCACCCACCTATCAAAGTTTCTGCCACCTCCAGGGCATTAGATTCATTCATATTCAGAGCCACACATTTCCTTTAGGACTCTGGAGATCTCACAACTCTTAGAGCATCATACCTCTCTCCAGTCATAAGGCATCATACCTCTCTCCAGTCATAAGGCATCCTGTCTCCCTTACTTCCACCTCAGATGCTCCAGCTTAATTAAGCAATGACTAGAGATTTGGGGAACCAAAGATTTTTTGGGTTTATCTCCCTAGCCCAACAATTCCTGTTCTTTCTCAGATAACATCCTCTTCTTGTCCTTGGGCCAGATTTCTCTTCTCCACGTTCTTGGCATGCCTAAAGAATATGTGCCCTCAGGAATCAGAGGAAAATCCTCTTTATCAGAAGGCTTATCCTTGACCCCAGCTAAATTTATGTCTCCTGGGTTTTGCTTTCTCGTAACATATTATGCATTTCTCTCATAATCATAATCAATCTAATTTTTATTAATATTTTTATATTTACTGGCTTGAAGCCTTTCTTTTGTTCTTTTGAAAATCAATGCAGAAAAAAAAAAGAAAGTCAATGCAGACACAGATCTTCTCCATTTTAGTCCAAGCTGTCAAACCAATGGGCATTTATAAGTAGTTTTAGTGGGATCTGAGGTGCTGACATAAAGAAGAAAGTATGATTTTTTTAGCTCTAACTTTTTGATGATTAAAGCCCAGCCAATGTAGAATATGTGATAAGATGAGTAGAAAATATGAAAATAAAGACTAAGGATGGAACTTGGAAAGCCAACTGCGTGAAAGAAGAAAGTGAGAATGATGTCAAGGAAGCAAGTACAAGAACAACAGAGGAAAACAGCACATTCAGCTAAGGGCGGAAAACATATTAAGTAAAAGTGAGCAAGTGACACAACCAAAATCCTCAGAAAAGTCATATAGGTGTGAACAATCATTAATCTTTGTCTCATATATTGATATAAATGTATTTTTTAATTAGATAAAAAGAAACAGTTATCCCTTTAAAGTGAACTGAATAGCATCAATAACTCACATTTAGGTGTGAAATGACCCTCAGTTTCCATGGCCATCCTCTTTTGAGGGCATTGCTATGACCTCACATTGACCATCATATTAGCAAGATGTGCCTCCCAAATACTTTCTTTTGTCCAATTTTTGTATGTTGTATCTTCTTTGTGAAAGAGGGGCTTTTTGTTCAAAATGTCAATTCCTCCTTATAGGCATATAGGCATATATGCCATATAGGCATAAAATTGCCTATAGGCAATTATTTCTTTTAAAAACTTATATTTAGGGGCATCTGAGTGGCTTAGTTAGCTAAGCATCCAGCTCTTGATTTTGGCTCAGGTCATGATCTCAGAGTGATGAGATGGAACCCCCGATTGGGCTCTGTGCTGGGCATGGAGCCTGCTTAAAATTCTCTCTCCTCTGCCCCCTCTCCACTTCTCTCTCTAAAGAAAAAAACAAAAACAAAAACACCTTATATGTAGTACTAATTATGTCAGAGCCACATAGCCTTCATTTCCTAGGCATAATGGAAATTCACAAAAAGATGTTGCCCATGCCCTTATGGAATGTATTCTAGTACATTGGGGATGGACACAAAACAACTGCAAAATGGACTCTTTTCATTCAGATGTTCAGATGTTCAGATGTTACAGTAAATGCTATGAAAGAGAGATGGAATTTAAGGAAGTATCTAACAGGAAGATAGGGACTTAGGGAAATGAAAAACAGAAATGTGCCAGGTAACATGGGTGAGGATAAGTTGAAGAATATGCCCACTATAAAAGCATCTGTAAGTCACAAAGAGGAATGGCACATTCAAGGAGCTACCTAAAAGACTAATGAAAATGGAATAAATAAACTTAGGGGAAGAAAAAAGAAACTTAGGGGCAAAATGTTATGAAATTAAGCTAATCTGGTAGGCAAGGGTCAGTTTACACATGATATATCATGACTATGTAGAAAGATCAATCTCTGTCTTGTATAAAAGAGTGGTTGAGCTATTGAGAATGGAAGTAGGGAGAGCCACCTGTATATGAGGTGGAAGGAAGTGTTAAAGGGGCTAGCATTATTTTAGGACCAATGACATAACACCTGTGTTCAGTAATTGCTCTGGCACAGAGTAAGTCTTCGATAAAGGTTAACAAAAACATAATTACTGTAATCAACATAGGATCCTGAAACATATCAACTTACTGAATATGAAATAGTTCCTGGGATTTGCTGCCAGGTGAATAATTGTCTCCTGATACCAGGAGAATGGACCCACTGGATGGTTTCTGGGCATCCTTCAAACCAATTTTGAATGACATTCTTTGCAGGGTCACTCTTTCCTGCCGAACTTGCACTCTGCCTCTGCACTGGTATAACCTCTCACAGATGGAGCAGGGGCTGCTGTTCTATGCTGATCCACAGATAACAGGTAGGATGCATTTCCTGGGTTCAGCTGTCCCTGTTGCTAAGAGTCCAGTGACTATCTTCAAGAACACATTTTTTCCTAGAAGCTTCCTCTTTAATCCCCTTGACATATGTGCTGAAGCCTCAGGGAGGGTCAAATTTCATTCAGGTAAAAGTGCCTTTGGACAACTTCCTTTTGTGTTCCATAATACAGCTGCACCATCAATAAGTTAACTAATGAACATGCTCTAAACAATGGTGTATTGGCAGCAGAGCTCTGAAAAATAATTAGCAACAACCACAATAGAATTTGAATTAACTGTGGAATTTACCTTTTTTAATAATGACTATTGTCCATGGTGAAAAGGACGGTCTTGGCAATTCGATGATTTCTTTATACATTTTGCAGTTTTGCATCAAGCTGAGCTTGTGAGAAAACTTTGCACAGCCTTATAAATGAAGGCTTAAAGTGAGTGCTCACCTATGAAGGCCTCGGTTTGTTTGCTGGAGGTAATATTGTTGGCTGGACAGGGGGAGGGGACAGTGGTCTGAAATTAAGCTAATTTGGTAGACAGGGGCCAGTTCACACACAATAGATCATGACCATATAAAAAGATCGATCTCTGTCCTATATAGAGAAGTGGTTATGGATGGACAGAGAAAGTCTGGATTGGCTGAAGTTTGGGAGAAAATGAAAGTCTTTAGTGGATGATTTTTCAGCTTACAACATTTAGCCTGAATTTACCTGACTTAAATCTATGTACATATAAACCCTGGGAAATAGAGTTGCAGATCATAAAATACCGCGCACAATCATTTTAATTATTTGGATTTTTCAAATTCCAAGGTGGTGTTGAGAGTGAATTTATTATCTTCAACCATCATGTTTGATTGTTAATGAGATCTCATTCTATTGTTTTCCATAGTTAACCATTATGTGTTCAGAATAAGTCAATCTTCTAGATGCCAGATATACCAAGAGTTGTTCACTGAGCATGATCAAATAGCTGAGGATGAGCATCCTTTCCATGAACAGTTCTTTAATGAAGTCAAAGTAACCCAAGTAGGCCAAATCCTAAATTATTGCAATTGAATGAAACTACTAGTAGGAATTAAATTAATATGGCATATGTTCTCTCATTCAAAAAAATTATTGCACTTCCTCAATGTTCCAAGATCTATTCTAGACACAACAGATGCAGCAGTAAATAAAACAGTAAAAAAAAAAGAAAAATTCCTATCCTTTGGATCTTGCTTTCTAGTGATGGAAAGCAGACAACAAACCAAATATGTGTTTATAGAGACGGAGAGTGGTCAGAGAAGACCTCGTTGCAGAAGTTATACATGAACAGAGATTAAAGGAAGGATCAAGCCATATGGGTATATCAATACCTGATGAATATGGAAAGAGAAAACTGCAAACATTAAAACTTTGAGGACTAGCTGGGAGGTCAATGATGCTGAAGTATGGTGGAACAATGGAAAGTTAGCAGGAGATGAGATCAGAGAAGTAACTCGAGTTTTTATTAGGTAGTTAGTTATTTGAAGACCACTGTAAGAATATACCTTTATACTGCGGATGAAATGGAAACTGTGGCAGAGTAAGCATGGTTATAAAATCTTTGTTGTGCCTTCCGTGGAGAGGTTGGGGGTATGTCTCTCCCTCTGAATCTGTAAGAGGAATCTCAGCAACTGCTTTGACTCACAGGGCACAACAGAAGTGGCTCTTTGCTAGTTTCTGGGCCCAGGTCTTTAGAGACTGGCAGCCTCTGCTTCCTGGCATTTGGAATACTCATTCTTGGAGGTCATCGTACTCTGAGAAGCCCAACCCAAATAGAGAGACCATAGTAGACAATATTGTCAACAGCTAGATGTGCTCCCAGGCAACTGCCAGCATCCACTGCCAGCCATGTGGATGGGTTATCTTGAACATCCAGCCCAGTCAAGCCTTCGGATGACTTCATCCCCATTCACTGTTCTCATTCAGCATTTGCATAAAAGGTCCCAGCCAGAGTCACTTGGCTGAGACCAGTTAACACAGAGGTTCACAGTTTAAAGCTATTATATTTTAATGTAATTTGTGATGCAGTAATAGATGGCTGTAGCAGTATTTAATACAGGTTTCTTATTGTAGTCATATTCTGACTTACATTTTAGGAGGCTCACTATTTTTGTTGTATTAAAAATAGATGGCACAGAAGTAAAACTAGAAATATTAGTTAGGAGACTGGCAAAAATCATCCTTACATGAGAGTAGAGCACCTGGACCCGGGGAGTTAAGTATGAAAGTTAAAAAAGAGGGGGGGTCAGTTTCTGGATATGTTTCTAAGGTAGAGGTAATACATTTTGTTTATAGATCAACTGTGGGCTGTAAGATAAATAGAGGAGTCAAGAATGATTCCAAAATTTTTGTTCAATAAGCTGTAGAGCAAGTTTGGCAGCTAACAGAAGTGGTAGAAATCAAGACTTTGGTTTGGGGGATGTTAGTTTTGAGATGCCAGTTAGATATGGATGTAGGAATATCAAGTGTGCAGTTCTCTGTATGAGTCTGGAGTAGGTGAGAATGCCGTGCCAGAGACATACTTGAGTGCTCGCATTGGCAGCACATATACTAAAACTGGAACGATACAGAAAATATTTTTTTTCTTTAAGATTTTATTTATTTACTTCAGAGAGAGAGCACAAGCAGGGAAGAGTAGAGGGAAAGGGACAAGCAGAGCACGCTGAGCACAGAGTCAGACACTGGGCTTGATCTTGCGACCCTGAGATGATGACCTGAGCAGAAATCAGGAGTCGACACTCCACCAGCTGAGCCACCCAGGCACCCCGAGAAAGAACCATAAATAAATATGAGAGGAAACCTAAGAATTATGTCTTGGGATACTCCTACTTTAAGTGATTGGAGAGAAGACAACAAACCAGAAAAGAATATTGAAGAAGAAAAGCCAATGAGATAGGAGTGATGTGAGGAGAGTTAGGACAAAGGAAGAAAGGTAATAAAGATGGAGGAAGGGTGACTCCCAAATGATGCTGACAGGTCAAGTCAAAGGAGGACTAAATTGATCACTGGACTTAGCAATAGGAAGGTCACAGTGACCTCTACAAAGCTGTTTCAGTGCATGGAGGAGGCAAGAACCTCTTTGGGCTGGGTTCAAAGGAAAGCAGAGAAGAGGCGTTAGAGATGCAAGCATGGGCAGTTCCTTCAAGGAGGTTTTCTGTCATAGGGCAAGGAGAAAGAAGGCGTGCAATTGGATAAGTAGTAAGATGAAGAGAAGTAAAGGGGAGCTTGGGTGGCTCAGTTGGTTAAGCATCTGCCTTCGGCTCAGGTCAGGGTGTCGGGGTCTTGGGTTTCAGCCCTACATTAGGCTCCCTGCTCAATGGGTAGTCTGCTTCTGTCTCTCTCCCTTTGCTCCTCCCTGCCCTGCTTGTCCTCTCTCCGCCTCTCTAATAAATAAATAAATAAAATTTTTAAGAAAGATAAGTAGAGAGCTTTTTGTTTTGCTTTTATATATATATTAAAATATTAAATAATTAATTGTGAATTATTTATTTATATAAATTTATATCTATATTTATATAAATATTCATTTATTTAATTATTATTATTGAATTAATAATAAATATTAAAATATATATTTTAAGAGGGGACACGTGACAGCACATCTGGATCCTGACACAAATGTTCCAGGAGGGAAAGAGAAAAAAAAATGTTGCAGGATTGAGGGGGACTTCCTAGCACCATGTCCTTGAGGGGAAATTTTACCAACGGTGTTAGGAGACCCAACAGAATATGTTGAGCTGATGCCATTATGCGAGTAGACGTGGTGGTGAGATTGTTTCTACTTTTAAGGGTGGAGTAAGACACAAGGTCATCAGCAGAAAGTGAGATTGGGAGCCAATATGGGGGATTCTTGGGGAGAGAAGAGAAGTTGTAACATAGTTGTCTAGGAGAGGGAAACTAATCAGACTAGGAAAATGTTTTCTGATCACAGGGTGGTGTTCGGGGCCCACGTGACGTTAATGGTCATGAATTTCAAAGGAGACCAGCCAGTGTAGTCTCCAGCCATGTCTGGCTGTGTGGGTGAACATGTCAGGTAAAATTTAACCAGGGCTAGTATTGTGAATTGCATGAAGAAACAAAAGGGGGAATGATTGGGATGTGTGCGGGGATTGTTTATAATGATTATCCATGAAACTGAAACTGGGGTCTTAACTATTATTGTGTCATAGCGTTAAAAACAAACAGACACAACTTTTCATTATGGTAATAGAGCTGGAAATCTGGGTTCTACTAAGGTCTTTCTTTGTTGGACCATCCTTTTCAACAAAATTTCTATAATTAATTTAATCAACATTTACCTAGTATCTGGTCTGTGGATGATAAAAGATTATGGGCACAGAGCTTCTGAGAACAATTTTGATGCAAAAACAGGAAAGGTTGGTTTTTGATACTGGTTACAAAGACATTATCCTACTTGGAATTGTTTAGTACTCATTAGAGAGACATTTTCATGACTAGGATTTAGCATCCACTTAGCATTCATGGTGAGCTGAGACCTTTATGGAAAATATAAACAACATTCTCCCTGTTTTTATGGAGCTTTACAGGCTACTCTGAGCCTTTGTCAAGTACCTAATAAAGGGGAGAAGAACTTGTTCTAAATTGCTATTGTAGCAATGCAAGAAGGGGGGTTTTGTTTCTATGAAGTTTAAGAAGTACTTGGCAAATAAATTCAAATCTAACCAACAAGTTCACTTCTTCAATTATCTTGCTTCAATAAAGGTTGCTTCATCTTGAAACAGGCTTTCCTGGAATCCCCATAATGCTAATGAAGTCCTCATTCATCATTCCTAATTCCTTATCAGAGGCATATTGCATTTTCTTCTTATAAATCTTTATTGTGATCAAAGAGTCAATTAAAGAGAGATTAATCTTTTTTTTTTTCCAGGTAGGAAAACTCCTCATTCTTCAATTCAAATTGTAATTGCAGTTTTTACCTTTAAATCCTGTAGTAGATGCTAGGGAAAAAAAAAAAAAAATTACATAACACGTAATACCATTACCAGCACAGCTATTTTGTAGTGCCATTTGCATTTACCTTGGTAACACTGCCCTAAATAACTTATATATTCTCGTTCTCTGTCTAGGTGATTTGAATCTCTGTGGGAGGTTTTCAAAAGATTTATATTCATTGAATAAATAGTGACCACGTCTTCTTGCTAAACTTATAAATGGCTTTTTCTTCCCTGAATTTGGCTCTCTATATTGTATTCTTAAACTGTTTTGCTTGCAATCTGCCCTAAATTGCATTGTGACAGTTCTCAGACTTGAGTATTCTTTTGAAGACCCATTTTCTCTTGTATAGATACAAATATAACTTGAAAGCCATGTTAAGGCCTGTTTCCTCCTACAAGCTTTGAAACAAAAATTTGAAACCGTATTGTACAACATCTGGCTGACGAGCCTCCTCCTCTGGTTGTGCTAACACGGACCCTGCAAACCGATGCCCCAGTATTAAATGAAAAACGCCAAATTCTGTTGTCAAGCATACTCTCCGTTGATCCTCAAAAATAGATTCCCTTAAAGTGTTTTCATTTGGATCTGAAAGGAATCTTGGAAGAAACCTTAGAGATTTTGAGTTCAACCCCCTAATTTTTTAAATGAGCTAGGAATTTTGAGACTTGCCCAAGCTTATAAGGCTAATTCAGAAACCAACAAGCCCTAAATCCATTTCTTGATTTTCACTTCAATGTTCTTTCTGGTACACCACACCGGGATGAATAAATAACTACACCACGCATGTCTGTGCATTTTATAACCCAAATTACACTGATGGAGTTTAAGATTGCACTGATAGCTGGGCTTTTGGATACTTCTAATTTACGTGACCATGGCTTAATTTGGGGGAACATCTAAATGAATGTCAGTTAGATGTCCCCCGATAATCAGAAACGTCTGGTATGCCAGTTGGCTGGGATTGGTGGTAGTGAAATTGGCAGTTAGGAAACTATTTAGAAGAGGGATTAGGAAGCTGCCCAGAAATCATTTATCCTTAAAGTTAGAGAAAGCCAAGAAGTATTCAAGTTCTAAAACTCGTGGGTCAGAATTAGACAGGGGTTCTTAGAACTGCAGAATAACCGACATTCAGATTAACCTCTGAGCCAAGGTGCTTACAGAGGTTTATAATAAGAGAATGTTGCTTCAACATCCATCGCCACACCTTGGAGATACAAGGCTCTACTAGTAGTGCATTCGCAGGGGCAGAGAACTTTTGATGTTGCTATTAGCAGGTTGGTAGGAGAAATGGTGCCTTAGTCATGGGCTGTCTTATTGCCGGTGACAATGATCTCCCTCAAGGAAAACTGGAATAGAAAAGTATGAGTCAACTCAGTAATATGCAGACCCTAAGAGCATAAAAATTGCCTCTGTAGGACACTCAGAACATAGAAGAAGTCTCAGGTTTTGTGACTTGTGGGGAGCCTGAGTCAGATAAATGTAGGTATTATGGATCCCAGGCTGATATGTCCTAAAAGAATATGAATTATCCATCTCCATGATTAAGAACACTTAACTTGGAATACCTATTGATTAATGATAGCTGAAGAAATGGAAAGACGTCTGAAGGGAATAAGGCAAGTGTCAGCAGCCTAGAGACCCTTACCTAAAAGGGGATTGAAGAATGGAAGTAAAAGAGGCCATTGCTTTGAAGAGTTTCCATCTAGAGGCCTGACATTTGAAAAATGTGTCCATGCTTCTGGTGGAGGGTTTCTTTTTTATTTTATTTTATTTTATTTTATTTTATTTTTATTTATTTATTTATTTATTTATTTATTTATTTATTTATTTATTTGGTGGTGGAGGGTTTCTGATGTGCGTGTGACAAAATTGGGGTACTTTTTTTTTAATGCAATGAGTTTTCTAACTCTTATGCCCTTTCTTTCATAACATTTATCATGCTTATCTAAATCCAAAAGCATAGCTGAGAAAATATTGGAAGAGCCTGATATGTAGAACAAGAAAATCAGTATAATTTAGCATGTTAACATATTTCTGGTCATGTTTATATGTATGTATTCACTTTTTGATCATCTATCAGCTTCTCTCATTTTTGATAAATGAATTTCAAACATTTAGTACCTGTGCATGTGAAGAAAGCTCCCTTCATATAAATAAATCTACTTGCCTAATATTTTAAGTTGCTGTGATCTTCATTTATATATCTCAGAATAATGCCAGGCTGTTAAAATATTAATACAGTTACAGACAATATGGTAATAGTAATGATAATGATAATCATGGCTAATGATTATTAGGACTTATTGTGTACAAGACAATGTATCTATCATACCTCTTACCATTTAATAATTAAAATAACATCATGATGTTATGAGTTAACATGTATTCTTTTTTTTAAAAAAAAAGATCTATTCATGTATTTTAGACAGAGAGAGAGAGCACTCAGGATTTGGGGATGGGTGGAGGGAGAGGGAGAGAGAGGATCTCAAGCAGACTCCTTGCTGAGTACAGAGCCAGATGTAGGGTTCTGTAGATCCCATGACCTTGAGATCATGACCTGAGCGGAAATCAAGATTCAGTTGCTCAACCAACTGAGTTTGCTAGGTGCCTCATGTTAAAGTGTTTCCCTATTTCCATTTACAGAAGTGCAATTAGAGAAAAAACACTTGCCCGAAGTTATACATATCCAATAGGGTTCAAATCTAGATTCAGAAACTGATTCTAATTCAAACTGTATGTATAAAGATATCTTAGAACAAATAAGCTAACTCCAACTTGATGAAAGGACACTACAAAGAAATTAGAGAATTATAAGCCATTTCAGGTGGAAGAATGTCTTCAGGGAGAGTCTATAAGAAGGAAGAAGTGTCTTTCCCAAGGAAGACTTCCTTCAGACTTTCTGTGGTGAGGTAACTAGTTATTTTGACTATAGAAGAATTTCATTAGTACCCTCCTGTATTTCGAAGTATTACAAATCAATGATTACTGACATATATTGTGTTGATAACTATTAAGATAAGCTCTCGGGAAGGTTTCATTCAAAACCTAGCTTAACAGCTAGTTTCACAAGTCACACTAAAAATGCTCCAAATAGCAATTGAGTTGGTATCTAAGAATTTTAATCAATATTCCAGTTTCTAGGAGGCATTCCTGTTAATGAGAGCACAGACCAGAGGATGACTGAGGAACCACCAGTCCACAGCTCAGGCTCTAAGTCCTGAAACAGAATAAGGCTTGAGACTCAAGAAAAAGGCATTTATACATCTCAATGATAGTTCTGGACTAAGAGACCCCAGTCTTAGTCCCACTAGAAAAGTTTACTATCACTCCCACTAAGTTGCCAGAACTACTTTCTGAGTCACAAAACTCCCTTATGATCTCATAAATTAATTCTTCTTGCACCCAATGGGCCAGAGATTCATTAGTATACACCCACCACCAGCTGTCTCTGCACTGGTTAAATTCCTCTTACACCCAGAAACAAAATTTGGGATGGAACCTGTCCTCAAGTTGAATGTAGGACGTGTGAATTGTATTAGCATCCAAGTGAAAGTGAAAAGATCCATGTGCTGGATGAAGAGCAAACAGTAAGCCTGGTGAGATCTCTGTTTGCTCAGAATGAATAATCAGAGGGGAGAAGATAGGAAATTTAAAATGAATAGGAAATTTAAAAACTCCCCAGCCTAAAAGGAGGGGCACTTCATGCAAAAAAATTTAAAAAAATAGAAGTTATAGCATGAGACAATGTTAATGATGAGCTTTTGAAAATATGTTAGGTGTTCCAAGCAGACAGGCTCAAGAGTAAGAATCGTAGGAAGACACAATATTCTTCTAGTTTCTGGGGCTTTGTTTTCCTTTTGTCCGAGAATGTGCAATTGTTTGCAGTACCTTTCTATTGATTGGTTAACTTATAACTATCTTAATATTCAATCTTCATTGTTGATATTCTGTGACTGGTCTTACTGATACTGCATTTTCTGGAATTTTGTTAACTCTTCAGGGGCCAAATGTAGTTATGCTTTTAAATTAGAAGTAAGCCATCCTTGGCACCAATGAAAGAGGGAAAATGTATAATTTAACAAAAACCTAAGAGACTGTGTTGAGATGTTATTCTGTCTCACATTGTAGCAAGAGGCTTATGCTGTCAGGAAATTTTGGGAAGATACATAAGAACCCTTATTTGATTAATTATTAGTATTGAAATTTTTACCTTGACATGGGGTCATCCAAAATGTATCACCACTGAGTTAATCTTTTCAAATACCTCTTCACGTCCGCTTGCTGAAACACCCTCTGTGGCAGATGGCAAAAGACTCAAAGGTCAAAGATGGGATATTAAATGCTGAGCTTCTGAACATCTGGAAGGCTTTTTTTTTTTTAAGAAGGAAGAAAAAAAGAAAAGTAAATATATGTAGGTGTCATTTGCTCTCTTTCATATTAACATGACAAAGTATACTTCCTTGCAAGTCAGCCAAGGGGATTTTGATTTTGATAGAATATATCACAAGAGGAGACGTTCCTCCTCTCCCTATTACACCTGCACAGACGATTTATTTGCTGCACCCTCAGGCAATGAGCAGCCTGATGGTGATGGAACTCATCAGCATGCCCACAAGCACCATCTGTGCAGGAGCTAGGCTAATGAGCAAAGTAAGTAGGGGCTGGCGAGAGACTGGCAGTGAGGGGAGAGGGCAAGGTGGCTGGCTTTAACTCCAAGCAATCCAGAGGTGGACTTTCATATAAAACACTAAGTCTCAGCCATGGATGCTCATTAGGCTTACAAGGGGAACTGTTTCCGACTTTCAATGCTCACACTCTTTAGATCAGATGATTCCAAATATCTAGTGATGGGGTCTAGACACCATATTTTTTTTTTAACTTTCCAGATTATTTTTATGGGCATTCATTTAGGAGAACCACTGACAGAGAGGGTAATGTGCTGAATTCACTCTGCTCCATACGTACAGGTTTGTATTCAATGCACAAGACGTTGCTACTCAAGTGTATTCCAGGACTGCCAATATCAGCCTCAACCAAGAGTTGTTGGGACTGAAGAAATTTATGCCCCACCTCTACGGTTGCTGCCATTTAACAAGATCCTCAGATGATTCACATTCACATTAAAGTTTGAAAAACATTCGATTAGGATGTTGCTTTTTAAATCGTGGAATTAGAAAAATTGTAAATCAGAGAACTACTTTTCAATTTGTAGAGAATCTATGGGGGCGGATTTAAGACAGAAAGTGTTACATATTTCATTCTATCAATCATTCAATAAAAATATGTAGAATACTATGGACTAGTTGCTCGAGTGGATTCTAGGAACAAAATGGTGAACTTTTACAGGTGGAATCCCATATAAATGTGCGATGAGGAGCTGTGATAAAGGTTACAAAGAGCATCCTGTCTCCACAAACCCCCCTCCATCCCAAACTTCTTCAAGGGATTACCAACCTGCTTAGAGCCAAATTGTAACACACCTACATCAGGTCTTCATGACCTGTGGTTACTGTCAAGTAATTATTTCTTCTTGTGCTTGAGCCACACTACTCTTACTAACATTTTCTTAGCCTTGCTCTGATCTTTTTCTATCCATTTTGGGTTCTCTTAAATGCTTCTTCCCCTGTCCTGTCACCCGCAAGTTCTTAGCCTTAGTAAATCCTTCTCATCACCTTTTTAAATAGATCAGTCTCCTTGTTTATAAGATTATTCCCTTCAAGATTACTGGTCTTGAACTAAATTAAGCATTATTTTTTTTAAAAAAATTAAGCATCCTTTCGTTGATGTAAACTCCATCTTCACCAGTAGACCAGTAATGCAAGCTCCTTGAAAGAATGGGTCATGCCTATTTGTGTTCACACTTTATCTTCAGCGATGAGCACAAAGTCTAGCACATGTGACATGGTCAACAACTAGTTATTGGAATAGTCAATACACATTTGGATGAATAAATAAACCAAGACATGGTAGTCAAGGAGGGCAATAGTGTCAAATATCCCCGAACAGGCAAATAAGGTGAAAATGGAAAATATCTGTTGGATTTAGTGATGTAGGTAAAAGAAATATCAAGAATGCAGCATATCTGAGCTTCCTTTTGTAACTTCACAGGCCTTACCAGCATACTGAGAGTAGCAGAAAACACCATGGTAAAGAAACACATTTTAACCACTTTAACACAATGATTTTGGTATTTTATTCGGTCCCAGAACCATTTGCCCAAAGTACAAATTCCTAACGTTCCAGGGAATTATTATTTTGATGAGCAATATTTGAGTGGTCCTGTATTCCTATGAGAAGCGATGATCTTCAATGCATGGGAGCATTTGATGTTCCCCTAGCATGTTGGCTCTGAAAGTTTTCACCTTGAAGTACCACTCCCACGCACATTTCACAAGGCTTGAGGTCAACAGAGAAGGGAAGTGCCATCTTGTATAAACCCAAAGGACTAGAGTCAACCAAATAATATAAATATATTACTAAATATAGTAAGCTGCTATAATGATTTCCAAATCTTTTGATCACATCAGACACATTTGCTCATCATTTAAGATGTCACTAATATGTCTTTTTTTTTTTTTCAATCCTCATCTTTGCTTCCATATGTGTGCTACTAATATAAATTGTGCTCACCTCTGGACTAGCACTCTTCATACTGTGCTGAAGTATTTCTTGCTTGACTGCACACTTCCTAAAAGGCAGAGCCTTTTTATTGTCCCCCTGAGCAAGTCCAATGTTAGCATGAAGGCTCCTTTAAGAATCAATTATTTCCTGAATGGATACAATAATTAACCCTCCATTTACCTCTCTGTCTTTGGGATCACTGCATCTCCAACACCAAGCACAGGCCTAACACCAAGAAGAAACTCAAGCAGTGCTCACTGAATCTTTATATAAATGAGGGAAAATATTTTACCAAACTAAGCCTCGGTTTCCTTGTCTCAGAAAAAAAGTATTTCTGAAGATGAAAGACACCATCTATAGAAGCAACAAGTCCAGAACTTGATACATAAGAAGGCAAAATAGCATTTTTTCCTTATCTTTGAAATAATAAAGGTTAATTTGGCCTGACATTAGTATGAAGTGATGATTTTTTTTCAGATAACATAGGAACTTCACTAGTTATTAACCTCCAATAAAAGAAATAAGAGCAGAGTAACCCCCAAATTAAATTTGATCCTTTAGGGGAAATTATGGATAAAAGTTGATAGAACATAGGGATGCCTACGTGGCTCAGCTGGTTAAGCATCCAACTCCTGATTTCAGCTCAGGTCATGATCTCAGGGTCATGAGGTCAAGCCCCTACATGCTCTAAGCTGGGCGTAGAGTCTACTTAAGATTTTCTCTCTCTCCCTATCCCTCTGCCCTTCCCACCTCTCATTCTCTCATTCTCTCTCATTCTCTCTCTCAAAAAAATTTTTTTGATAGAACATATACTATTATGTAGGATAATTTGATGTTTTATAATTAATAAATAGTACTTAGGCCACACCTTTCAATTACATATATAGAAAACTAGAAGCTAGGAGAAGAGAATTTCAAAAAGGTAAAAGTCTTAAGAAATGATGTCTCTTACTCGAGAAGACTGAGAGGGGTTGTGATGGATATCTAGTAGATCTTTTTCCCACCTACCATCCAATCTCCCCTTTTCTTTGCTTGTCACATTTCTTTTCCTTAGGCGACTGTACTAAATTGACTTAATTGTCCATTTGGCTCAGAGGGAATGGACACATTCTCTTTTAGTCCAGAAGTTGGTAGGCAACTCTAGCTTAGTCTTACACAACCAGTAATATTTAGGGTTCATCCTCCTTATTCATGGACTCCATATTTTGAATTACTCTACTTGCTAAAGTGTACTTGTAACACTCAAATAAGCCATCCCGATGTTTCTCCAGTCATTTACAGACATTCACATAACAGCAAAATACTTGTTACCCGATGTATACATCCCCAGCTGAGGTCAAACATGATGAGGCTCTGAGTTTTTATTTCTGCTCTCCCACTATAAACAAGTTTCCTTTTCAAGGTCTAGTTAATGCCAAGATTTTCCACATTTTGTGCTTTTGATTTGTGCTTTACTGTTCAAAAATGACCCCAAGCAGTAGCTGAAATGCTGTCTAGTGTTCCCAACAGGAAAAAGGCTGTGCGGTGCCTTATGTAAAAATGTGAATGTAAGTTAGTCTTCATTTGAGCATGAGGTACATTGCTGTTGGCTATGAGTTTAATGTTTATGAATCAACACACATATTAAATAAGATGTGTTTAAACAGAACACACATAAAGCAAGGTTATGTATTGACTGGTTTATGAGAATGCCATGACCAGAGGCTCACAAGAACAGAGTCCATGTTCCCATATCACACCTAAGAGCTACGGTTTAGTATTGGTTCATTCAGTGCTTGTGGCAACTGTATAGAACATAGTTAATGTGGATAAATAAAACTGACTGCATTTCCATGGACTTTTGTTTGAGCTAATTAAGAAGAGGTCTTTGTGCCTCCTTTTGCTGAAAGTATTGAATCCTAGAGTTAGGTAGCTTCCAAACTTCCTAAAGTCAGAGAAAGCCTGTCTGAGAATAGAAGCAAGAGAAAAGAAATAAAGGTTTAGAGTTAGAACAAGATAAAAGTAGAGGAGAGAGAGACAAGAAAGAGAAGATATGAATGAAAAAGAGGCACTGGGACTTGGTGCATATGAACCCCTGGGTCTCAACAGTGACTAAAATAAACTTACCTCAGATTTTTTTTTTTTAGTACCATAAGCCAATAAACTACCTCTTTCTTTTGTCTTTTCCTTTCCTTAGATAACTGAAGCTGGTTTTCTGTTACTTGTAAATCAAGGAGTCCTAAAACAAAAAATGGACGTCACAAAATATTGACCGCAGGTGATCATGTTTTCTTCTTTCTTAGTTGCAAGAAGGAATTGACAAATAGTTTATTAAGGATTAGAATCTGTTGTCTATAAAATAGATACTGGTAAATAAAAACCATAAATATTTTGTGAGGGATGTTTCAGAATGCTTTTCCTCTAATATTTTTAGAAAAGAAATACATATCAATGTGCCTGTGATATGGTAAGAATAAATTTAAGTCATTTTTTTGTTTCAGTTAAGAATAGCTCATGTCTAATTAAGTCCTTTAATGAAAAGTTTGAAAGATGGGGATTAAAACATACCCATATTTGAATCTTAGTCTTTCTATTTACATGCCTTGTGACCTGAATTTTTCTAGGTCTTATTTTCTTTGTGTGAAAAAGTAGGCATATAATGTGTACTTATATTTGCACATAGTAGGTGCTCATTTTTTCTTGAAAGAACAAATAGTTGAAAGGACTAAATGAAGCAATCTAAATAATAAGATTGGCATAGAGCCTTGAAGCATAGTACCTTCAATTAAAAGTGTCTATCATTTATCGTTGGTCCTTTTCTATCATTTGTCTCATACTTAAGAATATATATGCAATTAGTTAATAGAAAATTTAAAAAAATCTATCAACTTCTTACTTTGTAACAATTATGTATTTTATCTCATCTCTGTCCTAGGCATTGTAGGATTTACTTGAGATGATATAAGATAAAAACAGCACCGTTTATCTTCTCAAGGAGTTTGTCAACCAAAGAAAGTGTAAATAATGCAGATAAATGTAATTTCAGGTAGACTTATTTAAATGCCTTTCTTGACATTCATAGTTACAACATATGTTGGGTTCCTAAGGAAGGAGACGTACTTACATGAAAAATGATGGTGCTTGAAATGAGGGCTAAGAAAGCGGATCAGGATTCACCAGACAAGAATTCAATAGGTGGTCCAAGTGAAACTGTGGACTCTATCAGGGCAACTAAATGTAACCGAATCGGATGGAAAAGCCCCTGAGATAGCAAAGCTGATAAAACTTTCTTGTTGTTCTATTAAGAAATTAGTGGAAGAGTCTGAAAACTATAATTTTCATAGGAGAAGCTTATTTGCAGCATACTCTCCAAAGTCCTACTCAAAGGTATGCGTGATCATCTTCAATTTTTATTAAAAATGTGCATGAAAACATTCCCAAATCCTCTTCTAAGAAAATTGACCTACCTGGATTTCTTTGCTCTGGAAATCAACATGAATTTTTCAATTTTCATTTCTTTATACTTACTTAAGAATATTACAATACATATAAGCATGTATGTTTTGATAAATTCCACTTTTTTCCAAATTTTTCTCTCTGCATGTTTTTAAAATTAAAAATCAAAACAACCAATGCTACCTTTTAGTACTTTCTCAATGGCTGATATTTTAAAAAATTCTTTACCATCTACCCCCTACATGTTTCTCACCAGCGTTTTCCTCCCCAAGTTCACATTATCTATTTAAAGACTTACAATTTTTCTTAAAATGCACTAAAGACTTTTCTTTCTACACTCTTCTGTTTGGTAAAGAACTAGAATATCACAAACAAGAAAACACCACTAGGCTCCAGATACTCATTCTAGAGTTTTGCTTTACTTTAACCCTCCCCCAAACTGTGATACCTAGTAATAGGTTTTATTGAAACATATCAGGCCCTCTATATTGTTCCCCAGTCTCCCTTATTCCACATTACCTTCCCATTCCCTTTCCACATGCATTCTTCAGAACAACAGGATTGCGTAAAATGAGCCAAATTTGAAACCGATCAAACAGGCTAGGTATTCATTACAAAAGTTGTTGAAGACTGTTTTACCCATTCTCAAATGAAAATATTTGATGGCAGGAGGAAGAGAATTTGGAAAACTGATAGAAGAAACGTGTAAAGGAAACACTAGTTACTGTTGCACTTCTTAGTACCCGATCTCACTCTTGCCAACATGCCAAGTCTCATTATCAGTTTGATGGTGGCTGAAATGCTGTGCATCCACATGTTTTAGTTCTTTGCCCTATGACTTCATTTTTATAGTGAAAACAGTGGAAATATACTGGGAGGGACTAATCCATAAAATGTGTATCTGCTTTAACATCTTCTAGTTGAGCTCCATGAAGGAGGAATTGTTATTATTTTTTGAGGATCCCAAATGAGTTTCAGAAGGATCTCAACAAGAAGTGGAGTAGGAATGACTTCCATGCTTGAAGGCTCTCTGACAAACAACAACCAAGAAACGTGCACTCTCGTGCACATCAGTAACAGATAAAGACAGCTGTTGGGCTGGCCTCCTCCCTTTCCTCGGAACACAGCTGCCAAGGGAGGCACTCTCCTGCAGATGTTTCCCACTGGTCAGGTGGGAAGTCGAGCTGTGCAGGCATCACAGTAGGCATTGCAGTAAATCAGATAGCATCTCCTCTGGAAGAAGGCCAAGCTGCCCTTAAACATGTTAGGTACAGCTCCTTAGTAGCTTAGGGAAAAGGGATCCATTTCAATCATGTCCAGGAACATCCCTCAAAACCAGTGTTTTTGGCAGGAGGGGGTGGGTGTTGGGTAATTTCCTGCTGAAGTTATAGAGGAAAAATAAAAGCCCTAAAGTCATTCCTCCATACTCCGATGCTGGGGAACAGATTCTGGGCTGTGATTCTTATAGTAAGATCTGTCTTGACTTTCACTTTTTTCTTCCTTCTTCCCTGCCTCCCCTTGCAAAGCAAATAGTTCCAAAATTTATAGTTGGGTGAAGGAAGAAATAAATTAAAGCAAGATTTCAGGATAATCCACTACGAGTGGTGTTCATCCAATGAAAGTAATGGGTTATGGGGCAGAATGGGCTCCTAGGTAACTCATACGTGTGAACAATCTATCTGGTTGACATAGGCGAGAGGGGGAAATCTGGGCCAAATTATTGGTTACATCATCCTGGGGAAAAAATCAAGGCTGACAAATCCAGATTGGAGCCGTAGTCCCATTATTAAGTGGCAGTGAGAACTCAAGGGAGCCTCTCTGAGTCTTTGATGTCATTGTGAAATGGAGAAGGTATTCTTCCTTCGTAGTGCTGTGAATCCTTCATAAAATACTGCAAAGACACTACACTAGTTTCCTATTATTGCTGTAACTAATGATCACAAACATAATAGTATAAAACAAGACACATTTATTGTCCAACATCTCTGGAGATCAGAAGTCCAAAAATTAGCCTTACAAGGTTAAAATGAAGGGATCAACAGAGAGGGTTTCATCTGAAGGGTCCAGGAAAGAACTCGTTCCCCACTTCTTCCAGCTTTTGGAGGCTGTCATCTGTTACCCCTTGGCTTAAGGCCACCTTTCTCCAATGCTTGCTTCCTCATCACATTGTCTTCGGCCCTCTCTAACCTCCTACCTTCCTTTTATAAGGAACTTTGTGATTACATCACATCCACTACAATAATCCACTTGGAGGTTCCTCAAAGAGTTAAAAATAGATCTGCCCTATGACCCAGGAATGGCACTACTGGGAATTTACCCCAAAGATACAGAGGCAGTGAAACGCTGGGACACTTGCACCCTGATGTTTATAGCAGCAATGTCCACAATAGCCACACTGTGGAAGGAGCCTCGGTGTCCATCGAAAGATGAATGGATAAAGAAGATGTGGTCTATGTATACAATGGAATATTCCTCAGCTATTAGAAATGACAAATACCCACCATTTGCTTCAACGTGGATGGAACTGGAGGGAATTATGCTGAGTGAAGTAAGTCAATTGGAAAAGGACAAACATTATATGGTCTCATTCATTTGGGGAATATAAAAAAATAGTGAAAGGGAATAAAGGGGAAAGGAGAGAAAATGAGTGAAAATATCAGTGAGGGAGACAAAACATGAGAGACTCCTAACTGAGAAATGAACAAGGGGGGGGGGTGGAAAGGGAGGTGGGCGGGGAGTTGGGGTGACTGGGTGACGGGCACTGAGGGTGGCACTTGGCGGGATGAGCACTGGGTGTTATGCTATATATTGCCAAATTGAACTCCAATAAAAAGAAATTTTAAAAAAAGGAATCATCCTTCAACTGAAAAAAAAAATAGTCCACAAGGTAATCTAGTTACAGTTTCCAAAAATTAGAGTGTCCATCTTTGCAGGGCTATGATGCAGCCCAGCACAGGTATTTAGCACAAGTATTAGCACAAACAGGCATGCAACAAAGTTCAGTCCCTGTCTCCTCTTCCCATCAGAATCAGAGGCAAGATGGATCAATTGCTCATTCCCCCAATTTACCATCACCTTGAACACTCTTCTCAGAGGTCCAAAAAGAAATGCCAAAGGGATCTTCTCAGAGTAAAATGGGAAAAACCTTAAAAACTGTAAGATAGAAGTCTTATGGTGTATATTTGTTTTCTCCTTTGATGAGTGTTTAGGGTCTGGTGTGTTGTACATATCCGAGTTATGTTTGGAAGGCATCTGAAAGAAAACCAGATTATGTAGTCGATTATAAGTGTAAAAAAGTATAAGCAAATTTTCTTCACTCAGTGTGTCCTGAAATGAGTTACAGAACACCATTTGGATTTTGAGGATGAGGGAATCATCTTAGTTTTAGAGTTCAAGAGAATCCAGGTCTTGTGACATAAGGGAGTTGGAACTGTTAGGTATATTCAGCTTCTGATTTAATATTCTTTCAAATTGCACTGACATCATAATCATTTATCTTCAAGGAAAGCAGAGGGAGGCCAAAATAGTTTCAGTTTCACTCTGTTTTAATGGTAAATTCCTATCCTTTTGCTGATGTCCGCTATAAAGTGATCATTCATACTGCCATCACATGAAATGAACCAACTAAATCAAAATATTTTTCATAGGGGAGTAGTCTAGGGAAGTGAAAGCAACAGCATGCCGGACTTCTCATGCTGGGCTATTTTTGGACGGCCTTCTTCAAGGATCAATTTAAAGCTAACTTCTACAACAAAGCTGTCTTCAACGAGGCAGAAAAATATGCCGAACCCACACATACTTAACAAAAGTAGTCAGCTGACTGCACCTGACTTAACTGTACAAAATACAGAGTTTATTCTCCATAGCATAGTAGCTACAAGGAGTAGTAATTATGGGGATAATGTAAAACTCATTAGTTCACTGACTCATTGATTCATTATTTTATTAAGGATCTCTAACAAACCTATTTTTGCATTCATCATTCACGTAATCATTCATTTTTCCATTTTCTCAACAATCAATTTGTATATTTGTTCATTCATTCATTCAACAAAGCTACATTGAATATCCGACCCCTGATATATTATGTTGGGTACTGGAGAGGCAAAGATGAATCAAATATATGTGTGCTCTAGAAATCCATCTCTTGGCCCATTCTTCAGTTAGAAGATTCTGAGAAAGGAACATAGGCTTCAAAAGTAGGATGTTTTGTTAATAATCCGCTGATGATCACATTAAATATAGGCAGATAAATTATGATATCAAAGAGACTAATTCAAGATTGGACATCTGATTTCAGGCCATTCAAATGTGCGAGGCCACATTTTTAATTATTGCATTTTTTTTCCAATACAAGGCTTGGTAGAGAGTTTGAATTCGAAATCTGTCCCTTGTGTATTAATCTGTGATTAATGACTAATTGTGTTACTAGTCCCTGAAGAATATGAATTCTTTCCCAGCCTACTTGTTTTTATACTGGTCAACATCGCTGTGGAAGACATTTTATGGTACCATCTCATACTTCGCTGCTACCCAAGTGTGAACACTACATCTGGTTTGAAAATGAGAATCGGTGAACCTCTCTAGACTCCCAAGCAAGGTCAGAATAACTGTCATTAAATTGAAAGCTCTAGCTTTATGTTCTCAAAGTTAGTTTTTGTCATAATTATAATTGGCTGAGAGAGCTTCATCTTTGGATTTTTGACCCTCCATATCAGGACATTTGTATTTTTGAGGCCTGCTTCACTACCATCCCAACTTACTCTCCCTTTCTACCAATGTCTTTCCACTGTTCCTTAATACTCAGATTGGTACATGAAATTTATTCCTTAGATATTTCAGTTTTTCTTTCCTTGATTCTATCTCTAAAAGACTATATTTTCATTGCCTCTCATCCTTCTAGTATTCCCTGAGGAGAGCGTAAATAATAACAATTTTTAAGAAGTTGATTTACCATTTTCCATTTTATCAACAATCCCTGTCCTTCATACATACTCATCTAAATTTATTAGAGTTAAGAGAATTATCTTTTATATTTTTGTTCCTCCTGTTGCTCTAACTCTAATGTTGAATTGATAAATCAATGAGTAGAAGCCTGTTTGAAAGTCTTTATGATAACTGGTCAGATACCTCTATGACAGTGAACTATTAATTATAACGGAGTGCCTGGTGTTCTGACAACTCTTGCACATCCAGTGTGCCCTTCCTCTCTCATATTTGCTCTCTAGTTCTCATTCGCTGGAAATGTTTGGGCTCTCTGAGAAGCTCAGTGTCTCTTTACAGTGCGTCTGATCAAAGGTATGATCTTAAAAATTAGAGGTTATAATTCTAGTTTTGGAAATAAGAAAGTAGACAGAGATGGGGGTGCCTGGGTGGCTCTGTCTGTTGAAGGTCAACTCTTGATCTTGGCTCAGGTCTTGATCTCATGGTCTTGAGTTCAAGCTCCATGCTGAGCTCCGTGCTAGGTGTAGAGCCTACTTTATTATTTTTTGAAGATTTTATTTGTTTATTCATGAGAGACACAGAGAAAGGCAGAGACACAGGCAGAGTGAGAAGCAGGCTCCCTGCAAGGAGCCTGATGTGGGACTCCATCCCAGGACCCCAGGATCATGACCTGAGCCAAAGGCAGATGCTCAACCACTGAGCCACCCAGGTGTGCCATGGAGCTTACAAGAAGAAGAAGAAGAAGAAGAAGAAGAAGAAGAAGAAGAAGAAGAAGAAGAAGAAGAAGAAGAAGGAGAAAGGAGGAGGAGGAGGAGAGGAGGAGAAAATAAAATAAAGTAGTAAGGGACACTAGGAAAGGAAATGAGACTCTCAAACAAAACAAAACAAAAACTGAATTCCTAGAAATATTGCATTGATTAAATGTAAGTGGTATTCCAGGCGCTTCTAAATACATCATATGTTCTAACCAAATTAATTATTCCTAATAACCTTGTAATGTAAGTATCATGTTCCCATTAAAACATTGAGACACAGAGTTTAAGTAACTCTGACCAAGTCACATAGCAAGTACGGAATTTGACTCTAGACATCATGTTCCGAATGATTGAGCACTAGGGCCATAGAAAGAGAAAATGCAATAACATGATTTTTATGGCTGTTTATACAAAGATTGGTATAACAATGGGTGCCTGCATGAGTTACGGAAGGTAAGTTATGGAAGGATGGGTACTTGTATAAATTCTACTTCTATGTTTTTAATAAAGATAGCGTAGGAAAAAATAAGTTAGATCTAAATATTTAAAAACTCATTCAGAAAAACCAAAAATGGATAACAAACTTCTGATGATCTTGATTTTGAGACTTTGACTCCACCTTTGACTTTGGGGTGAATGTGTTAATGAGATGATCCATTCCATTTGGAAAGCCAGTAATAGATTACAGAGAATAAATTTATCCTGAGACTGAGAATTTCAAGTCTGAAATGTTTATTTTGGTCAATCCTAGCCTTAAAAACCATGACTTTGAAGTCTGGATAAATATATTTATCTAGAAAAAAATAGTTATTTACAGGTAAGTACAAGATAAGAGATAAACTGGAAGAAGCAATTGCTAAGGTGTTTCTCACCAGTCTGCTGTCTGCAAAATAAGTGTCTGTGAGTGTGCGTTTGCACACACGCATGTGTGCACATGGGTTTGTGCCATTCATCTGGAACAATTGTCTCAGTTTTTGGTTCTGCTTTGGAAGCTAAGGAATGTGTTGAGTTTTGGAATTCCTTTCATGTGGAAGGAATCCAGCTCCTGAGGACTGTTGATGATGGACAAACACTGCACAGAAAGACCATAAGGAAGACTTCCATTTTCAGTTTACTTAAGTAATCTTGATAGAAGCACCCAAATATAGTGTTTTCTACAAGTATGACAGGAGCTTCTCGGGTCAAGACATAAGCAGTTGACATAAATTCCCTTTTAATTAAAGTGTATTTTCCCAGGCACATAGCTTGCTAACAATCTTCAGTGTTTTCTACTTTGGGGTATCAGATACCGTTTTTCCTCCTTTGTGTTGCAATACAACTTTCTACAAAATATATATATATACTCTGTGATATTGAAATGCTATGAAAACAGAAACGGTATCATGGTCATTTTTCTGTTATTAGCACTTATTGAAACCTAGTGGTCAATGGAAAGACAGCTGAGTAAATAGATGCCTGAATGAATAATACACGAATGACATGCTTTTGTCTAGATTTGGAGTGAAAGCAGCATCTTTTTATTAGATTCAGCAGTCCCTAAATATCCTGTCCCCATTTAGATGTCTATTAACTCTGCAAATATCATCTATGCATATTGTTGGGGAAGGAAAGGGATTTGAATGTTCTGTTTCATAAATGATCAGAATAGGAGACAAAGTTAATAATTAGGAGCCAGTGTGAAGATACTAGAGGTGGATTGTCGTGGACACGACCAGAAGAAAGTGAAGTAGGACTCCATTCTGTTATTGTTTCTTTTCTTATGTTTCTCTTCTCTTCTCATCTCTTCTCTTCTCTGTTCTTTTCTTTCCTTTTATTTTATTTAAGATTTTTTTTTAATTTACGAGGGAGAGAGAGAGAGAGACAGAGAGACACAGAGAGAGGCAGAGACACAGGCAGAGGGAGAAGCAGGCTCCATGCAGGGAGCCTGACATGAGTCTAGATCCTGGGTCTCCAGGATCATGCCCTGGGTGGAAGGCGGTGCTAAACCACTAAGCCACCGGGGCTGCCCCATTTCTTTTTATGTTAATATTCTATCATTCTCCAACTCAAAATTTCCCAGTGGTTTTCCATAGTCTTATAAATGACATCCTAACCCTTTAACCTGGCTTAGGGACCTATACTTACCCTGGTCCCTGTCCAGGTCAATGGCCTTATCTCATTCCATATCTCATTGTGCTCCCTGCTCTCTCCTCAAGGCTTTTGTAGGAGCTCTGCCTGGAATCCTTCTCTCTCATCTTCATTTTCTGGGATCCTCTCCATCTTCAGGTGTCAACTTCATTAATTCCCCAGAGAGGCTTTTATTGAACATTTCCCAAATTAATCTCCCAGTCACTCAGTATTATATCATCCTATTTTAATTCTCTGCGTAAATCTCAACATGTTGGAGATGCCACATGTTTGCAGCCCAGGTAAGGCCGAGTCTCAGGCATCTCAGTCCTGATACCAGGTATGCAATACCAGGTGAAGAAGCAATCCTGGAAGTCCTCCCTCCAGTCCTAGCTTATATTTCAAGCATTCGTGTTATTCCGTGGAGCAAAGAGCCATCTACGTATTTTCAGAAGTCCTGACTTACAAAATTCCTAGGTTTGTTAAACACAAAAAGGAGCTAAAACACTTATTGGATAACAACCTGAAATTTTCTTGTTATCTTAATGTTTTTAAAAGTCTCTGTCTCCCCCCAAGAATGCAGGTTCCATGATGGCATTCATTTTGTTTACTGCCATAATCTTTATACCAGTGTTTGGCACATAGTAGGTGTTCCATGAATACCTCCTAAATAAATAAATGACTTACTTTGTTAACTGAGCTGGATATTTTTACATTTTTTAGACTCATCAAACCCATGTGATGATTCTGCATAATATTATCCCCCTTTTACAGGTGAAGGCACTAAATATTAGAAAGATCAAATAGTTTTCTCAGGCTGCAGAGGTAATAAACTATACAAATAGGATGTGAACTAATTCTACTTTGAACTTTCTCATGATAGTCTCACAAAATAAATTGTTGGGTTAACCTGCTCTCCAGATATACCTACAACTTCAAGGAACAGAATGCTGAGAAGCACAGAGTTAGAGCTGGACTACCAGGTTCAAACCCTAGCTCCTACACATTTATTTTGTAATCTTTTTTCAAGTTTCTAATTTCTAAAATAAGAGTTATAAATTCTAATACCCAGGCTGGTTTGAAGACCGAATGAGTGAATATAACTAAAACCTTTATACCAGGGCTTGGCACGTGATAAGAACTCTGTAAACACCACCTTCATTATTACTATTATTGTTGTATTATATGATATTTATGAGTGGCTTGATATATTCCCTAATAACCAGACATTATTAATAAAATATTTGCTGATATTTTCTATGTAAACCGTTTTTCATGGCATAGGTCAAGCATATTATGTATCCATGTTATATATTGAATGAGTGTAACTACAGGTCAGGTATCTCATTTTCTGTTATGTGTGGCCTACCTGAATGGGCAACATGTGAATTTTTGTCATTGTAGTTGTTAAGTAGGGAAAAGTTTCCTCTGAAATTGAGTGTTGTATGCGTGGCTTAGACTTGGACACTGTCTTGGATGTGATCTCAGTCAGTTCTCTCATGATTTAAGTAAGGACACCGATGACAACAGAGGGACAAGGTCTCATTTAACGTCACACAGGCGGTTCGTACCTGAGCCAGAGCAAGAGCCAGGGTGGCCTGAGTCCCACCCTGGTGCTTTCCAGCCCACTCTGCTGCTGCCCTGCCAACAAGTCATTGTTGCTAGAGAAAAGCTTTTCCAGCTAAGTGGTCACTCAAATGTGTGCAACATCTGCTCTGCACTCGATGTGGGGTGGAAACTCAGCAAGTGCCCATTGAGAGCCGTACATTTACCCTTCATCAGCAAGGGCTGTAATAACAACTCCTTAGCAAGTTAGAGAAATACCTGATTCTTCTAGGTTAATCTCAGGTCATGAGGAGCAGTCCATACTTAGAAGAAATTGAGGATATTGAAGGATATGAGATGGATTTAAAAGAGTGTGCCTCTCTCATGCCTCCTGAGACTGTAATTAGTGGCCTGAAGCTACTGGCCACAGCAGTCTGGAACTTCGTACAGCAAACAGCTGCCTTCCTTTTTTAGGAAGAGTTATATAAGGCATGCAAACCACATGGATTTCCTTTGAAGCAGCTAGAACTTTTGTCAATAGCATCTTTTATCTCTCTCTTTCCCTTCAAGCCCTCTGAGAAGAGATCTTATCAAAGAGGGAATCAAAGGAAGCTTCTGGTGTTACTATTTCCCAGACTAGTTTCTGGAATTCTTAAAACAGGGAACCAGATTTCTGACAGTCACGATGTGGTTTGCACTGGTGTTTGCTCCCCGATGATCTCTCCATAATACCTTCAGGCTGTGTTGGACAAAAGCCAAACAGAGCTTTGACCTATGCCCTGTGTTTTCAGGAGTTGAAGATCCATGTCATCCTTATGGACATATAAATACTGCTTGTTCTTCTCTCCCAGAGGTGTATTTGTGCACTCACAGGTAAATACAAATAGGCAAACTACCCATCTTTCTACTTTCTGCAGAACTTTAAAAACGATTCTACTTTGACATAAGAACTTCAAAAATTCTCTCAGTTTCAAAAATCTGGATTGCCTTTTAACGATATCACAGAAAGAAATAAACATGACAATATTGCCAAAATAGCTACTGCTCAACACAGAGTTTTGATGTGATAGCATTGAACAAATAGAGCACTGTCCAGGGAAACAATTTTTTTTTCACAAATATCCCACTTTTGAACTTAAAATGAGTCTCTAGTGTCAAAGTGTTTTATTGTTGAAAAATATAAATCAGCTTAGAGGTGAACTTCAGTCAGGCTTCTTGGTCGTATTCAGCAGAAAAGTATTCTGGTGAGGCACCAGGGTGGCTCAGTCGTGTAAGCACCTGCTTTTGGCTCAGGTCATGATCCCAGGACTCTGGGAGTGGGTCCTGCTTTAGGTTCCCCACTCATTAGGGGGCAGACCCCTTCTCCCTCTCTCTCTCCTTGTACTCTCTCTCTTTCTCTCAAATAAATTAAAAAAAATAACTTTAAAAAATAGAAAAGTATTCTGGTTAAGAAAAATAATATTAGAGAACATAGACAAGAAGGGTGAGGAATGTGATTCAGTCTATGTGTACATCCACAGGAAGGTAATAATGTCTCATACAGGTAATGCTAGTGAAGACCCTCCTGTGTGCTAGACACTGTTTGATGTGCATTAACACATTCAACCCTTGAATCAGTATTGTGGGATAGTAACTATTAATATACCTTTTTTTCTTTTTTCTTTTCTTTTTTTTCCCTTTCCTTTTTTTTTTTTTTTTTTTTTTCAGATTAAAAAACTGAAGCAGGCTCTTTAATGTTTTTGTCCAAAAACTTTGAACTAGTAAACGGGAGACCTGGGACAACAGTAAAGACCACATCATAGGAACATCCTTCTCAGGATGCCAGTTCCTACTGTCTACCATGAAGCACTTCTCTCACCACCAACTTTACTGCCCCTGGGCACTGGGCTCTTGGCTACCACGTTGCACCTCTTATTCCAGATTCAGGTCTCGGGTATGGCTATCTCATGTCCATGTCTTGTCTTCAGGGGATCGAGAAGCAACTATCCAGCCTCAGATGGTTGCACTCATGCAATAACATATTTCTCAAAACTAGGAAAGAAGTTCAGATGCCTAGAAGCCAAAAGAGCACAACAGTCACTGTTCTCGCTTACAGTAACTACTAATAACGTTGGATGAAAAATCAAGACCTACGTATAGATTACTATACAATTTAGTCAAATTGCAACTGTGGATAACATTAATTGATAACAAATGTAAATGACCTTGTTTCTAAAAGAGACCATTTTGATTTCTATCCCAAACATAAACAATTTACAATCGGTAAAAAGAAAAGCTGAGGAGAATAATTGTATGCCTTGAATAAGTTCTTTAAAACTTGTTGAGAACCAATACTATGGGACTTTAATTCGCAGCAATTTATTCCAATATAAACTCAAATGTTAGATAATGCCAGACGTGCATGGAGGAAAGGGCTGAGAAAAAGAGTGAGCAAGCGAGATTTCTACTGCAAAATGCTTTTGACATGGTCCAGTTACTGCGTCACGACTTCATGTTTCTTAATCTTGGCAATAGAATAAAGTCCTCAGCAGAAGGACTTTTTTCAAGTCCAAAAACATGACACTTCAGAACTCTAACCATAACTTCTCTTTTTATGTCTACGGGATTTACAGTGTTTGCAGATGGAAGTAATTTAATACTGGGGTGATCTTTCATCTAGCCTGTTCTTTCAGTGACCTTATGTTTACTATAAGAAAACACCAACAAGGTGTCTGATTTCTTCATGGAAAAATGGCAACTATTTAAAACAAAAGGATTTTGTTCGGGAGAATCATAAATCTTTCACTGTTTCTGTAATTTAACCAAAAAAAAGGGGGGGGCTCATTTGTTCTGTGAGGAGTGTTTGCCTGAGAGACAAGGCCAATTTGACTTTCTCATAAAAAATGCATTTTTTGAGGTGGGGGAAGATAGCAAGAGAATAAAAAGTCACTGTTCCATCTATGGCAGGAGAATCAAGTCTTTTCATTTCCATGGCTTTGCCTCAAACTGTCCGTAAGTTATCATTTTGAAAGAAAACCCCAGAATCCTTCCTGGTATTTCCCAGGATGCTTTAAAAATAATAGCAGGTTCTTTGTGTCCTTCATACATCTCTGCTTCAGCATGTGTGGCTCCTGCTGATTTTAAAGCCTGCTCTGCACCCCAGAAAGCAGACTCTTCTTGGGATGAGAGAAGCTCTTGGTAACCACAGTAACACACCTTTCCAGGGAATCTTCCCATTGACATTTAATAGGTCGAGTAATAAATAATGGAATGAAATCTTTCAGCAGAAGACCAGAAGCTGCAACTGGAATAGTCAGGAAATGGATAACAGCTGCCTTTAAGGTGATGAGATGCAAGATGCCTTCCTAGATTGGAGACAATTTTTCCAATAAGAAAGAGAGTTTAAATCCAGAATGTCCATTCTGTTTGCACCATAGATCCAGGAGATGAAAATGCCAAATACTCTTACGAGTACGACACTGCATCCAAAAATATGTTATGGACTCTAATCTAGAGTGTAGATTGGGTCATTGTGTGTGAATAATTCATTCAGCAATTACAATGTCTAAATATGTATTTTTATTATATTGAGTGAATCCCTGAACAGGGTTAAATATACTATTTTAAATAGTAATTATGTGTGAGTACCTAATGCACGCCAAAGTGTGCTTATCCTTGGAAATAGAATGGGGAACAAAGCACATGGGAGATACAGACAAGGAAGAAGCAATGTAGAAGCAGGTACTTGAAGTTGAGTAGAAGTTAGGTGAAAAGAGGAGAAAGGAGAGGATCCCAGGTAGAGGAAATAGCTCAGGCCAAGGGCTTAGAGCAGAGAAATCACTGTGTATTGGGGAACTGAAATTGCTTCAGCATGTCGGTCTCTGGCCAAAAAAACATATTCATTCAACATTCAAAAATATCCAGTTTTTTGTTCTATGAAACAGCAGGAAGTGCTCCAGGTGTTAAGGTATGACCATCAGCAAAGTAGAGAAGTTTCCTTGTCCTTGCGTAGCATATGACATAGTCTGTGTTCACAGTCCCCCACTCCCCCTCCTCCCTACTCTGTCCTCCATCCTCCTTCCTACCACATAGGGAAGAGGAATTGATAATTTTGCAACAGCAGCCACTGAAAAGATATTTTCTTAAGATTTGGGGGAGGTACAAAATTATCCATTTTAATTTGTCTCAGTGGATATTTGGCATCAATAACAATGAATAGTACCCTAAAAAATGTATCAAGGTCTGTGTTGGTTTCAGGCAGTATAAAGACAAACTTGATTTATAGATTCAGTATAATCCCAGTCAAAATCCTAGCCAGTTATTTTGTAGATATTGATAAACTAATTCTAAAGTTTATATAGAAAGGCAAAAGATCCTAAACTTTAAGTCTTACTATAAAAATAGAATCATCAACACAGCGTGGTATTGGTGAAAGATAGACAAATAGACCAGTGAAACATAAATGAGAACCCTAAAGTAGACCCACACAAATACAATTCATAGTTGCTCAAACTCGGAAGTAGCCAAGATATCCTTCCATAGGTGAATGGGTAAACTAACTGTGGTATATCCAACAAGGGAATACTATTCAACAATAAAGAGAAATGAGTTATCGAGTCACAAAACCATGCAGTGGAAACTTAAAAGCATATTTCCAAGTGAAAAAAAGTCAATCTGGAAAATTATATGCTATATCATTCCAACTGTATGACATCAAGGAAAAGGAAAATAATGAAGACAGTGAAAAGATCATTGCAGCCAGAGGTCAAGGAGGAGGAAGGAAGGAAGGATCCATGGTTGGAGGAAGTGGGGGGTTAGATACTGAAACTATTCTATAAGATGGTGTGGTCGTAGATACATGTCTCCATATATTTGTCAAGACCCAGAGAGTGTATGACACAAAGAATGAGTCCTAATGTAAACATTGGATTTTCATTGATAATTATGTGTGAAGGTTGGTTCATCAATCGTGACAAATGTTGCACACTACAATGGAACGTGGATGGCAGGGGAGGGAATGTGTAAGAGGGGAAGGTAGGAGTATGTGGAAACTCTACGGCTTCCTCAGTTTTCCTATGAGCATACATGTGCCCTAAAGATGCCAAAGTTATTAATTTAAAAAGAAAAACATATGAATAAGAAAATATCCTTGATCTTAGAGAGCTCCTGGTGACTTGGGTCATCTATCTATATCTATCTATCATCTATCTATCTATCATCTATCTATCTATCTATCTATCATCTATCTATCATCTATCTATCATCTATCTATCTATCATCTATCTTTCTATCTACCTATCATCTGTCATCTATGTGCTCCTAACATTCATGAATCTATCTCTCTGTCTAGAATTATGACTTTGTGATCATAGAGGAATACAGAAAATTCATTGTGAGTACAGGAAACATAGATCAGGATTAATTCCCCTATACTTTGGTGGGTAAATCCAGCAAAGAGCTAAGGAGAAGAACTAACATTGTGTTGGACAGTGAAGGATGAGTAGGAGCCCACTGGTTTAAAAACAGTAGAAAACAGAGAAATATTCTTAAACAAGACAAGGAGAAGTAAAAGTCATCCTGGAGAGTGGAACTAGAGCATATGGTATATGAGAGGAATAAGGAAGAGATAAATAAATTGATTGTTAGTCTGGAGCCAGATTCTAAAGGGCCCTCTAGCTCTTAGGTGTTGAGGGCCTGTTCCATTCAGGCATGGTGCCAGGCACCACCTATGCCTCATTTTGTAAATACTCATAACAACCTTACAATACAGGTATTGTTAGCTTGATTTTACTAAGGAGGACACTGTACCCAGGAAGACACACTAATTAGCCTGAGTTCAAGGCTGGTAGATCCTGCCAAGGAGCTCAGTGGGCCTCAGTGAGGCTGGAGAAGGGAAATGATGTGCTTCCCTCTACAGAGAAGATCAACTGGATGCTCTTTTCAGACACCTGAGGCATTGCCTTCCATCCTTATTCCAACAAACCAAGGAGATTCTAGTCCTCTCCTTGAACTGGAATGCCAGCTCTAGAATTCACTGTTAATTAAGCACATTATTCCTCAGATATTGAGGGATTGAAAGGAAACAGAAAAGCTCAGTTGTGGAGGCAGAAATGATATTGCAGAAATTAGACAGTAGTGGTCATATGTATTAACTTAGATCTTTAAAAAATCACCCCTGGGACACCTGGGTGGCTCAGAGGTTGAGCACCTGCCTTCGGCTCAGGGGGTGACCCCAGGGTCCTGGGATCGAGTCCCAGATCGGGCTCCCTGCAAGGAGCCTCCTTCTCCCTCTGCCTGGGTCTCTGCCACTCTCTGTGTCTCTCATGAATAAATAAATAAAATCTTAAAAAAAAAAGAAAAGGAAAAAAGAAGAAAGAAAAATCACTTCTGCTGTGAGTATGTGTGGTTGGGGGGTATAAAGTAGTGAAGTCACTCCACTCCTGGCAGACAGGGGAGGACTTGTGGTAAGTAGGTAAGCGTAAAGAGTATGGAGAGGCAACAAAGAGGACCCCCCCCCCCGCCCTCTGTCACATCCCCATACTCCATGGAAGCAAAAAAAAAAAAAAAAAAAAAAAAACAGACTCTAAGGAGTTCAAGGGATTCAACTAGGGAGAGTAAGAAGAGAGAAACACAAACCTCCAGGCTCCAAAGGCTGAGTGATCCTTAGATACCGATCTGCGATTTCTGATCGGTTTGGAAGTATTTCAGTGGTTGCCTTGCTTTGTTGAATATTCATTCTGGTATTATTTCAGGCTGTTTTGCTGAAATTATTCCAATTATAGGTTTCTTTGGCTGTTTGTGTATGCACGTATACACATACGCACGCACAATCAATAATTTAGAAAACATTTACTTGAATTGAAATAATATTAGATGTTTGTCTCCCCCACTGGGTTATGAGTTTTAGCAGTGCAAACACAATGTATAAATAGCACATTGTATAGTGTCTGGTGTATATTAATGCTTAATAAATATTTGTTGCATAAATTCATCTCCTTTTACAAGACAGTTTCCTAGAAACCATGTTGATGTCAGGCAAGAGCCTGTGCTTATTGTCTTTTTATATCAGAGGAGCTGAAACCACAAAAGGGGCAAGATACAGCAGCTAGACCTCGTCTCTCTGTCCGTAGGCCCTGCTTGAGTACCTGACTGCGGTCCAATCCCCTTTCCTAACACACAGCCTTTCTCTCATCTGGCTTCTTTCTGTCCCTGTTCCCCTGGTAATTTTTTTTTTAATTTTATTTTATTTTTCTCATAACTTGATGTTGCATCAGCTACAGCTGCCCTTTACAAATCACCTCTAACCTTCACTTTTTGTCCTCACTTTTGCTTATCCTGCTCTTGGCTCCGTGCATCTGGCCCTCGGAGGCATGTCTTTCTAATCCTCAGGATTTTAGGCCCTTCTCCTGGGGCAACTGGGATTTTCAAAGTTGGTTGGAACATAAAGATGTCCAGACAGCTCTATTTTGTGGGGTTTAATAGTACAAATAGAGTGCTCAAGTGTGTTCATTTGATTTATAAACACACGGCGTTGTCACTGAGACCCCTTGGGAGAAGAATATTTGTACAATTATGTCTAGCTTTTACTAAAGATAATTTTGTGTCTGTTTAAGGTATGAAGGAGTTCTTTCAAGAAATGTTATCTGATTCTTAGTTTTCAAACACTTTCAGCAAACTTTCTGTTGTTTACGGGGATTGGTGTTTATATTAATATTACAGATAACTTTGTAAATAAAGACACATGGCTCAGAATCTGTGGACATTAAAGTTCCTCATAATTTGCAAAGAAGGCTTAACTTCCTATTTTTCATATAATTATTCAAATAGTCAAGTAAAACGTATAGCTATGATTAACGGGACATTTATGAGAGCTGTTACTTTCTGTTAAAATACCAGAAACACAAAGAGTTTAGTCTATTACTGATATAGGAAACATCTTTCAATGTTATGAATTATTTGGATAAGATAACATGCATTATGTGTTTTTTGGTTGGTGTTTTGGGTTTCTTTCTTTCTTTCTTTATTTCTTTCTTTCTTTTTTTTTTTTTTTTCTGGAAAGCCAGGCCACTGTGAGCAGAAAACAGATTCTATGGCCACCGGCCCACAGAAACTCAGTGGGCCTCTCTGGCAGGGCATGAAGGAGTTTGATCCTTGGTCTAATTAGGCATACTCCCTCTGGGACTCTGCTTAGAAGTCAAAATTAAGGCTTGCCTTGTTTCCTTGCAGTGATGGGGAAATCCATTTCAATTCAGCAGCATTCCCTTGACTTGAACACATTTGGGGACTTGGAAGCATAGCAGAGCAAGCTCAAGGGTTACAGACTGGAGCTGCCAGTTAGCAGAATTGGCAGGCACCCCTCCTAAGCTTTTTGGTTTAAAGAGGCTGCTTCCCTCCCACAAGGAAGAAGCCAGAACCATATGGCCCAAACCCCAGGTGGCTCTCCTCCACGGCTTGTGGTTCCCCTGAAACTTATTCTCCAGGCTTGAGGCCTGCCAGAGATTCTCTGACGGCAGACGCATACAGGCATGGTTCTGTAGCTGGTGGGGAAGATAAACATGCAATTCAACCCCAAAGACATGGGTGGTGCACCTACTGTGTGTCAGACATCTTCCTATGAAGAGGGAGACGAAGATGCTCTTGTCTCCTCCCTGGAGTAGCTTACAGTTGTGTGGCTTATTCACTGCTGCTGTTGATCTATCACACATTGAACAACTAGAAGGGGAGTTAGGAGCAGAGAAACTCTGATACGAGAATATTATGGAAAATTACAAAGAACACTGCACTCGGAGTCCTAGGACTCTGATCTCTGGTTCCATTACTTAGGGATTATGGACAAAATTAATTAACTAATAAAATACTTCTTGAACTGTATACACTTTGCTCACATTGCTAAGATTTAAGGATACTACTATAAATAAGATATGGTCACTGACGTCGAGATGTTTACTCTTATGCCATTTGAGTTTTAGTTTCCTCATTTATTGAATATATATCATTATTGCCCTCTTCATCTCACTAAACTATTTGGAGAAGCAAACTTGATAATATACATGAAAACTCAATTACAAAAAACTTGTACGTGTATACGCAGCAGATTTATACAGCTTATTACATATAAGAGATTTTCAAGGTGTGAAGTATCCAAGCTAGTACATCCTGGTATTAGAAAATAAAGCAAAAAAAAAAAATTCATTTTTGAACTTTCAGACCACTATTTCTTCCCATACAGAAGTGGTTCTGGGAGTGTGGTCTTGGGCCAGCAACATCACACCACCTGGGAATTTAGTAGAAATGCAGATCAATGGGCATCATTTAGAATTAATGAATTAGAAACTCCGAGGATAGAATTCAGCGGTCTGTTTTCACAACCCTCCACATGATACTGTTATAACCCGTCAAAGTAGAGGACCATGAATATGGACTGTCCTGTCTTTCCCCAGCTAAACTGTCACACCTTTTCCATCCTGGCCAGCAGATTGTCAAAGTCTCTTCAGGTTTAGGAGAATTTGAATCTGAGAAGCAAGGGAGATTTAAGGAGACTAATTTATGCAAATGATAACTTTATTTTGTTTCATCTTTTATTGATCAACGTATTTGTTCACCATACATTTATCGAACACACATTATGTACCAGGCATCACACTCTGCTCTTCTTCATAGCTTTCTGTTTTCCATGTGGCCTTAACTTATTTAAATGACATGATACATTTTTTAAAAAAATTAAAAAGCATATCCTGACATTGCTCTCAAGCCCTGGAACATAACTTTATCCATTTGCTACTCAAAGATCTGTTTCCTTTTTCCTCCTCTATTTTTTATTGTCCTTTCCCCTTCAACTAAGAGCCAGAGAAGACAATGGGGGCTAATATGTTGATGCATTTTCCTCGTGTACACGAAGACTTTATTGAAAACTCTCCATGGGAAGCTTGTCTTTGTTTTACTGCAATTCCACAGTAACCTGGTGACCTCGAAGAGGCAATTCTAGCTTGAAAGCTGAAACATCTTACTGCCTGCCAAAAGTGAGAGGGACCTGCACTTTGGGGTTTGTGGAGATTTTATGTATTTGAAGGAATATTCCCTAGGTTATATCCTCTTCAGAGACCAGAACCAAGGCATTCAGAAACAGCTGTGCGGTGGGAAGCTGTCGGGGTGGATTCTTCATGTTCAGCTAATGGGCCCCACGCAAGCTTTATTGAGAGGAAGCCTACAGACCAGCGGTTAGAACACAGGAGCCGAGCTTCAACTGTTCCTTTGGTTTACAGAGCTTTCTCTTTTCTCCGCACGCTCTGAGAGAGAGTTAATTTGGGGAAAGTTGAAGGCTTGCTATGTCCAGCTCCCTCTTTCTTTCTATCCCTATCTCTTATGGCTCCTTTCCGTCTCTGAAATTCTTGGTGCTTTTACAAAGGAGAGCACAACCCAATGAAGCTGTTACATACCCTGGTGAACCTGACCTAGTACGTTTCCTAGTACATAGGCTCATATATGATGACATATATGATGATTGCCAACAAATGTTGGCAATTTGTTAATATACTTTAATGAAGCCTGTCCATTTCCAAGAGAATCACCCGGAAAGGGTTATGATCAATACAAAAAAGCATAAATATCATCAACATCTTGTATTACCATCAATGAATGCAGATGCCACTTTGCTTATAGAGCAAGTGAATTAGAATTCTCTGCCCTTAAAGTCATGGAAAAAGGAATGGCAACAGAAAGAAAAATGAAGATTTAAAAGTTTGTATGTTTTGCTAAACAGCAAGTCACTTTACTTCTCTAGAAATTAGTTTCATCCAAAATTGAGAGCAGTGAATGCTCATTATGCATTGTTTTAGGCATTTTTCAACTATCAATGAACTGAAATTAATATTTTTAAATGATTAATTAATTAATTTAACAGAGAGAAAGAGAGAGAGAGAGAGAGTCCGCACAAACAGGGGGAGGAGCAGATGAAGAGGGAGAAGCAGACTCCCATGGAGCAGGGAGCTTCACACAGGGCTTGATCTCAGGACCTTGTGATCATGACCTGAGCTGAAGGCAGACACTTAACCAACTGAGTCACCCAGGTTCCCCCAATGAACTAAATTTATGACACAATCCTGTGATGGTAAATTTTGTGTCAAGTAGACTGGGCCACAGAGTGCCCAGGCTTTTGGTCAAACATTATTCTAGGTGCATCTGTCAGGGTGTGCCTGGATGAGATTAACATTTGAATTAGCACATTGAGTAAAGCAATTTGGCCTCCTGAAAGGTGGTGGTGGTGTTGGGAGGTGTTTCTCATCCAATTAGTTGAAGATTTGAATGGAACAAAAGATAGATTAAGGGGGATCCTCTTGCTTCAGTGTTGAGTTGGGTCATTGGCCTTCAGACTCAGACTCAAACATTGTCTCTTCCTGGGTCTTAAGCCTGAAGCTTTCATACTAGACTTTCTCCAGTGACTCTCAGACCCTCAGATTTGGACTAGAACAACAACATTGGCTCCTCTGAGTTTACAGCTTGCCATGTACAAGTCCTGTGATTTATTAGCTTCCATAACTGTGTGAGCCAATTCCTGATAATAAACAAAAGTCTCCCTCTCAGTTTCTACTTACACACACACACACACACACACACACATACACACACACACATACACACATCCTATTGGTTCTGTTCTCTGGCTAATACCAAACCTGTGTCGTAGATACTACTGGCATCTCCATTTTACAGACAGGGAAACCCATACTAAAAAAAATAGGTAACTTTCTGTGATGGTTTAAAGGTATGTCCATAGATTCTTTGATACTCCTATCCCAAGAAACGAAGGATAAGTCTTGTCCCCTTTAGTTTCTTATTTTTTATTAAGTTTTTTTTTTTTAATTCCAAGATAAATAAACATATAGTACTATATTACTTTCAGGTGCATAATATAATGATTTGATGATTTTATACATTACTTAGTGCTCATCATGATAAGCGTACTCATTAATCCCCATCACCTCCCTCCCCCCCCACCCCCCAACCACCGACCTTCCTTCTGGTAACCATCAATTTCTTCTTTTATTTAAATAAGAGTCTGTTTCTCTTGCTTTTCCTTTCTTTTGCTCATTTGTGATGTTCTTAAATTCCACATGAGGGAAATCATATGGTTTTTGTCTTTCTCTGACTGATTTACTTTACTTAGCATAATACTCTCAAACTTTGTGTCTGGTGTAAGAACGTGGTCCAGTTTCATTCTACATGCCGCTGTCTAGTTTTCCCAACACAATTTGTTGAAGAGACAGTCTTTTCCCCATTGGATATTCTTTCCCCCTCATCAAAACATTAATTGACCATATAATTATGAGTTTATTTCTGGGTTTTCTATTCTGTTTTATTGATCTATGTGTCTGTTTTATGCCAGTACCATACTCTTCTGATTACTACAGTTTTGTAATAAAACTTGAAGTCTGGAATTGTGATACCTCCAGTTTTATTTTTCTTTTTCAAGATTGCTCTGGTTATTTGAGGTCTTTTGTGGCTCCATACAAATTCTAGGATTGTTTGTTCTAGTTTTGTGAAAAATTCTGTTTGATATTTTGATAAGGATTGGATTAAGTGTGCATATTGCTTTGAGTAGTAGAGACATTTTAATGGTATTTGTTCTTCTAATCCATGAGCATTGGAACATCTTTCAATTTCTTTATGTCATCTTCAATTTTTTTCGTCAATATATTATATCTATCAGAGTATTTTGTTAAGTTTATTCCTAGATATTTTATTATTTTTGGTTCAATTTCAATGGGATCATTTTCTCAATTTTTCTTTCGACTATTAGTAATTCATTTTTAATGAATAGTATATGTCAGACATGATGGGATGTCCCTTTTAAGACTAAGTTATAAAAAAAACTCTGTTTTCTGTCCTGGTCTCTCTGTCTGTCTCTGTCTCTCAATTCCAAGGAAGCCAGTTACTATACTTGTAAGCAGTTCTATGAAGTGACCCATATAGTGAGGAATTTAAACTTCCTGCCAATAGCCACAGAAGACAACTTGGATTCTTGCACTTGTTCAGATGACTCCAATTCATAAGAGATCCTAAACCAAAACTAGCTAGCTAAGCCTCTCCTGGATTCCTGACCTTTATAAATGATGTGTGATAAATGTTTGTTATTTTAAGTTTCCAAGTTTGGGATAGCTTGTTACACAGCAAGATATAACAATTACATTTGCCAAAGGTCACACAATTCATAAAAATCAAGATCCCAACCCCGGCAGTATGTCTCAGGATCAATAGTTTTAAAAGTACCTCCTGTTGCCTATCTTAACCACGCAGTATCACGGACCATAAACCTTTGATTACCATCCCCACCCCAAAATAACTGACAAAAGAGAAGGTCAAAGCCTCCATATTTCACTTCAAATAGTTCCTGCCATGGATTCTCTTTAAAAGAAACAGTAAATCAAAATAATAATAATAATAATAATAATAATAATAATAATAATTAAATAAAAGAAACAGTAAATCAGAATAACAGAGTAGATTTTCCTCTAGTTATTAGACCTCAGAGATGTTCTTGCCAAACCTTACCTGACAGGTGAGATTGAGGCTCAATTATGCCCTAGCCCAAGTGACTCCTGAAAGAGGGTTGAGCGCTTTTTATTCTTTTCTTATTGAAAAATAATATTTTGTAAGACACAAGCTAATTGAGGCCACTGTTTAATTGAGATTTGGTTTAATAACTTTTTTTCTTGAGCAAGGAATTTTTATTTTTTATTAGTTTCAGAGGTAAAATTCAGTGATTCATTGGTTGTATATTAAACCCAGTGCTCATTACACAAGTGCCCTCCTTAATTCCCTTCACTCAATTACCCCATCCCCCACCAACTTCCTCCCCAACCCTCAGTTTGTGTCCTAGAGTTCAGCGTCTCTTACGGTTGATCTCTCTCTCAGTTTTCATCTTATTTTATTTTTCCTTCCCTAATAATTTTCTGATATCATTTTCAAAGAGTAATGGCAATGATAGGGTGACCAAATAGCATCCACTTCCCCAGAGACTCATCTTAGGACAGAATAATAATCCCTATGATGGGTCACAGGTCCCTCAATGTGCCTTACTTCTCACCTCAAGGCCTTTGCATAGGCTGCTACCACTGTCTAGAAGGACCTCCCCACCTGGCATCTCCTGATCTGCCTTACATCCAACTGCCTCCCTCATTCCTTGAGACTCAGTTACATATTCAGTGTCTTCTAAGATACCTTCTTGTTACCATTTTACCCACTGCAACTCCTTGGATTCCAATAGCAATTTAGATGGCATAACACAGACGAAAAGGATTTTTTTGGAAGCAAACAGACAATTATTTCTGTCAAGCTTGTGATATATACTGGCTGGGTGTCCTTGGCTGAGTGTCCCAACCCCACTAAACCTGCTCTTTTATCAGGTAGAGATGTGAGGGTTAAATGACTCCATAATTGAGAATGGCCCTGGCATACAAAAATATCTTTTTTTCCCAAAAATATCTTAAATAAATATTAACTATTATTTTCATTGTGTGAAGTTCTCATCAAAATGCATGCAACGTTTTCAATTATTTTCTCTTTTATAAGAGACGCTATTTTATTGAAATATAGTTGACACACAATGAGAATAAGTGCTTTCTGAATGAATGAATGTTATTTTAGTGTCTTGTCTTTATAGCAGTGCTGGCTGATGCTATGAGAGTGAGAGGAATTCTTGCTCATTTATCCTCACTGCCACTTCCTTTAAATATATCTCCAACTGAATTCCCTAAGTTTGTTTCTAGCCAATCATCTTGCCAAATGTTGAGGTCTTAAACCTTGATTCATAATGACACCCCTCCCTTTTTTTCACCCTTTTTGAGCATTTTGTAAATTGTGCATTCTACACCTTTCTCATTTGCTGCCTTTCTTCATGCCAAGGGCGTCTGACTGAATCCAGCCCTCATTTCCTCTAGTTCTCTTGCTTCAGCCACCTCTGGTGAGTCATAGCTTCTACACTGAGTGTCTCCAGCTCCAACATTCTATTCTCCATGTCGATATATTTATTTCTCCCCAAATGGCTCTTATCATATTACTCCCTGCAAAACATAATGTATTGGCTGTCCATGTCTCAGAAACGAGAAATCTCACATATTTGTTGCAGATTGCAGTGAAGACACATTGCCTACGTTTACCGTATTCATGTTCTCCCCTTTATTGAAACCGTATGGTTTTTGCTTCCATAACACACCCCCGTGCTTTTCCATCTCCAGGCTTTTAACCATTCCTTTTTCTAGAAAGCCCTCTTGCTCCAACCTTGCCTGTGGAAATAAAGTTGTCTTGCAAATACTGCCTCACATGTCACTTTCTCCATGAAATCTTTCTTCATTACCTCACCCTTTTCCCAGGTCCAGCTGCTTCATTTTCTCCTTCCTATCTCCATGGCCCTTTGCCTCTTGTTTACAAGATTTCTCCTACGCTTTGTGTAATGAGATTTTGTCTCCTTCTGTTGCAGATTTCAAATTTCTTGTACTTTAACCACCTTGATAATCATCTCCCTTCTGAAGATAAGTGCCGTGCTTTGCATCAAATAAAGTCTCGGATCCTGAATTGAATTGCATTATATAACCAGTAAAAATTCCTGGTGATATAGATATAATTAGAATTATATAAATGCAGTCTAGATAGAATCATCTCTTTTCCACAGAGTTTTTGAGAGTGACAAACACTTGCTATTTAGGCAACTCTAGCAAAAACATCTTTACCTAAGTGTCATTATAATGTGGAGAAATTGTATGAATGTTTGGGATTGAAATTTCTGTCTGTCTGCCTTCCAATTACTAGAAAACCCAAACTAGCCAACTCAAGATGGACTTTTAACAAAATACCTCCCTGTAATGATAATTGCTTTTGGGCTTCAAACTGACTTATTTACTAGCTTTTCGATTGAAAGTCATTTCTTTTTAGGACCTGAAGGGTTTTTGCACTGCCTGGGGAATTGGGCAGCCGCCTTTAATTAGAAAAAGGCCAAGATATTCAACATACAGTAGGATTTGTAATATTTGTGATGGGGCTGGGGCGAGGTGAGGAGAAAGTGTAGGTTCAAGAAGGGTGAAATTACTCATTTTTTACCTTTTGTATGTTATTTTCCTGAGTCAGTGGGACAGAGGAAAAACAAAGAATTCTGATTTGTATTCACTCAACACACAACCCTGGACAGACGCAATGGGTACTCTGCGATGATTGCTGGCCAGCTTAGAAAGTGCTCTCTGCAGAGCTACATGAAACGTAGACCTGTTCACATGAGGAACAAATGGTACTAGGGAAATAAAATAAATATTTTCAAGTATGTATTGTTAATTATATTTTTAAAATTAGGGTTTACATCCACATTTGATCCAATAATTCTTAGCCTTAATAAAAACGGCATGTTGCAGAATTCCCACCAGAAAGTTGAGAAGTATCTGGAACACAGAAGACAGGTTTGGCTCACAGCACAAAAGGCCCTTGACTTCCAGAGGCAATATTTTTCTTTGAAAATTATTAAGCCCTTCAAATTTTGTTAATAAATCTGTTTGAAGTAGAGTTGAGGACTCTATGCCAGCTAGCTACAAACAAAATAGGTGTCTAATTTTGTTTATGCATTTTGTATTTTTTATTCTTCTTTAGGTGCTTAGCACATTTATACAAAAGGAAACAGAAATTCAACGTCTTGGAAATCTCAAATTATCTTCAAAATGCAAGTTACTTTTCTTAATAATCGTAAACTTTTGGGATTGTGAAATAAGCAACACAATTTCATTCAGAAAGGAACATTAACCCAAACACAGATTTTTTTTTGTAAGGAAATTGGATTTCCCCCCATCTTTCTCTAGAGACCTGGGAATATTACCAAGGACTAAAATAATTAATTGTCACTAAAAGACACACTTATCAAATATCATTTACATCAAATTTGAGGTTCCCTTTTTTCCATATTTAATAGCCAATTAAGATGTAGAAATGTGCCTGTTAAAGAATATCACAACTATGTTAATAGTGAAGCAACAATTTTATGAAAGCTAATCCAGGAGATCATTCCGAATTTTCTTACAAAGGAAATTAGCATTGATAGTCATCTTTCTGGCAGCAGAAGAAAATGAAATATATCATTTCCAGATGTATCTATAACACATAAAAATATATTTGAATTTTATGGGCTTAGTAAAATAATAATTTAGCTTTACAAAATTGTCACATTGAGAAATTCGTTTGCCCTAGAAAGTCAGTATTTATTCCATCAAATACTATTCAAAGTCTTTAAACAATACATACTTTACTGAATTTAATTAAAATTAGATTAATTTAATTTTAAGATAAAACATTATGAAGGCCACCGAGTATATCACTGATGGTCATATAATGAATCTTTTTTTTTAAGTTTTTGTTTGACTGTGGTTGACGTGCAATATTGCTTCAGTTTCAGGTTTACAATATACTGATTCAACATTTCTACATATTATGCTCCCCCAAAGCGTAGCCACTACCTGCCACCATAAAATGCTATTACAATATCATTGACTATATTCCCTATGTTGTACGTCTTGTTCCCAGGACTAATTATTTCATAACTGGAAGCCTATATCTCCCATTCTCCTCCACCCATTCTGTCCATTCCCTCACTACCACCACCACCACCACCACCACCACCCCCATGGCAACCTCAGCAGTCTCTGTTCTCTGTTGCAGTCATTATTTTTCTGATTTTCAAGATGTCTGCTTCTGTGGGCATTAATTTCTTTTTCAGTTTCTTTTTTTGTTTGTTTTTATTTTAATTCCAGTTAGTTAGCATACAGTATACTATTAATTTCAGATGTACAATATAGTGGTTCCACACTTGCACCCATCACCCGGTGCTCATCATGACAAGTGCCCTCCTGGATCCCACCTCCTATCTCACCCATCCTCTCACCCACCTCCTCCTCTCTGTAACTATCAGTTCACTTTCTATAGTTAAGAGTCTGTCTCTTGGTTTCTCTCTGTCTCTCTCTGTTTCTGTCTCTCTTTCTCACTCTCTCTACCCACCTATGCTCATTCGTTTTGCGTCTTAAATTCCACATATGAGTGGAATTATACAGTATTTGTCATTTTCCGGCTTATTTTGCTCAACATTTCACTCTCCAGCTCCATCCATGTTTTTGCAAATGTCAAGATCCCATTATGTTTTTGGCTGCATAGTATGCCATTGAGTGCATACCCCACATCTCCTTTATCCGTGCATCTATCCGTGGACACACGCTTGGGCTGCCTCCATGCTTTGGCTACTATAAATAATGCTGCTATAAACATAGGAGTGCGTGTATTCTTTTGAATTAGTGTTTTTCTATTCTTTGGGTAAAGAATAGCAGCATGATTGCTGGGTCATACGGTAGCTCTATTTTAAACATTTGGAGGAACCTCCATACTGTTTTCGATAGCACCTGCACCAGTTTGCATTCCCACCCACAGTGCATCAGAGTTCCTTTTTCTCCACATCCTCACCGATACCTGTTGTTTCTGGTGCAGTTGATTTGGGCCATTCTGACAGATGTGAGGTGATATCTCATTGTAGCACCGATTTGCATTTCCCTGATGGTAAGTAACAATAAACATCTTTTCAATGTGTTTGTTGGCCATCTGGATGCCTTCTTTGAAGAAATGTCTGCTCACGTCTTCTATCCACTTTTAATTGGATTATCTGGTGTTTGGATGCTGAGTGGTATAAGCTCCTTATATTTTTTCAATCCTAACCCTTTATCAGGTATGTCATTTGCAAATACCTTCTTCAATTCCGTAGGTTTCCTTTATGTTTCGTCAATTGTTTCCTTCACTGTGCAAAGCCTTTTATTTTTATGTAGTCCTAATAGTTTACTTTTTGCTTTTGTTTCCCTTGCCTCAGGAGACATATCTAGAAAAAGTTGTCATAGCCAGTGTCGTAAATGTTACTGCCTGCATTCTCTTCTAGGACTTTTATGGTTTCAGGTCTCAATTTAGGTTTTAAACCATCTTGAGTTTATTTTTAACTTTCGTACTTTGCATGCTATATTATCGTAGTGGACTTTCTAGAAGAATTATGTTCCTATAAAAATCTTTCTTTAGGGAACACTGATAAATATTTCACTCTTTTTTTTTTTTCTGTGAAAACACACACATGGGGCACCTGGGTGGCTCAGTGGTTGAGCATCCACCTTTGGCTCAGGTTGTGATCCTGGGATCCTGGAATCAAGTCCCCCATCAGGGTCCTCACAGGGAGCCTGCTTCTCCCTCTGCTTGTGTCTCTGCCTCTCTCTGTGTGTCTCTCACGAATAAATAATTAAAAAAAAAAGAAAATACACGCACATCTACACAAACACATATTTCAGGGTGCCTGGGTGGCTCCATCAATTAAGTATCTACCTTCAGCTCATGTCTGATTCCGGGGTCCTGGGATCAAGCCCCAAGTCAGGCTCCCTGCTCTGGGGTGAGTCTGCTTATCCCTCTCCTTCTCCGCCTGCTTGTGCTCTTTCTCTCTCTCTGTCAAATAAATTAAATATTTAAAAACCACAAACACATATGTATATACACACATATGTATCATATCGTGTGTACAATATGAATAGTATATACATACAATTTATTGAGGTTTAATACATATCAATCAAATACATTCATTTAAACATAAAAGTTGGTCAATTTTGAAAAAAAATATTTAGAATATTGTATCCATCACTATACTCAAGATATACAACATTTCATCATCCCCAAAATTTCCCTGTTCTCCTTTATATCCATTTCCATAATCTCATTCCAGATGAAACAAATGAAGATCTTCTTTCTGCCACTAGAGATTAATTTTTCCTATTCTAGAATTGTAAAGAGAAATAATTTTTTTTGCATATTTCTGCATTCACTCATCATAGAGTTTTTGAGACTTTTGCATGTTATTTTCTCTTTTGTTGAATAGTTGTTTGGTTGAGTGAATAGCACGGTTTGCTTACCTCCTTACCTACTGGTAGGTAAACAATTTGGTCCTTTTCAATTTTGAGTTATTACGCATAAAGCTTCTAAGGGCATTCTTGTGCAAATATTTATGCGGACATATGTTCTCATTTCTCTTGGTAGATATCTAGGAATAGAATTCTGTCTTTAGAAATTATTTATTTACATTTATAAGAAACACTCAAAGTTGTTCTTAGATACTCCAAAGTGGTTTTCACATTTTATATCCCTTGCAATGCTTAATAATTCCAGTTGTTCCACATCTTTACCAAAACTTGCTATTGCAAGTCTTTTAAGTTTCTTTAGCTGTCTAATGAGTATTTCAATAGTTCCCATGGTTTTAATTTCCTTTTCCCCAATAACTAATGTTATTGAGAACTTTCTCATATGCTTATTAGCTGTTTGTGTATCATCTTTAGTGGACTGTTCAAATTCTTGCCCATTTTAAAAAATTGGGTTGTTTTCTTACCATGAATTGTTTATCTAAGCTGGATAAAGTCTCTTGTTACAAATATGTTTTGAAAATATTTTCTCCTAATATGTCGCTCTGGGCTTTTTTTTATTATTTTCTTCACAGTGTCTTTCAAAAGTCAGAATTTTAAAAAAATGTTTTATTGAATGTAATTTGTTATTTTTTTCTTTATGATGATTTCTTTTGGAACTCTGCCTGAAGAACATTATTTGCCACATGGTCACAAAGATTTCCTTTGATATTTTCTTTTAGAGATTTTAGAGTTGTAGATTTTGTGTTTATGTTCATGTTCCATTTCAAATATATATATATATATATGAATATATAAATATATATATGGTTTAAGATTATTATCTTTTCTAAATATCAATATCTAGTGCCAATCCCATTTATGGAAAAGATTTTCCTTTCTTCATTAAACTACTTTAGTATTTTTGACAAAAATTAATTGTCTTTAATGTATGCTCTATTTCTGGAATCTATACTATTCTATCTCTACATACCTAACTTATGCCAATATAACACAAATATTTTTTTTCCAGACTTACATTTTCTCCTTTTCTTCTAGGACTTTGATCAAATGAATGCCATATTTGCTATTTTTCCTGAGATATCTGTGGTCTCAGGGTCTATTTAATTTTTTTCAGTTAATTACTATTTGCTTTCAGATTGGACAATTCATTTGGATAAGTCTTCCAGTTCACTGATAATTTCTCCAGCCATCTCCATTCTGTTATTGAGTTCATCCAGTGATGTTTTGTTGTTGTGGTTGTCATTACTATATTTTTCAGTTCAAAACTTTCATCTTGTTCTGTTATATCTTCTGCTTCTTTACCGAAGATTTCTATTTTCTTCATTTATTTTCAATAGGATTTGCAATTGCTTGCTAGAGCACTTTTATGAAGGTTATTTTTCTTAGTCTGTTACAGCTTCAAAAAAGGAAAGAAGAAAGGAAGAAAGAAAGAAAGAAAGAAAGAAAGAAAGAAAGAAAGAAAGAAAAGAAAGGAATAAAGAAAGAAAAAAAGAAAAAGAAAAAGACAGTGGTTTACACAACAGAAATTTATTTTCCCATAGTTTTGGTGTCTAGAAGTCCAAGATCAAGCTGCCATTGAGGTCAGGTTCTGGTGAGAGTTCTCATCTGGGCTAGCTGATTGCTGCTTTCTCACTGTGTCATCACATGACAGGAAATGAGAGAGAAAAGGAAAGAGGGAGCTTGAGCAAGTTCTCTGGTGTCTCCTCTTACAAGGGCACCAATCCCATCAAACTAGAGACCTGCCCTCATGACCTCATCTAATTCTAATGACCTTCCAAAGGGCCTTATCTTCAAATATAATCACATTGGGGTTTAGGGATCAAGGTATGAATTTTGAGGGGATACAAACATTCAGTCCATATATTGCCTTAAATCCTTGTCAGACAATTCCAGCATTTGTGCCAGCTCAGTGTTAGCAATTTTCAATTGTCTTTTCTCATGGATACTGAAGTCATGGTGGTTCCTGCTATGATGAGTAATTTGAGATTTTATCCTAAACATTATGTGTATTATATTATGAGACCCCAGTTCCTCTTGAAATCTATTTAGCAAACAGTCAAACCTGTTTAGGTCCAGAATGCACATTTTTATGAACTGTGATTAAAATGTCAATTTAGGGGATGCCTGGATGGCTCAGGGGTCGAGCCTCTGCCTTCAGCTCAGGTCATAACCCCAGGGCCCTGGGATGAAGTCCCACATTGGGCTCCCTGTTTAGTGGGGAGCCTGCTTCTCCCTCTGCCTGCGTCTGCCTCTCTCTGTGTGTCTCTCATGAATAAATAAGTGAAATTTAAAATGTCAATTTAGTTTTCAAAGCCTTCGCAGTGCTATTTTGCTCTGCTCCAGTTGTGTGTTTCCCAGAGGCTAACCTGAATCCTAGGTTGTGTCTCAGATCCCTCCTTAGTTCTCAAGGTTTGCTGTGTTGTTTTGTGTCAGTTCCAAGCATGAGCCACTTAGAGATCCGCTCAGGAAGTCATGCGCAGAGTTTGCAAATTTCTTTCTGTAACTCCCTCCCCTTGGAACCCTTCCCTCAGCAATATTGTTGGGAAGGAGGGAGTGTGTATTACCCCCTTATTGCACGGTTGTGCAGAAAGGCTGGATGCTGTCTACAGTCTCCGAAGCTGCAGAGGGGAATACCATTGTGGTGGTTCTCAGATCCTGAGGCTGCTGGACAGTCTTCCTTTTCTGCAACATTCAGAGTGTTATGTCATCTGTTTCAGAAAGCTTGGTTCTATATTTTTGTTCTATTTTGTTGTTTGTGAAATGACTATGGTAGAATGTATTTCTGTTGTATCTAGAATCAGAAGCTCTATGAGATCTTTTGATGCAGTAATTTGATGTCTTTAAAAGTTAGTAAATATTTTCTGTTATTATTCCTTAACATATTGTCTGTCTTGTTTTTTTCTCCCCCCTACTTTAGGACTCCAATTACACATTCTATTTCTTCTCACTGTATTCATTATGTCTTTTATGCCCTCTTTTGCATTTCTCTATCCTTTTACAATTTTTCTTCTGGCCCATTTCTACCTTATTCTCACATTTTCTATGTCAAGTCCTCTGTTAAGACAATCTATTGAGTTTTTAATGTCTGATATTGTATTTTCAATTCCAGAATTTCTATTTGGTTCCTTCATTAAATTTTTTTTCTATGGGATCCCTGGGGTGGCTCAGCGGTTTAGCCCTACCTTCAGCCCAGGGCGTAATCCTGGAGACCAGAAATCGACTCCCGCATCGGGCTCTTGGTATGGAGCTTGCTTCTCCCTCTGCCTGTGTCTCTGCCTCTCTCTTTCTCTCTCTCTCTCTCTCTGTCATGAATAAATAAATAAAATCTTTAAAAAATAATGACTTCTAGTTCTATGCCAAAATTCTCAACCTTGTCTTTAATTGCCTCAAACATACTAAGTTATTTTAAGTTATTCCAGATATCTCTACTAGCTGGAGTCCTTTTGAGTGTTTTGTTTTGTTGTCTTCTTTTCTTGTGTTACTGATGATTTTTTATTGACTACTAGACAATGTATGTGAACAAATTGTAAAGATATTTTGAGACTTACAATAATGTTATATTTCTTCAGGGAATAAACAAACTTGTTTCTTCAAGGTGTCTAGAGGTACTGGTGATTCCATATGACATAGGTCCAATTTTAGGGATTAACATGTGTTGAGCTGTTTTCATCCATGCCAGAGGCTTCTATTTCTACGTCAACCCTTCTTTAAAAAATGTAACCTTTCAGGGTCCTGTCCTAAAGTGTGTCCCTACCTATGGTATACCTTGAACTCTACATTTTATGAGGTTCATGAGTATCTCAAGACTTCTTGGGCTTTCAACAGTCTCTTCTGCAATTGGCAAGTGCTCCTAGAACAAGCATGGGGTTCTCTCCTCCTAAATTCTGGCCCCATCATCCTTTCTTCCCTGTTAACTTCTTTATACCTTTGAGCAAAATAAAACCTTTGACTGTCATTTTTTGTTATTGTGAAAAGGTGTTTAATCTGAATTACCTAGTGTATTAGCCAGGGTTTTTCACAGAAATACAGTGAATAGAATAGGGTGGAAAGATTGAGAGGGGCGTGGAGGGGGAAGAGATCACTTTAGGAACTGGCTCATGTGGTTATGTAAGATGGAGAACAAGGAGAACAAGGAGAGCCAGTTGTTATAATTCAGTTTGAGACCAAAGAGCGCTGATAATGTGGGGACTTGATGGTATAAGTCCCAGAATCTGAAGGCCTGAGAACCAGCAGCTCTGATATCTGAGGGCAGGAGAAGATGGTCATCTCAGATGAAGAAAAGAGAATAAAAATGTGCCCTTCCTCCCACTTTTTTGTTCTGTTTGGTCCCTCAATCATTTGAACGATGTCTGTTCACACCAGGGAGTGTAGAACTTCTTTACTTAGTCCACTGATTCAAATGCTAATCTCTTCTGGAAACCTTCTCACAAACATGCTTAAAAATAAATATTTTATCAGCTATCTGGGGATCATTTGGCAAGTCGAGCTAACACATGAAATGAACCATCATGCTTAGCCTTGTTACAAACAGTGGTTAAAGATCACACTGAGTATACTTATTTTGTCTACTTAGAAGACACAGGGGACTTTATCAAGAGAAACTATTTTAATTTAATTTAAACATCATACTATTAACAAAGACCATCGCATTTCTTGGCTTTTATCTTCATTAAGATAATAAATAATAGATAATTAAGATTTTCTACTTTCCATTCCTTTTTTTTTTTTTTGGACATATTTTTTGTTTCCTTTCCCCATCAGGAACAAAAATCAAATTCTCCTCATGTTTTCTACAGATCTCAAACATTCTATTGTTAAAAAATCATTCCCTCATATTTGAAAGGTAGATGTCTCCTTTTTTTAGACCATATAAATAAAAGAGACCCCCTCCCAGTATATAAATTCTGGTGCCATGTGTTAAAATAACCTATGTTACCCACTCCTTATGCTGTGTTTCTCTCTCAGGTAGATTATCAGCTCTTAGAATAAAGCATTGAGTCAAATGCTTTACCACCATTTCATATGTTGCATGGGCTCCACTTTAGAACAATCTCAACATATGCTGTCTGGCTCTCCAATGTAAACATCTGTATAAATCGACTCAGAATTAACAGCATTATTTTTTCTTTATCTCTTAATACCTATTATTGCACACACACACAAAAAAACTTGGAAAAATACACTTAAAATAAAATATACATCTACAATAGTTGTTGTATACATGGGTTTTCTAGAAGAAAACTTATCTCTATAGTCAAAACAGAAAATCTAGGATCTGATCATATGATTAACTTCATCAAAACTCTCAGTTTTTATGAATATTTCTTCACGATTTCACTCACTTTTATTTTCTCAAAATATCACCTATAACCTGATGACTTCTGTGTATTTATTTCTAGCCCCTGATTCTACACTCCAGTTTCTAGTTATATACTAGATATATCAGTACTGCCATTCTTCTATCTAGTTATCTCTATTTTAGCACTGATTTACTTATTCTTTATGGCCCCCCATTCACCCAAACAGATAGATGATTATTTGTCTCTACATGGTACTTGGGTTCAAGGCATATACATTTGTGTTATATTACTTAAATTGAATGAACTACCATGTTTAAAAAAAAAAACTGCAAAGAGAAGATTCTATAATATCCTTCCTTAGTTTTATTTTTATTTATTTATTTATTTATTTATTTATTTATTTATTTAAATATTTCCTTTATTTATTCATGAGAGACACAAAGAGAGAAGCAGGTTCCGTGCAGGGAGCCGGACGTAGGACTCTATCCGGGACTCCAGAATCATACTCTGAGCCGAAGGCAGATGCTCAACCGCTGAGTCACCCAGGCATCCCCCTTCCTTAGTTTTATGAAGTAGATATGAACTATATATATTTAAGTCAGACATTAATTTCTCATATTTCAGCTTTAGCACAACTTGTTTTCTCTTGGTCTAAATGAGAAGATAGGAAACATTCTCTGTCTCCATCTGTTCGCCATCTCTTCTAGAACATAAAGATTTATTAAGTACCCATTCTTCTTTACTTCTTCCTGGCTTCCCTGTCTTTCCTTTATGACCTACTTCTCAAACTTTTAATCACTTCCATTACCTTCTCATAGGTATTTTTCAAGTTATTCACATCTCTATATCAATAAACTATGGGTTCACAAAGTGGAACACACACTCCAAGTGCTTTTGAAAAAAAATCCAGTTGGTTAAAGCAGTTAAAGAAAGAATAAGAAGACTCTGAGTTGAGGTGAAATTTAGGGAAACTCATAAAGCTTTACTCACATATCTTGGTCTCATAAACAGATCAGTCAAACATTTCAAAACATTCACCCAAAGCCTCTTTTTCCTGCAAACTTACCACTGCAGTCATGCTGCTGAATGTTAACGGACTTTCTAGTGGCTCCTTTATTTATCAGACAAGGTTCACATGTAAGGCATAATCTTGGTCCTGAAATTATGTCATTCAGCACATGATCAATATTAGCTGAACATTCTATGTTATCTGTGGGTGAAGCTACTACGTACATATTATCATTGCTATAAATAAGTTAATATCACAGAAAAAAATGAGAATATTTGCTTGAGGACCTAGTACAAAAATGATAAATGAGGGAATTTGGTGAGAAAAGTATTTTTCTTGGCCTGTGTTCAAAAAACAGTTTTAAACAATTGCAGGGAACTTTCTTGAGTTGTGTGCTGGGAAGCAAATTCAGCTAAATATAAATCAAAGGAGTTCTCTTTATTGTAATTCAAGGATGCCACGATATAGGAAGCAAAGGAGATTGCCAGAGGAAGAAACAAATATTTCCTTCTCCATAGAGAGGTCTTTGTACAGCATGGTTTTTAACTTCTTTCCTTCTAATTCTTTGATGTCTACAGAGAGGCATGTCATGGCCTACAGTGAAGTGTCGTGGAGCTCTGGTTAAGAGATTGGTGAGAACACCTCGTGTAGAGTCCTGCACCACTGAGTTAAAGCCCAGCTTCATCATCACACCTGTGCAATTGAGTTACTTAATTTTATTTGTGACTTAGTTTACCTCTTTCTAAGATGAATACAGTAATACCACATCGTATTCGGTGGTTAGTACAGTATATAGCCTGGAGCAAATACTAAGTAAATGTTATCTTTGTCATTAGTGTTATTAGATATATTTCAAAATCCATTCCCATAATACGTACAGCTTTCTAGCTGACCCTAGCTTGTTTTATTAACTCATTACCAGTCGTCACTCATCATGGTTTGAGCTGGTCTGGGAAACTATAGACAATTTCCCCTATCATGGTTTTTCATTATGTACTTGCATTTACATGTTCTTTCACACAATTGGTCTGATATAGTGCTGCAGTTATATTTTTCTGTAGTTCTAAAATACATAACAAAATATTTATTATTATTATATGTAGAAAAGACCCATATGCCTTTTTATCCTTTTATCATTCCTTATTTCTGATGCAATTCCAACTTCATTTCTTTCCTTAATTCTGACAAGATAGATTTAAGTGTTCTCTATTTTCTGTTATTCCAGGTCTTTATTCTTTATTTTTATTTATTTATTTATTTATTTATTTATTTATTTATTTATTTATTGTTTTTTACACTGACATCTCTTACATTCTTTGCATGATTTTTCCCTAGCTAAAATGTAAAGTCCTCAAAGACAGGGACTATGTGCTATTTATTATTGGGTTTATCAGAACCTAACACTCTGCCAGACACATAGAAAGCGCTTATTGTTTAATGCCTGAATGAATTTTATAGAATACAATATGGCAAAGCTAAAGTATAAAATAATAGGAAGATTAGAAATATAAAACAATTAAATAATTAAGAATCATGGAAAACAAAATAGAAAAATTTCAATAAGGGTTAGTTTTTATTTAGTGCCAAGAAAGAATTCTAAGATATTAAAAACCATGTTGCCATATTTAAAATAATTTACATTTTAAAAATTCAATATGATACTAAACATTTATATTACAGTCCAAATTATAAATACACAAATATAAGAGTAGTACCCCAATATTATAGTAACCCAATACGGCTATGGTAATAGAATTAGAACTGCGCTGCCTTTTATATTTTTCTGTAGTTCTAAAATACATAACAAAATATTTATTATTATTATATGTAGAAAAGACCCATATGCCTTTTTATCCTTTGATAATGCTCTACAATGAGAAATGCATTAGGACCTACGTAAGCCCTACATATTCAGGCATAGTCAATTTGGTTAAAATATGTGAATACTTAGTGGTTCAAATTCTTTTCAGGCTATCTTTTCCAAACCTAGAAAAAAATATACATACATCTCTTAAAAACTGTACATTATCCTGTCTATGATATCTTTTCTTATATCACAGCATGTGCTACAAACCCCAGCTGCTCACCCTATAAACGTACATGTTTAATGGGTAAGAGGCCTGGGAAGACAGATACAGAACAAAGTCATCTTCCGAACAGAAAAACAACATAATTCAAAAAGCCTTATCTTCTTTGTAGTCATTAAGTTGAATTTTTAATCCATAAGGGAAATTGCAAGTCATAGTCCTTTATGTATATAGATGAAAAGGCTAGAATTCAGAGAGGGAAGGACATGTGCACAAAGACACACAGCTAGTTAGTGCTGCAGTTAAGACTAGCTTCACAAGCCATGATTTTTTCCATTTATGCAACTTCTCAGAATTATAGAAATAAAGAGGGACTTTAGAAAGCTTTTTCTACAGTCCACAGTTGAGGACTTAGCATAACCCAGTATTTTCCTCTAGATCACAGAACTCTCTAGAGCTAGGCTGGAATGAGCAGCCAGGACTCCTGCATCCAAGTCATTACATTTTTTCATGCAAAAGCAAGAAATTAGTCTAGCTCTCATCTACACCACAGTTAGTACCAGCAGTATCGGAGTAAAACTTGATCCAATACTTTTACATTATTGAAATATTAATCAGAGTCTACTTTTGTTCTACCAGGAGAAGAAAGTAACTGTCAATCATAAAAGCACATAATTTCTTAATTGTGTTCAGTCTTGTTTTCAGAATTTCTCTGAGATTCTTATCCATTTTATTCATCTTCCTATGAAATAATGATCTACAACAAAGCCAATGAAAGGATTAAAACTTCTAGTTCACACATAGTATTGAGTGTATGTGTGTGTGTCTTACATAAGATGTTTTCCTAAAATCCTGAAAACTGCAAAAGGTAAAGATTTTTTTTTTTTTTTGCTTGTTTCAAACCTTGATTGATAGGCATAGGCTCAGGTGGCTTATTCTATATATTAGCAAAGAAGAACAAAGTTCCTGGAAGAAGCTCTATCCCTGTGGATAAGACTGGATTTCCGTGAAAACACACACCAGGATGTGCCCTGTGGTGCAGTGGAAAGTAAATGATATAAAAGATGGAGGACTTGAATTCTAGTTATATTTCTGTCCCAAATTAGCTCAAGTATCTAGAGCAAGTTATTTTATGATTCCAGATATCAGGCTCTTCATTTGTTTGTTTACAAAATCCATAGGAATTCATCATCTTTTTTTTTTTTAAACCTCCTGGTAATAATATTCCTCAAACCTTCCCACTGGGGCTCTTTCTAACAGGCTGTCCAGATACTTATCAAAGACCGTTTAGATCTTAAGCTAATGATACAAAGATAGAGAGTAACGTTGGAAACCAAACACAATAAGAAGGCAGTGGTCAGTGGAGAACCAGCCTGTAGTGGGCATAGTTCCTGCCTAATATCTGGGGGCCCTTGTCTTTGCCATATTCCAATGCCCTGTCTGTGCTGTGAACCCTGAATAAATATATAACCAGAAAACTTCTTTCTAGCTTCAGAGACAAGCAAATTAGGATGGATTACTATTATGATTATATGACTAGGTATTTATAATAGGGCAGAAATTTTGGAATAATCAATCAGCTTCACAAAGAAAAGAGTATTCAATGAATTATTGCCTACCAATTCAAAACCAAATTCTTTTTTGTTATGTTAACTGTGTTTTTCTTTTTTTTCTGGAAATACGTGAGAAATATACAATTTGATTTTAGAATCTACTCCTGTGGTTGTGTCATCAATTGTCTGTCATTATTCACCCCCCAAAAAAACTTTGCTCTTAGGAACAAACTTCAGATCATGTCTCTGATCTGCTAAACACTCTGTCAGTGGCTTTCCAGTGCAATCAGAATAAACCCTTCCCACGGCCATGCAGTCCCTCTGAGATAAGGGCTTCGCCAGGCTACAGCTCAAACTTTCCCATTCTTCACCTCAGTGTTCATTATGCTCCAAGCTCACGGGTCTTTTGGTTCCTTAAACACACCAAGCCCCTTACTACCTTAGAAACTTTGTGCTGGCACCCTGTGCCCAGAATACTGTTTCCACCAGGTCTTTGCCAGGCTCACTCCTTCCAGTCCTTCAGGTTTATGTACAAATATCACATTCTCAGGGAATCTTCCCTTGTTTATCCCATTAAGTGAAGGTTCCCTCCCCGTCTATTACTAAATCCCTATCGCATCATCCTTCTTAGTTTTTTCTACAATTCTTATTACCAAACTAGAGTTATTTGAATTATGTATTTATTTATTTAATCACACATTTGCTTTCCCTTCAAAACACAGTAAGCTCCTTGAGGGCAAGGCCTTATCTGTCTTGCTCATCTGAATGTCTGCAGGAGTTTCAGTAGAGTCTTTCACAAAGTAGAAGCTATATAATTAGCACTGGATAGATGAATGAATGAATGCTACTCATATAGATCATTACCCAGAAATGCAAATTAGAATTACTAAGGTTCTTTCATTTGAGGTTTTTTTTTCAAATGTACCAAATATTTATCATCAATAAAGCCTGTGGCTCCAGAACCAGGAATTAATGCCTGTGTCATTATCTATGATGTCAGTGGTTTGAAAGTCATAAATCTCTTGATCCACTTGCCAAAACAAATGATTAAAAGTAGCTAGTGATAGAGGATGAGGATAGGAAGGGAAGCCCAGAGTTCCTCTTGGTCCTCTTTTCTAGCTTATTACTACTTCCAACGACCTTTCTTCTGAACTTATGCCCACAATATCATGTTTTGTTTTTCTGCTTCTTGCTGAATTCTGTCTAACATCCTTTTTCTTTCTTCAGCATGCCAAACAACTAATTCTGAATTACTTTTTTCCACCCCGTAGCTCGCTGTTTTGCATCATGAAAGGAGGCTTAGCTGAATACTACAATCAAAGGACGACTCACATAATTAGAAAAAAAGCCCTGCTTTCTTCATTAAAAAAAAATGAGAATAAATTTTCTGTCATTCTTTGCTTGCATACATGTCTTATCCCCTGATGCTCAGTAAAGCTGAATTTTCAAATTTGTAACACTTCTTCAGGTCTCTGGGTTTGATTAATAATAATTGTCAGTCCATTAAAATGGATTATGATGATTCCCAAGGAATTGGTTGTTAACATAATTAACAGCTGGCTTTACTTTCAAGACATTAATCAAAAGAGCAAGTTGCTGGAAATGACCAGGTTCTCACAAATGTTGCTAATTAACAAAGGCATTGAAGTTGTGTGACAATGATTCCTGATGCTGTTATCTGCATGATTGTATCACAGCTTTAAATGCCCCCAATGTGATATGTTTTCTCAAGTGTTATTAAGCCAACAGGCATTTGAATAAATTTAATTTAAAAGAAACAGACTATAGTTTGGTGTTTACTTTTGGACAGAATGGAGTGTAAAAAACTTGAAGAATGGCCACGATACAAAATAAGTAATATTTTCCACGCATAAATGGTGAACAAAGTTCACGTATGCTAAGTATCCTTGTATTGCTCCAGTGTAGCCTAACTAGCTCTTTCTTAAAAATAATACTTCTTGGAGAAGCAGGATACACTTTACCATTATCTGCTCATATCATATATTATTATATCTGTATATAATGAGAGTAATACGTGAAATAAGGAAGGAGGAAAAAAGTACAAAGAAAACTTAATCACCTTTATTCCTACCAAGAAAGCAAAAAATCACTCTTAACATTTTGGAGCATTTGCTTCCAATATCTCCATGAGCCTAAACTATTTTGTGTATGTTGTTATGACTTGTATGCAAATGTGTATTCTGGTTTTTTTTTATGACATTGTCACATGACTTTTCTGTTAGAGAATTAAGAAGATAACATGTTAGTTGGCACAGTTATTCCATCAAAAACAAAAAGATCCTTTACATTTTACTTAACAATTCCCATAGGGTTGAAATCATATATTTCACTTTTAAATACAACACTGTAATGAGTGTCAGTTAGTGGACTCTTTTAGGTCCTATGATGCTTTTGTTGCTAGAGCAGAAACCAGGATTACTTACTTCTATCCCTGGTGGAGTTGCCAAATTTAACAAACAAAAATACAAAACACCCAGTTCAATTTCAATTTCATATAAATAATGAATTAAAAAAAAATAGAAGTATGTTCCATGGAATATTTAAAATTTACTAAAAAATGCATAGTTCATACTTAGACTATTAAATTATATTGTTTATCTGAAATTCAAACTTGTTGGGGCATCCTGTATTTTCCCCGGCAACTTTCAATCAAGATTTTTCTTATGAATTGTGGTAGGCCAAATAACGGCTTCTCAAAGTTTTCTATGTCTCAATCCCCAGAATCTGTAGGGTTACACAGCAGAGAAGACTAATGTTACACATAGAATTCAGATTGCTAATCAGCTGGTGCTGATACAGGGAGACTACCGAGGTGGGCCTAAGGTAATCACAAGAGTCCTTATAAAATGAAATATGGAGACAAAAGAGAGAACCAGAAAGATGGAAGTGTAAGTGATTTGGCTCAACACTGCTGGTGTTGAAGATGCAGGAAAGGGCCATGAGACAAGGAAAGTGGGCAGCCTCTGGAAACTGGAAAAAGTAAGAAAACGTATTTTCTCATAGAGCCTCCAATAAGGAATTCATCCCTTCAGACATCTGGATTTTAGCCCAGTGAGGATTTGTTGGACTTCTGACCTCCAGAACTATAAGATAATAAGTTAGTGTTGATTTTCAGACGCTATTTTTTTTTTTTTTTTAATGGCAGCTGTAGGAAAGTAATACTCATGTTTTCATGAAGACTTTGGTGGTCATTGAGCAATAGTAGGCTACAGCCTTTTATTCTCATATTGTGATAATTTTACAAAAGAGTTTCAAAAATCTGAACCAAGGCCTAGAAAACACCCTTCAGGGAAGCTCAAGAGGCCAGACACCTTCCTACTATCACTCTCAGTTCTTTCGTATGTAGCCAACCTGGGAACACTACACAGAGTGCTTTAGATCTTGGAAAGCTGACATTGTTTTGTTCTTTGGTTAGCGATTACATGCGAATGGCTTGAGAAGCAAAGAGACTTTAACTCAAGCAATCAGCATCTTACAGCATTAGTCATGAAATGAACTAAAATCAAAAGATTCCACTTGGGAGTCAAGCTAAAGAGTAAATCAAAGACAGCTGAGATAAGGGAATGTTCCTCATAACAAATTTTCTCAGTCTGAGTTGATGGTGGGGCCAATCCTCAGTACAAGTCTGCAGGTATTCAATAGGAAAGACTAATTGTTAAATTCACCAAATTTACATATATTTATTGTTCTGGGAGGAAGGTAAGCTGATGTTGCTTTGCTTCATATCTGCAAAATACAAAGGAGACAACACAATGAGCGCTGTAGTCATTTGTTTTTCTGGGAATGCCTCCCAGTTCACAAGTTTGTAATTAGGGGAGGGAGGATTTTATAGGCTATTTAAAATGTGCATGTTTCACAGAGAAGTTCACATCGCATTAAACTTAGAGATGTCATGGTTAAGACAGGGCCCTCAAACTTAAGAAGTTCAAAGCCTATAGAGGAGAGAGTCTCATAAACAAGTAGTAACTACACAACGTGATAAATGTTCATACAGAGGAATACACAGGAAGCTGGGGGAGCTCTCAGGAGGCAGCAAGCAATGCCCAGAGGCTTCCATGGGGAGATAATGCTTAACATGCCAGGGAAGTATGAGCAGACATCTTTCAGGCCCCCTGCAGCCTATGTTAAGCAGTAGGGAGGATTTTGTGCTGAGGAAGTGAAGATGAGTTTTATTTTTTTTTCTTTTAATAGAAGAATAAATAAATGAGGTAGTGGGGTCCTGTGCCTACTTACCCTGTATACAAGTCATTTATGTGTTGTATATATCACAGTTCCTTAAAATGGGTTTGATTCTCTTCATTCCTTAAGAATATGTCTCTCATGCCTACTCTTTGCTGATCAGTGCAGGCCAGTGTGTTAGGTAATTTGCTTCATGCTCAGGATAGTCCTACACGCTTGTTTGCCTCATGATGCCAGTGTCTGGCTTGGAACACAGGGTGGCTTAGGGTACTCTTTACTGAGCTAAGGAATGCAGCAGGTAGAGAGGGGGCTTTGTGCAGAATGTGATCTAAGTTTGGCAGATATTGACTGTGAGGGTTCTGTTGAACTCTAGGTAGTTTCTAACGGGCTACTCTATGTGTGTGTCTGGATCTTTGAAGTCAAGTTTGAACAGGAAATATTGACTTGGAATTGTTGGGAATGTGTGGCGATTAAAGCTCGGAGAATGCCTAGGATGGGCTGGAGTGAAAGAGCATCAAGAGAAGAGATCCAAAGAGAGCACCAGTGGGGAACGGCAACGTTTGAGAGAGACGCAGATACTAAAGCAGAATAGTAATCAAAAGGAAGACTCATCAGAGAGGCAGGTGGAAAACCGAGTCAGAATGATGGTTTAGCCAGCACGGCAGAAAAATCTATTTTAGGTGATATCGAGCAATATCTGGACAGTATCTATTGGATTTTGCAACGAGGTCATTTGCAGTGATTTTGTTAAAAACAAATTCAGAGTTGTGTGGTGGAAACAGAGCCAGACTGAAGTACGGCTGGTTAATGGAAAGTAAAGAAATAGATTTAGGGCAGGGTACCAGGGCTGCTCAGTGATTGAGTGTTGGCCTTTGGCTCAGGTCATGATCCTGGGATCAAGTCCTGCTTTAGGCTCCCCTCAGGGAATGTGCTTCTCCCTCTGCCTCTGCCTCTACCTCTTTCTGTGTCTCTCATGAATAAACAAATAAAATCTGAAAGAAGGAAGGAAGGAAGGAAGGAAGGAAGGAAGGAAGGAAGGAAAATAAGAAAGAAAGAAAGAAAGAAAGAAAGAAAGAAAGAAAGAAAAAAAGAAAGAAAGAAGAAAGGAGGGAAGGAAGGAAGGAAGGAAGGAAGGAAGGAAGGAAGGAAGGAAGAAGAAGAAAGAAAGAAAGAAAGAAAGAAAGAAAGAAAGAAAGAAAGAAAGAAAGAAAGAAAGAAAGAAAGAAAGAAAAAAGGCAGCCCGGGTGGCTCAGTGGTTTAGCAGCAACTTCAGTCCAGGGCCTGATCCTGGAGTCCTGAGATCAAATCCCGCATTGGGCTCCCTGCATAGAACCTGCTTCTCCCTCTGCCTGCGTCTCTCTCTTTCTGTGTCTCTCACAAATAAATAAAACAATTTTAAAAAGGTCTTTAAAAAAAGAAAGAAAAAAGAAAGAAAAAAGAAAGAAGAAAGAAAGAAAAAGAAAAAATAGATTTAGGGCATACAATTTAATAAGGAGGTAGTGAAAAAAAAGACAGAGGACTAGAGAATAAGAATGAGAAATGGTATCTGGGTGAGGACATGGTATTAGGAAATGTAATTTGTCTTGTTTTTAACAAGAGAAGCTTGGGTATTTTTACATAACGGAAAGGAATCAGCAGAGCAGGCAGGTGCATTTGGGACTTTTCTGGCTGCAAGTGACAGTGACCCATATCAAAAAACTTTTAGGAAGAAAATGTAAATACTAACTCAAACTGTGACATCCAGAGTTGGGGCTGAGTCGAGAGTCCAAATGATATCATTTCACATTCCATAAAAAGAAATTCTCTCTGTCAGCATCAGCATGTACAATCCTAGAGAAATCCTAGAGAAAGACCTTGCCTGGCCAGACTGTGCTCACCTGTCTGTCCGGGGGCCACCGCCTATGACTAGAGGATTGTGAACTGTAATTGAGTAGCCTGTGACATGTACCGCTATAGGGCCAGGCCGGGACTGTGCCTGGGAACCCCATGGGAGCAATTAGAGATGCTGAAGGGATTGTTCTCAGTACAACGGCTGGTGTTCCTAGGAGGAGGGAAAATAGGAGGCTTGGTGGCAAAAACAAAAAATAAAAAAATAAATAAAAATAATAGAATACAGTACAGAAGTCAAAATACAGGTCAGGGAAGTACTAAATCAATAGAGGAAGACTTCAATCAGCTTTAGACAGGAAGCAGCACATCCTTGTCATTTCAGACAGGTCCTCCCTGTCCATCCCACCTGACATCCCTGGGTCCCCCAAGTGACTTTCTGTCCCTCCATCGTCTTATCTTCTTCCTGATGCCCATCACTCCCTAACTTTACCTGACCTGTTAATTCGCTTCCTTGTGACTAGGCCACCTTTCCTGCCTTCAAATGCAAACTCCCTTACGTCAGGGGCCCTGATTATCCTAAGTACTATTCTCACTCTGCCACCTGGAATCGGAAATAACACCTGGCACATATTTAGCATGATTTGTTGAGTTAAAGCAGAGGTGGGGAGAGGGGGCGGGTGGTAGAGGGAAGGAGGGAAGGACTGAGCGAGACTGGGAGAGTACTACTTGGCCACAATAACTACAGAGCGATGTGTGTGCACTTTTCTTTTAAATGATAAGTACAATATCCTAGTCAATGTGTGTGTGTGTGCGTGCACGTGTGAGTGTATGGCCGATCTAATTTTTCACTTATGACCTATCATTGTCTCTAGGTCATCAGATACAAAATGTCCGGTGATGACCTTAAGACGTCAAGTATTTCTGCTGCGCAGCCAGTACGTTCATGGACTTTGGTGCTTCTTGTTGGCCTAGTTTGGCTATTTGGGACCACGCTCAAAGACGTCAAAACCTGAATTTTGCTACAAAAAGAAGATTAATAATACACGCTGGACAGTCCCATCACACGCACATTCATGAAACATCTAGGCATAATTCATGAAAAGCTTCGATAAAGTTAAGCTACAATTTCTATGGAGAAACTTTTCAGAATTCCTTGAATCAGAAAGTTCCCCAACTCTCTCCACAGCAAACCAGAATAAAGCTGGTACATCTTCAGGTCTGGGCAAGAGAGGATTTTCCTTGCGTTCCTTCCTTTAGAGCTGCCCACATGGTCATCACGGAGAAAGTAAGTACATGTACTGAGGAACTCACGGACGCTTCTGTGACTTGGGGTGCAGGGCTCAGCACACGGAAACACAATCCAGAAGCCCTAAACATCTGCTGTCAGGACTGACCCCACTGAGGCCCTAGAGAAATATTTCTTCACTCCTCTGCCCCTCTGTCATTGAAATGAAAGACAACCGCATCTGAATTCCGTAAAGGACTGTCGTCCTCATGCCTCTGATGTCTGCTTTTGAGTTCAGGGAAGACTTGACAGCCCGGTGCTTAAACGAGAGCAAAGACAAATTGGTTAACTGGCCAAATCCTTGCTCTGAGATGGCGTGGATGTAACATGCGCTTGCATATCAGAATGTCCATTATTTGTGTGTCTCAAAGGCCCAATATGTGTTTCGTGGATACGTATGTAAACATACGTGATACATGAGTTACATACTTATATGAGTATAATTATAATAATTATAATATAAAATATGTAGTCATCAATTTAAAATTGGAAGTCGGAATTTCGGTTTTGTTTAATTTAAAATTTGCCATGATCATCTGTATTTAGCCTCTAAGTTTTGCTTTTGTGTTTTGTTAGAGAAGTTGTTTTTTGTAAAGCATAAAATTAATTTTTTTTTGTTTTTGCAGCAGCTGATTTTTTAGTGACTATATATTCGGATTTTCAACATCTTAGATACATTTCCATTTTACCTTCATCTTTTAAATATCTGTAGTTGAACACACATGATATGAAGTCATTTATAGCAGCATACTGATTGCCTGAAATAAAAACACAGGATTTTATATATTTTTATATATATTTTTATATATATTTTTATATATATTTTTATATATATTTTATATATTTCCACTGCTTTTTGTTTTTCTTCCAGATATATCCAGAGCATCGATAAAATACCCACACATTTAGAATGATATATTATTTTTTAATATTTTCCTAAATTTTAGCTATAGAGAAACAGGAACCTTAAGCATATCAGAGTAAGAGAGTAGACGTTCCCGTGAATGCTTGTTAAAGTGATACGGAGATATTCACTGACTTGTACTTTTGTCCCAGGCCATGCAAATGCTACACACTGACCCGCTCCGCTTCCCCTTGTTAAGTTAGTGAATACCAAGGCAATGTGTTTTCATGATGTATTATATCACGGAGGATATATAATGAAAAACAAAATAAATAGGGGCCTTTCCTGCAAAGATGTTATCATTTTGTAAGAGGCAGTGGTAATTACTCAGGCCACGGTCCGTGGAGCAAGGTCATGACAAAGGCGGTACAACATGGGACACTCCAGGGTGTGGGCCAGGAGGAGGTCCAGGGAGGCTTCCCAGAGTAAGATGTGACATGGACAAGTTCAGGGAGCTAAGGTGAGAGGAGGTGGAAGGGAAATCCGATAGAGCCCTGGAGTTAAGACATGGCTTTTTTTTTTTTTCCTTTTCTTTTTAAAAATTTTTATTTAAATTCTAGTTAGGTGACACGCAGCACAATATTGGTTTCAGGTGTGAAATTCAATGATTCATCCCTTACATGCAACCCCCAGTGCTCATCACAACAAGTGCCCTCTTGATACCCGTCACCCATCTACCCAACCCTAGTCGCCTCCTTCCATGAACCCTAATTTTGTTCTCTATCTTTAAGATCTCTTAAGGTTTGTTTCTCTCTTGTTCCCCCCCCAGTCTGTTCATCTGCTTCGCTTCTTAAATTCCACGTATGAGTGAAATCTTATGGTATTTGTCTTTCTCCATCTGACTTATTTTATTTAGCATGAAACAATCTGGCTCTATCCACGTCATTGTGAATGGCAAGATTTCATTCTTTTTGATGACCAAGTAATAGTCCACTAAGTATATATTCCAATATATATGTATATATTATATATGTATATATATACAATATATAAATAATATATAATATATAATTATATATAATATATAAAATATAAATAATTATAAAAATATAATATATGTTATATATATGTATACAGTCCATGTATATATGTGTATATATGTATATACACGCCATCTCTTCTTTTCTTCTTTATCAATTCATCAGTTAATGGACATTTGGACTCTTTCTGTAGTTTGGCTATTGTTAATAATGCAATTGCTGGGTCATAGGATAGCTCTAAGCTCTATTTTTTTTTTAAAGATTTTATCTATTTATTTATTCATGAGAGACACACAGAGAGAAGCAGAGACACAAGCAGAGGGAGAAGCAGGCTCCATATAGGGAGCCCGACGTGGGACTTGATCCCTGGTCTCCAGGATCAGGCCCCGGGCTGAAGGCAGGCGCTAAACTGCTGGGCCACCCGGGCTGCCCTTTAAGCTCTATTTTTAACTTTTTGAGAAACCTCCATACAGCTCTCCAGAGTGGCTGCACCAGCTTGCATTCCCACCAACAGTGTGAGAGGGTTTCCCTTTCTCTGCATCCTCGCCAACATCTGTTGATTCTTGTGTTGTTAATCTTAGCTGCTCTGACATGTGTGAGGTGATATCTCATTGTGGGTTTGATTTGTATTTCCCCGATGCTGAGTGATGTGGAGCGCTTTCTCTCATGTCTGTTAGCTATCTGGACGTCTTCTTTGGAAAGTGTCTATCCGTGTCTTTCCGCAGCTAACTCTTTTGAAAGAGGAAATCGAACAACACTCATTTATTTTTAGGTGTATTATAACACCTGTTCAACTTTTCTCCCACTTTGTATCAACACTTTGATTTGGGTAGGATAAGATGAAAATCTCAAGTAGCAATATTCCGTAATGAAAACAATATCAATAATACTTGCTAACTCCTGCGTGGTACTTACTAAATGCCAAGGTTTTATACATGAACATCTTAAAGTGTTTAATCCTTATAACAACTCTAGGAGGGAGGGCCTGTTACAACCTATTTACCAGCAGAGAAATCAAGTCATAAAATGATTGTCACTTGTTTTAAGATTTTTCAGCTGGTAAGTTGCCGAGTCGGGATGATTTAGAACTAGGGAGTCTGGTTCCAAATAATAACAACACTATGTTTGAAAATGCTTACATACTACATAAATAATGTATTTATATGTTATAAATATAAGTTTAGTATTTGTATTATTGAGAGAGTATGTACCAGACCTGTGCTGAGTACTTTACATTCCTTATCATATTTATCCTTCACAATTACATTGTTATCACCCTTCTGCAGATAACATTAAGCCTCGGAGAGATTAAGTAATTTATCCACAATCACAGAGTTAGGAGGTCATATAGCTGGGAATCAAAGCCACTTACTCTGATCATAGCCAGGCTAAGCTGTCATCTAAGAGAAAACAGTTTGTTAAGTATTCTTTGGAGTATGATTGTATAGAATTATAGAGGGTTCTCAGAGAACTCTCAAGGGACGTCCAATTTTATAATGTGGCATTTTTCTTGATTTTTTTTCTCTCAAAAATAGAAAGATGATATCAAAACAAAATAAGTCATAAACTATACTTAGGTTTCTCTTTTTAGTCCATAATCCAGAAGTAAGAGGCAAAATCAAGCCTGATGACACATTTTCTTAAGGAATGGTGAAACTGTAGGGTTTTTTTTTTTCCCATTGAATGTGGTCACCATATGTTTTATTTTTAATGACAATGTTTCTTTCAGCTACTTCAGTGAAGTCCTTCCTGATAGAAAAAATCTCAGTAATTTTAAGCCTCTTTATTATAAAATGTAGATAAACCACAATTGGTTCAGGTCTTTCGCTTCCCATATTTCATTTTATTTTCCTATTTGAATTTGGGTCTCTCTTCCACTTCCCATAAGCATGGTTACAGACTGTTCTGAGTTCTGTGGAAAAGTAACAAAACCTATTTTGCTGAGTTTTTGGTCAAGACACTGAATTAATGAAGCTTGTTGTCTTTGGGGCCAAGTCTTAGCACATATCCCATTGTTCCTCCAGAACTGGGCTTTTTTGGCTCAAGGAAATAATAGTATAAAAACAGCCCCCCTACTGTTATGAAATTTATAAGGCCCCACCTAACCTAATTTTTCTTTGCCTCTGTCAAATCTGGGTTGAATTACACTGGGTGATCCAAAATTGTTTCAGCAGGGTGACAGATGTGCACACGGAAAAATACCTGTTATGATTTTATATTCTGTTATAGCTCATTTACAATTAACAGATGAATTGTTCAGATGCAAAATAAGGGCCAGCTGAATGCTTAGTCATTATCAGAGCCACCATGAAAAGGGAACATTGGCTGAGCTATCTTTGTACGTCAAGTACTATCACAGGTGCTTTAAATCTACCACCTTCTTGTAATATTCCCCAGCTGTACTACATAAAGTGTTCTTATCTCATTAATACTAATGAGGGGGAAGGCCCTGAAAGATTTTAAGAAAAGTGTCAATGTGTCAATGTGTCAAGGTTTGCATATCTAGAAAGTGACAGTTATATGGTTAGAGATGAAAAAGTCCAAAGTCTGAGCTATTAGACTTGATGAAAAAGTCCCTGATATTTGTAGCCACTTTTTCTGTAAGTGCTACAGAGACAATATAAGCATTTTCATTTTTGGAACTGTCTATTCCATCCATCAATCTTCCACAGATTGACTGTTTTGCTAATATAATATTTTTTTTTACCTTGAAGCATTTAAATTAAGAATTGTAGATGCTATCAAATCCAGCAATAGGTAGACTTCCAAAAACACTTTTGATCAAATCTCTATTAAATGTGATATCATTAGATCCTGACTAGTTTTCTAATACTCTGACAAAATCAGCATCTAATACTTGTTTTTTATTAAACTACACTTACCCTATTACTCTAGAGGGTATTGTAATCCATGAAGCTGTATTTTAAAATTTAAGAAGTTATACATTTCAGAAATTATAAATCAGAAAAATAATTTTGGTTCTACAAATTTCTGGAAAAATACTAACTAGATGGTTTGTGAGGACTCATAAGTAAAAGAGGGTTCACAAGAAGTCAAAATACTTTTTTGAAAAATAAACAATATCAAATGATTCTTATCATTTTGATAATGATGGATTAGTCAATGGTTTCTCTCTTTCTCTCTCTCTCTCTCTTTGGTTCTCAGTCTCTTTCATCTCTACTTGCTCTTTTTCTTTCGATCTGGTCTCACTCTGTCTTCAGCCTAGGATTCAATTTTTATAAGGTTAATCAAGCTCTGCTTGGAAACAGGAAGAATGTAGGATTAGTAACAGTACTAAGGAAGAATACAAAATGTCATTGATTTTCAGATCCACATCAATCTGAGAAAATGGGCACTTGGGTCTTCAGTGTTCTGTAGGGGGCTTCATCTTGCCACATCTTGATTGATGCCTTTTACGAAGAAGATAGATTATTGCTGCTGCAAATCCAAGGAAGCTGGCTTATGTTTTGGGAAATTCAGAAAGATCTCGACAGTTAGATTCTTGGACTGGAAAAAGTATTTATTCCTGTTAAGTTTCCTCTTACAAGCAAATTGCAATATTTTAAAAATGTCAGTAATAAAACTTGCTTGGGGAAGAGAGAGATAAGTACAAGTTTTGTGACATGAGACTTAACTGGCAGTAGATTAAGTATGAGCTGACTTTGTGACATGCTCTTTAGCAAGGAGGGGGAAAACAATTCAGTAATCCACTGGCTGCATTAAGACCATGAAATACCCAGATCCAGAGACCATACACAATGGCTGTACTCTGTAGTAGTTAGATGACATTTAGAATCATGTATTTACTTTGGATGATGCACTTAGAGGGAGATATTAGCAAACTGTATTTGTTTAGTCACTTGGGCATTTTCTTAATAGATATCAAGTGCCTTTTATGTCTCAAGTAGGATGTTAGGCACTGGGTTTAATGAAGAGGAAAATATAGTTAATATCTTCATGAACCATGATGTCTAATGTGTGGGGAGATCAGACATTGAACATATAAAAAAGCAATGAAAAATTCTTTGTATGCTCCAATGTTATCACATGACTAAACAAATCATTGCAGACTTGGAGGATATCTAGAGATGGTATGAGTTTAAATATATGCTATACAGCATAAAAACGTCTTGCCTTTTCAGATTCTGTGTATGTGTAGGGGAGGGGAGGGAGGACACCAAAGAAAAATATTTCAAGAGCTGCTAAAAATAAGGAATCACAAGAAGCCTTCAGACATATTCATGGATATTCAGATGCCATGGATAAAACAAATGGCGGTTTGATATAGATCCTTCAAATTACTGCTGATTGAGTTATGAGCCCTGATTTTCAAACACTTCTCACATCAGCAACTCCATATAGTATAATCCAGGGGTGAACAAAACAAGAATTTCTTCAGCTAGTAAATATTTAAGTGCAAAAGGATGATCAGGACATAGTGCCTCAGGAATTGATGTGTCAGGCCCAGATCTGAGGGATGACAAGCTATAAAAGAAAATAGAATATTTGCAAATACAGAGGTGGGAAAGAGGACCAAATGAAGTTAAAAGCATGAGGGCATCTAGGTGGCTCAGTCAGTTGAGTGTCCTACTCCTGATTTTGGCTCAGGTCATGATCTCATGGGTCATGAGATAGAGCCCTGCAATGGGCTCCGTGTTCAGCAGGGAGTCTACTTGAGATGCTCTCTCACCCTCTACCCCTCCTCTGACTCATGTATGTGCTCTCTCTCTTTCTCAAATAAGTAAATGAATAATTTTTTGTTTTGTTTTCTTTTTCTTTTTCTTTTCTTTTAGAAAATAGCAACATATGGTCATTTTTCCCCCTAAAGCTTTTCACTATAATATTTCAGCAACAACTCTTAGAGGTGAAAAATTACCTCCGAATTTAAGAAAGTTACATTGTTTACTGAATTCCTTGGAAAGAAGTCAAACTATAATTAGTAACAGTATGGATGTCGTGTGTAACTTCAAGACCTTCCAGACCATTCTTTCACCTTAGGCAATAGTACGTTTTTTTTTTTTTTTTAAATTGATACTGTTTTCTCTCTCTCTGTTTCTCTGTCTGTCTCTCTCTGTTTTTCAAATATTTTATTTATTTGTTCATGACAGACACAAAGAGAGGCAGAGACAAAGGTAGAGGGAGAAGCAGACTCCCTGCAGGGAACCTGATGTGGAATTCGATCCCAGGACCCTGGGGTCATGCCCGGAACTGAAGGCTGATGCTCAATTGCTGAACCACCCAGGTGTCCCTGTTTTTTCTCTTTCTAGATGTTCCCCCAACTCTATTTCTTTTCCATTACAGTTTATCCCTTAGCTACCCATGACATTTTGTTTACAGAGTTTCTCACAGTCTGGATTTTATTGATTTCACATTCATAGTGTGATTCAACGTATTCCTCTCATTTCTGTATTTGCTTTAAATTGTCTGCTCTATCTGGACACTTCATCAGACTCAAGTTTGATCCCTATGGTAAAATTATAGATGGATCGATCCTTCCATCATAATGCCTTGGTTTTGTTTTGTTATTTTGTGTTGTTAGCAGCCAATGATAGTCAATGTCTAAATTCATTAATTTATTACTCTATTAGGGATTATAAATGTTGGCATTCTAATTCTTAAACCTAATTTTCATGATTTTATTAAATTGTTTTTAATTTTTCTATTTGCTTTTCTTTTTAATAATAAATTTATTTTTTATTGGTGTTCAATTTGCCATCATACAGAATAACACCCAGTGCTCATCCCGTCAAATGTCCCTCTCAGTGCCCGTCACCCATTCACCCCCACCCCCTGCCCACCTCCCCTTCCACCACCCCTAGTTCGCTTCCCAGAGTTAAGGGTCTTTCACGTTCTGTCTCCCTTTCTGATATTTCCTACCCATTTTTTCTCCCTTCCCTTCTATTTTTCTATTTGTTTAATCAGTTATACAGTTCATATGGGAAATAAAAGGTAAATGCTTTATTTGTTTTTATCATTTATTCAATTTGCAAGGTAATAAATTGGTTCCTTGCCATCATCAAAAAAGATGAATTAGTTTTTTAATCATAATAAACTCATGAATTTAAGTATGTTTGATATATTCTTTTTCTTATCATTATTGAAGCTTAGTTTTTCCCATCTGTAGTCAGTGATGGCCTCTTTAAATTTTCTTCTGAGTCTATTGATATCACCCTAGTAGTCTTTGATAGCTTCTTTGCTATCTGAGTGTGAAGACATTACAGATTCATTGTTCATTTTTTTCCTTTAAACTTGGATTCAGTCAGATTTTTCCAAGAAGGGCAAATTACTTTAATAAGAAATAGTATACAAAGACTAAAATCTGGGTTCAAAGATACTTACTACTACTGTGGTTTCCACTGTTGATGGATAGGTAGGTGAGTAGATAAATAGGTAAAGATACCATTTATGATTACTGAAAACTATTAATTTTTTTGCATATGTTATCCTTAATCTTGCTTTTTATTACTTGTCTAAATCCACATTATCAGATCACATATCCATTAAACACTTAAATCTTTCCCCTATAATTCTTGTTTATTTTTAATTACATATGTATAATACATATAAAATAGATGTTATTAATTATGCATAAAATTAATTATCACCATTGGTTTTGATGTAGATATATCTCTAGTCATTACGGCTCTCTGAATCCAGTTGATTCTTTAAAATGGTCTCTGGCTTTCTCTGAATTATTATATATTAATCACAGTTTATTTATGCTCTTCAGTTTTGTTAAATATACACTCTTGGGTTCACACTTACTTTGATTAAATAGCTTAAACATTTTACAGTATTTTATTTTGCTCTAAGTGTTGTTGTCAAGAAGTCTGATGATGATCTAATTTTATGTCTCATATATCATTTGCTGTTATTGTCTCATTGTCCAAAGGACTTTTTTTCTTTAACATGCTGAAATTTTACTAGGCTATTTACTGGTATTGGTTTTTCTGGGTTTTACATAGTATATACTTTTTATATGTAGTTTTATCTGTATCTTTCTTTTTATTTGAGGAAAGTTTTCTTCAATTATAGCTTTTAATATTTTTCTCTGTTCTCTTGCTTTGTTTTTTCATTTTTCTTGGACTTGCATTTTTTTGTAAGCTGTATCTTCTTTGCCTGTTTTCAATATTTGCTTTCTCTTCAATCCTTTGTTGCTTTCTTCACTTTTTATAAAACTTTTCTCTCTTTAACCTTCTATTTCTCTTGAGTATTATTTATTTTGTTTATTGGCTCTTAATTTTCTTTTGGTTTTGTATTTATTTGTGAAATGACCTTTTTCTTTAAAAGACCAGCCAAAACTTAACCTGGGAATTTTGTGGAGCCTTGGTTCCAGTGAGGGTGGCAATACTTATTTCATTTTTTTTTTTTTTTTGCAATACTTATTTCACAAGCAGACCAGAGCACACTGAGATAAAATGTGCCACATTTAAGGACCAAACTGCCCACAACAGGCAAAGGGAACCTCTGCAGGCAACTGGCCTCTAGGATAAAGCAGCCAGGTCACAAGAGCAGACAACATACAACACACATTGGAGACATTCTGGGAAACACCAGGCTCTGGGGACCAGGAGACACTACTTTGCAGGACACTACAAGACTTCATAAAGACATTAACTTCAAGAACAGGAGACATAGCTGACTTTCCTAACACAGAGAAAGAGTTACAGAGATTCAGACAAAAGGAGAAGACAGGAATTTGTTTCAAATGAAGAAGCACGACAAGGCCACAGTCAGGATCTATGTGAAATAGGTATAAGTAACATGCTTGGTGGAGAACTTAAAAACAGTGATCATAAGGCTATTCACTGGACTTGAGACAAGAGTGGAGAATATCCATAAGACCATTAACAGAGATAAGGAATAACATAGAAGAGAGAAAGGGCTCAGTAAACAAAAGGAGAAACATTTTTGGTGGAATGAACAGCAGGCTGAAATAAACACAGTAATGAATTAATGACCTAGAAGACAGAAATGGAAAGTAATGAAGCTGGACAAAAGAGAAAAGAAAAAAGAATTATGTAAACAAGAATAGACTTAGGGAACTCAGTGACTCCTTCAAACGTATAACATTCATATTCTAAGAGTCCTGGAAGAAGAAGAGGCAGAAAAGGGGGAAGAGAATTTATCTGAGGAAATAATAGCTGAAAACTTCCCTTATCTGGGGAAGGAAACAGATATCCAGATGGAGAAAGCACAGAGAACTCCAAACATAATCAACAAAAGCAGATATATACCAAGACATGTTGGATTGAAATGGCAAAATGCAGTGATAAAGGAAACATATTAAGAGCAGCAAGACAAAAAAAAAAAAAAAAAAGACAGTTGCATACAAAGGAAACTCCTAAGGCCATCAACAGATTTTTCAGCAGCAAATTGCCATTGCAGAGGAGTGGCATGATATATCCAAATGGGGATGACATATTCAAATATGAATAGGAAAAACCAACAGCCAAGAATATAGTAAGTAAGATAGTATAAGGCTATCAGAATAGAAGGAGAGATAAAAAGTTTCCCGGGGTGGGGGTGGGGGGGAACCAACTAACTAAAAACCAAACTAAACGAGTTCATGACAATTAAACCAGACTGTTATATGCAGAAGATGTTATATACAAACTTAATGGTAACCACAAATCAAAAGCCACTAATAAATATGCAAATTATAAAGAGAAAGAAATCCCAACATATTACTTAAAGAAACCACCAGACCGCAAAAGAGAAAAAGACAAGAAAGGATCAGAGGAAATCTTCAGAAACAACCGTAAAACCAGTAATGAAATGGCAATAAATGCATATCTATAAATAATTACTTTGAACGTAAATGCACTAAACATTTCAATCAAAAGACATACAGTGACAGAATGGATTAAAAAAAATAAGATTCATCTATACACTGCCCACAAGAGACTCATTTTAAACCTAAGGCTGCCTACAGATGGAAAGTAAAGGGAATGGAGAAATTTTTATCAAGCAAATGGATGTCAACAACAACACAAAAGCAGTAAAAATAAGTATTTCTATAACAATTAGTCAAGGGATTCACAAAATAAAGGTTGTTAAATATGACACCATATTCCTAAAATATGAGGGGGTGGAGAGTGAAGAGTAAAGAATGGTTTTGAAATTACATGTCAATAAACAATATAGACTACTATATGCAGGAGATGTTATATAGAAACATAATAATTACCGTAAATCAAATATCAGTACTAGATATGCAAAGAGTAAAGACAAAGGAATCCAAGCATATCACTAGAGAAAATCAGCAAAGGGAAAAAAGGGAAGGGAAGAAAGGATCAGGGAAAAACTACAAAACAAGTAACAAAATGGCGGTAAATACATGTCAATAATTACTTTGAATGTCAATGGGCTAAACACTCCAATCTAAAGACATAGGTTGACAGAGTAGATTAAAAAACAAGACCCATCTCTATGCTGTCTACAAGAGACTAATTTCAGACCTAAAGACACCTGGAGATAGAAAGTGAGGGGACAAGGAAACACTTATCATGCAAATGGATATTAAAAGAAAGCCAGAGTAGTCATACTTATACTTATATTGGACAAAATAGATTTTAAAACAAAGGCTGTAACAAGAGACAAAGAAGGACACCGTATAATAATAAAGGGGACAATCCAACAAGAAGATGTAACAATTGTATATATTTATGCACCCAACATGGGAACACCCAAATACATATAACAGTTAATAACAAACATAAAGGAATGAAATGATAATATTAAAATAATAGTAGGAGGCTTTAACATCTCACTTACATGGATGGACGATCATCCAAAAAGAAATGCAACAAAGAAACTATAGCTTTGAATGACACACTGGACCAAAAGAATTTATGATATATATTCAGAACATTGCACCTAAACCAGCAGAATACATTTTTTTTTCAAGTGCACATGGAACATTCCCCAGAATAAATCACATATTAGGTCACAAAACAAGCCTCAACAATTTCCAAAAGATCAAAGTCAAACCATTCATCTCATCTGACCACAACCCCATGAAAGTATAAATCAAGCACTTTAAAAAATCTGGAAAGACACGAAAACATGGGGGGTTAAATAACATGCTACTATACAACAAATGGGTTAATCAGGAAATAAAAGGGGAAATAAAAAATACCTCTAAAAAATGAAAATTAAAACACAATGATTCAAAATTTTGAGAATGCAGCAAAAATGATTCTCAGGGAAAAGTTTATAGCAATACAAGCTTACCTTAAAGAGCAAGAAAAATCTCCAATTGACAACCTAATTGTATACATGAAGGAGCTAGGAAAAGAATAAACAAAACCTAGAACCAGCAGAAGGAAGGAAATAATAAATATTAGGGCAGAAATCAATGATCTAGAAACAAAAAAAAAACCCAGTAGAATAGATCAATGAAAGTGGGAGCTGGTTCTTTAAAAAAAAAATCAATACAATTGATGAACTTTTAGCCAGATTTATCAAGAAAAAGAAAGGACAAATTGAATCAGAAATAAGAGAGAAGAAATAATAACAAACACCACAGAAATACAATTATAACAGAATATTATGAAAAACTGTATTCCAACAAATTGGACAACCTAGAAGAAAGTGATAGATTCCTAGAAACATATAACCCAACAAAACTGAAACAAGAGGAGTTGAAAATCTAAGTAGACTAATCCCCAGCAAGGAAGTTGAATGAGTAATCAAAAACTCCTGAAAAATAAAAGTCTGGGGACAGATGGCTTCAGAGGCGAATTCTACTGAACATTTAAAGAGTCAATACCAATTCTTTTCAAACTATTCCCAAAATGGAAGAAGGATAACTTCCAAAATCTATGAGGCCAGCATTACCCTGATACCAAAAGCAGATAAAGACACCACAAAAAAGAGAGCCATAAGCCAATATCTGTGAGGAACATACATACAGAAATCCCAAATACTAACAAACCAAATTCAACAATGCATTAAAAAAATAATTTGCCATGATCAAGTGGGATTTATTCCTGGGTTGCCAGGGTGGTTCAATATTCACAAATCAATCAACGTGATACAACACATCCATAAGAGAAAGGAAAAGAACTATATGATCATTTCAGCTGACACAGAAAAGGCATTTGATTTACAACACCCATTCATTAAAAAAAAAACCCCAACGAAGTAGGTTTACAGGGAATGTACCTCAATATCATAAAGGCCATGTTTAAAAAAACACAATGAACATCATCCTTAATGGGGGAAAACTAAGAGCCCTTCTCTAAGGTCGAGAACAAGACAAGGATGTCCCCTCTCACTATTTTGTTTAACATAGTGCTGGAAGTCCTAGCCAAACAATCACAATCAAAAGAAATAAAAGACATCCAAATCAGTAAGGAAAAAGTAAAACTTTCACTATTTGCAGATAACGTGATTCTATATATGGAAAACCTGAAGGACTCCACCAAAAAGCTGCTAGAACTGATAAATGAATTCAGTAAAATCACAGTATATGATTTCAATGTACAGAAATCTGTTGCATTTTTATACACCAATAATGAGGCATCAGGAAGAGAAATTAAGAAAACAGTTTCACTGAAATCGCACTAAAAACAATAGGATATCTAGTAATAAACTTAGGTGAAACACCTATACTCTAAAAACTATAAAACATTGATGAGAGAAATTGAAGATGACATGAAGAAATGGAAAAATGTTCCATGCTCATGGATTAGAAGAACAAATATTGTTAAAATGCCCCTACTACTCAAAGCAATATACACATTTAATACAATCCTTATCAAAATAGCAACAGCATTTTTCACAAAACTAGAAAGAACCATCCTAAAATTTATGTGGAACCACAAAAGACCTCAAATAACCAGAGCAATCTTGAAAAAGAAAAAGAAAAGTGGAGGTATCACAATTCCAGACTTCAAGTTTTATTACAAAACTATAGTAATCAGAAGAGTATGGTGCTGGCATAAAATAGACACATAGATCAATGGAACAGAATAGAAAACCCAGAAATAAACTCATAATTATATGGTCAATTAATTTTTTGATGGAGGAGGAAAGAATAGCCAATGGAGAAAAGACCCTCTCTTCTACAAATGGTGTTGGGAAAACTGGACAGTGACATGCAAAAGAATGAAACTGGACTTTGCTATACCCTAGACAAAAATAAAGTCAATATTTATTAAAGACCTAAACGTGAGACCTGAAACCACAAAAATCCTAGAAGAGAGCACAGGCAGTAATTTCTCTGACACTGGCCGTAACATCATTTTTCTAGATAATGTCTCCGGAATCAAGGGAAATAAAGGTAAAAATAAACTATTGGGACTACATCAAAATAAAAAGCTTTGTACAGCAAAGGAAACCATCAACAAAACTAAGAGACAACCTACCTGGATGGGAGAAGATATTTGCAAATGGCATACCTGATAAAAGGAGAGCAACCAAAATATAAAAAGGACCTACACAACTCTACACCAAAGCCAAATATTCAAATTAAAAATAGGGAGAAGACACGAACAGACATTTCACCAAAGAAGACAACCGGATGGCTGATACATGACAAGAAGGTCAACATCCCTCACCATCAGGGAAATCCAAATCAATACCACAGGGAGGTATCGCCTCACCTCACACCTGTCAGAATGGCTAAAATCAGGCACACCAGAAACTAGAGATGTTGACAAGAATATGGAGAAAAAGGACCACTTGTGTACTGTTGGTGGGAATGCAAATGGGGGCAGGCACTGTGGAAAACAGTGTGCAGGCTCCTCGGAAAGTTAAAAAAATTGCTACTGGAGAGTCCAGCAGCTGTACTGCTAGGTGTTTACCCAAAGAATACAGAAACACTAATTTGAAGGAATACATGCACCTTTACGTTTATTGCAGCTTTACAAGAGCCACGATACGGAAGCAGCCCAAGTGTCCATCGATAGGTGAGTGGATAAAGAAGATATGTATATATATATCTTCTATATCTATATGAAAGAAATTGAAGATGACATGAAGAAATGGAAAAATGTTCCATGCTTATGGATTAGAAGAACAAATATTGTTAAAAAATGTCCCTACTACTCAAAGCAATATACACATTTAATGCAATCCTTATCAAAATTATATATATTATATATAAATATAATTATATATATAATTATATATATATAATATATAATATATATAATATATATATAATATATAATATAATATATATAATTATATATATATATATATATATAATATTGTTCAGCCATAAAATAGAATGAAGTCTTACCATTTGCAACGACATGGATGGAGCTAGAGAGTAGAATGCCAAGTGAAATAAGACAGAGCAATATAAATACCATATGATCTCACTCATATGTGGAGTTTAAGAACCAAAACAAATATGCAAAGGAAAAGGAAAAAAAAGAGAGAGAGGGAGAGACAAACCAAGAAACAGACTCTTAATTATAGAGAACAAACTGATGGTTACCAGAGGGGAAGTGAGTGGGAAGATGAGTGAAATAGGCAATGGGGTAAAGGAGTGCACTTGTCATCTTGAGCCCCAAGTGATTAAAATAAAAATTTTTTTATCTTTTTTAAAAAAGATTTTATTTATTTATTCATGAGAGACATAGAGAGAGAGAGAGAAAGAGAGAGAGAGAGAGAGAGGCAGAGACACAGGCAGAGGGAGAAGCAGGTCCATGCAAGGAGCCCAATGCGGGACTCGATCCTGGGACCCAGGGATCACGACCTGAGCTGAAGGCAGGTACTCAACGGCTGAACCACCCGAAGTCCCAAATAAAAACTTTTTAAAAATTTAAAACAAAGAAGATATGGTCCAGTCAGATTTTTCCCTTTTCTGTTGTTTTCGTGAAAATGTGAAATATGGCACCTTGATTTCTGAGATTCCCTGGCTCTGTTCCTCTCTTCCCCTGTACCTGGGTCATGTCTATTGTTCACCTGTTTTTCTCCTACTGTGCCCAATTTTGCTTCCACTTGCAGCAGTATTCTTCAGTGTGGGGCCCTGTCCTGGAACGGCCCCTAGCTAGCCACCGTCCAGAGATCCTAAGGGACAGGCTGTGTCCGTCTCCGGGGGCCCCGACAAAAGCTCTCTCTAATTACCTGTTCCTTAAGTGAGAAAGGGCCCTCCCCGATTCAGCTCCTATCCTCAAATGCCCTGCCTTGACTTCCACTCTGGTGACACTTGGTGACTCTTCCCCCCACTATTTTACATTTGGGGTTCCATGAGGATGCCTTCTCGTGTGTGTGTGTGTGTGTGTGTGTGTGTGTGTCCGCATGCGCATATGTGTTGCTTTGGGTTTGGGTTTCACTAAGTAGTTGTTTCTTTTGATTTTTTTTTTTTTGTGGGCATTTGGGAAAATCCAAACTCTGTGTCGCTGTGCCTGCCACCATCTTCCCAGAACTCACCAGAATTAGTTTGTGACTATGTAGCTTGTAACCTTGAGCCCTAAGACTTAAAATTTATCTGGAGACTTTATGGTATTGTTCCTACTGAAGTGCCAGATCTCCGTTTTTGTGTTAGTAAGGTGACCGTATGCTGCTAGTCACCAAACAATGATTTTGGACTTTGTAAATTGACAAGCCCTAAATTTTTGTCAGGCAAAGAGTTCTCCGTTTCTATTAAGTAAAATTCTATTACTATGCAAATCCCAAATCTTAATTCAACTGGAGTGCTTATTGTGGGATACCAATTTATACAATTAAAAAAAACACACAATAAATTGCATAATAAGCCAATTATCAGGTTGAGATGGACATTTCTTATCTGAAACATGCATGGAGAACACCTCCAAACCTATAGTCCTGCAAGGAGCCCAAATATTCTTTGGTTTCCAGCAATGGGTGCTTATTGGTTGCCATTAGCTATCCTGCTGTCCAGGAATATTTTGGGGTTTTGGACCATGGGGGAGCGACGTCAGATGGGTTCCTTCTAGTTAGGTGGCCAGGCTCTTAAGGAACAGGAACAGTCAGTGCTTAGAACATATGCTGGCTTCAAGCCTGCATATATATGGGTTCTTCCCATATATGGGTTCCCTATTTAGCAATGAGATAGCAGTAAAGACTATTACAGATCACATTTCATGTATTAGAAATCTCTTATCAACACATCTTCCCAGATATAAAATATAAAGGCAAGAAAGGAAAGCTCAAATGCCCACAAAAGAAAAATCCACAAGAAATATAAATGAAGTAGGTGATGATAATAAAATATCTATTTTTATGACAGAGACATTTGCATTTAAAAAAAATTCTTCTCTTCCATACACAAGTATGCTTTCTTACTTTTTTTAAATCACAAATTCCTCTCCACCACAGACTTTACCACTTTTAACAGAGACATAGATAAGATTAAACTTCTCTTTCTACATTTTTTTAAGTTTTATTTAGTTAAGTAATCCCTCACCCATGTCAGGTTTCGAACTCATGACCCTGTAATCAAGAGTGGCATGCTCTTCCAACTGAGCCAGCCAGGCACCCAAACTTGTCTTTCTGATTAACTCCATTATACAGGAAATCCAATCACAACAAAGAGCACTTGACACCTGACCTAGAAGTGGGACATCTTGAAATATCCCAGGTTTAAATGGTGACAGTTCATTGCATTAATCTTTAAACATCATATAGGCAAATATTCTGTAGACCAAACAAAACACATATGCAGGTGATAGAATATGGAATTTTTTTTTTGTGCTAGAAGCCCAAACAGTTTATTCTCTTGTATTTTCATCCACCTTGTGTTTCAAGAGCAAGCTCAAGGGTTACTTTCTTTGTGAAGCTTTCCTTGAATCTCTCCAGATGGTACGTGTTTTGCTCCTTTGTGTGCTCAGCACCCCCTAAATAAACTTCTTTCACAGCATCCATGTGAATTTTTTCTACCTGTTTGTTTGCCTGTCAGTCTCCCATATGAAGCTGCACGATTCTCCAGATATGAGACTGTCGTGGATTGAATGGTGGTTCCCCCAAATTGTGTCTGCATTCGAAACCCTAGCTCCAGTGAGTATGGCCTTATTTGGAAAAAGGGACTCTGTAGATGTAATTAAGACAAGGATCTCAACAAGAGATCATCCTGGATTATCTGGGTGTGCCCTAAATCCAGTGACACCTGTCCTTATAAGATACAGAGGACAAGGCCATATAAGACAGAGGCAGAGAGTAGAGAGATGCAGCCACAAGGCAGGGAACTCCTGGAGGCACCAGGAGCTGGAGAAAGCAAGAAGGATCCTTGCCTGTAGCCTTCAGAGGGAGCCTGGCTCTGCCGACACCATGGTTACTGACTTCCAGCTTTCAAGCTGTGGCAGAAAAATGTTGTTTTAAGTCCTCTCACTTTTTGATTTGTTACGCAACTCTAGAAAAGGAATAGAGAGACAGTACTTACATCACTTTGGGTCCCAAACCCCTAACACAAAGTATCCTATACAGACGCCAGGCAGGAAAGAGCTGTTAATTCTTTGGGATCAAACGTATACATTCTCACATCTTTACGAGCTGATGAATCTCTTTCCTCACTTCACACACTACGGCGACATGATAATCCATTTCTCATAACTAAGGCTCTTAGGTGGACTTAATAGGGTTCAGCAATCAAACGAGTAGCAGTTTATTAGAGTTAGGAACCTTTATGTACCATTACTTTCCACAGAAGTGCATCAAGTACGCCCCTCTGTAGACGAGCAGAGAGGAAGGACCACCTCTTCCATATCAGAGGTGCAGGGCTATGTCCACAAGCCCTATAAAGACTCCTCTCTTTCTCAAGGAGAGTGATCATGGTCCCTGAAGGCAGGAGAGCAGAATGCGTTCTGATAGCAAAAGCCGTGGATTTGAACCAAAGTGCTACTTGTTACTAGTGGCAAGGTCTTGCGTAAATTCTTTAACTCCTTTGAGGGAGTGGGAGGAGAGGGCAGGTGGTAAACACTGTAAGCATTAAAAGGATTAGAAGGTTAAACATCCTCTCTGAGTATCTAGACGTAGAAGGGACTAAAAATATGTTACTTGTCTTCTAGAGGTTCCAGTACGCTGTTCTTTCTTGATTGAGGAATTAAAGGTTGGGAAAATGTATTTGCCGAGCCTACTGGTTTGAATTTAAGGGTATTAAGTTGGATTTCCTATTCTTAAAATGCAACCCAGATTTCCCTTCTATAATTCCTGAGAAGCTGGTTGGGGGATGGGCAGGGCGAGGAGCAAGGACTTCAGTACCAGGAGGACCATTACATCCTACAATTGTTATTTCCCTTCTTGAAAAATTAAAACAAAATAACAACGGAGTTCTGCCTTGACTCACCGTTTAACACCCTTCTGCTGATTGATGGTTAGTTGGTGCTTATAATTGGCACACGAGGGTATCCCTGGGTGGCTCAGCAGTTCAGTGCCTGCCTTCAGCCCAGGGTGTGATCCTGGAGACCCGGGATCAAGTTCCCCGTCGGGCTCCGTGCACGGAGCCTGCTTCTCCCTCTGCCTGTGTCTCTGCCTCTCTCCCTGTCTCTCTCTGTCTCTCGTGAATAAATAAATAAATAAATATTTAAAAAAATAATTGTCATGCGATTCATAATGAGAAGGTCACATAGATGAAATCATGAACCCACAACTAGAATAATATCAATATCAAGGCGTTCTGTGAGGGAGCAGGTCTTGCAAATTATGTTTAGCCTTATCAGCTCAGCTTTCTCAGTTGGCAAAACATATTCAGCACCATGCTAGTGTTGTTGGTAATTATGTCAACCTGCCCATCAATCTTTCTGAAAGAGTAATACACCCACCACAAGACCCATTGAGGACAACAGCTTTTATTCTATTGCCTGTGAACCAATCTAAAGCCCTAGCTAGGCAAGGAGCAAGAATCTCACCAAAAGGAGCATTTTAAGTTTTCAGTCTCCAAAACATGCATAGGTTAAGTTGGGTTATATACGTAATTTGTATTGATTAGTGGATCTCAGCTGGAGACGATTTTAAACTCCAGATGACATTTGGCAATGTCTGGAGACATTTTTGTTGTTACAACTGTGGAAAGGAAAATGCTCCAGGCATCTAGGGGATAGAGGCCAGGGATGCTGCCAATGACCCTGCGGTGGACAAGATAACCTCTGCAACAAAAAATTATACAGCCCCACATGTGAATAGCACCACTATGGGAAACCATGGAAGAGGTAAACATGAGAGAAGTGCCTGGAAAGGAAAGTTCATTTAAATCTTTTTTTTTTTTAATAATAATAAGTTTATTTTAAATCTTTTTTTTCTTCTTCTTCTTAAGTGGACTCCACATCCCAACATGGGGCTTAAACTCATGACCCTGAGATGGAGACCTGGGCTGAGATCAAGGGTCAGACTGGACCACCCAGGTGCCCTTGAAAAGGAAAACTCATTTAAATTTGGGGCTTAAGCAGCCATTATGGGGCATATATACACCAGAACTCAGAAGCAGAAAAATAAAAGTAAAATTTTGTGAAGAGAAGTAGAGATATGTATTTTCAAAATAATATGCAAACTGAAACATGGCATGATTCTGAGCAATTGGTGGAGGGTAAGAAGAGACAGCTATTTGACCTGACGCCAGGTCACAGTAGCATTAAGGTATTTAGGCTGAAGGAATAGTAAAGCAGATGTCAACCATACACTATCCTTTGTTCCATATTAGACAATGTTGAATGGGTTACAAAAATGTATATTTTCATGGGGCAAAGGACTGAATTTTGAGCATTATCAGACCTTGTCAATCAAGGCTTAAAGGTACAATAGTGGTAAACAGATGGAGGCAAGAGAAAGAAGGAAGGAAAATTCACTAATATCCTTATTTGATATCCTATCAAGTCAAGATATGACCTAGATTTATAAAACAATAGAGATTTGAGTCTATCCTTCCAAAGTTAATAATCTCACTATGGTAATAAAATTTTAACAATCAAACGTTTGGTGTGGAAAGGGAAGTGGGACACTGTGTGGGTTAAATCTGCAAGTTTTGGAACTGGAAGTTATGAGACAACATATTAAATTAATAATCAAAAAAAGGTAGTAAAGGGATAATTTAGCATTAGGAAGGAAATATCAGGAGAATGAAGACATGAAGAAAATCAAGAACAAGTTTATCTAAGAAATGAGACACTCTGTGCTGAGTGCACTGTGGGTGCAACGATGGCGGGGGTCACATAGGGGGGTACTGCTTTTTATCATGGGCTTTTCACACACAGTTTCCCTTTTTAACCATGTATGAGAGTTTTGCCAATTTTTATTAAAGAATTAATAAAATATGTTAAAGATTTTATGTAATTGTTTGAGAGAGAGGGAGAGTAGGGGGAGGAGCAGCAGGGGAGGGAGAGGCAGAGAGAGAATCCCAAGCAGATTCCATACTGAGCCCAGAGCCGTTATGCTGGGCTTGATCTCACAACCCTGAGATCATGACCTGAGCTGAAACCGAGTCAACCAACTGAGCCACCCAAGTGCCACAAATTAATACATTTTGAAGAGTAGAGAAGTTTGGATTAAATCCCCTGTACATCCTCTTTGCTATCCCAGCCATTATTCTCAAATAGCCTTTGCAGCCACTCACAGTTAATACTGTGTTTCAAGCAATAGTGGATTCCATAGTGTTCATGCAGTGTTTCGCATACTTTTTCCATTTATCATTTCTGTATATTTTAGCAACCCTGGGAAAATTGGTTGGGGCACTTAGAAAATAGACTATGAGGTAGGTACGTGTATCAGAAGTTCATTGGAGGTACCTGTGTGGAAAATGGGGAAGCAGGATTGGGCAGGAGGTTATGGTGAGTTGCAGGGCAGTCACAACAAAGTCTCAGCTGAGTCCACAGGAAATTTTGGAGCTGAGGTGGCCTTTCAGAGTTGTCCCAAATTGAGACAACAGGGCCGAGGCACTATTCCTCCTTATTGAGAAGAGCTACCTGGAGCTTTGACCTTGTGGTGAGGAGGCCTTCATCAGCTGGGGGCAATGCCACAGAAATGGGATCTCTCACTATAGTTGATCTCACTCATTTGATTTTGAAGCCCCTAAAATTGAGACTTGTCTCTTGCCCAAACACCAAATTCACTGCTTTGCCTCCAGTAGGTGCTCAAAAAAGTCAAATTGTAGATTTTTTAGAGAACAAATGGAAAGCTTATTCTAGATTCCAAACTTGATATTTTATATTTCATACTTGTAATTTGAAGATCTCAGACAAGTCTCTGTGTCTGTTTCCAGGTTGCTCTACCTACGTCACAGGCCAGGTATAAAAACCAAAATGCTATTCAGATAATGATGTACGTATATTTTATGAGCCAGAGTATAATGGACATACTATATTTTTCTATTATGATTGTGATACCACCAATTGTCAACTTGGTTTCAAGAAATATCAATTTCATCAGTTTAAAATTTGGTTGGTTCCCAACCGCAAGCTTACATTTATCCCTCTTGATGCATCTACATGACTCACCGAGCTGTGAGTTATGCCATTTTCCTAATAAGATGCCTTGTATTGAAATAAAACCACTGCAATTCGATGTTTATTTTCAAATACAGTGTCTGTAAGCATCTACATTATTGTGACTTCAGAATACTATCCCAGTCAATGAAAGAGATTTTCCTCCAACTTTGCCTCTTGACATCTGACTCACGTCCAAACTAAAATTTTAAGCAACAGGAAAATATGCGTCATTGCTCTGTGTGTATCATAGGTTTTGTTTTGTTTGTTTTGTTTGAGGTTATGTGTCAGAGCCCAGAAAAATACTTTCCTCTTGACTGTCAACTAGAAGGAGAAACAACCCTTGGATTTATCATAAATGCACTTAAATACCTCTGTGGTCCCATCCTGCTACTAGAGAGAGAGAGAGACGGTCAATAAACAAAAGAAATTGGCATCCAAAGTTTATTTCATGAAAAATATATGGACATAGTCCCCAGACGTGATCTACTAACTTTATGAAGTATTCATACTAAATGGACATTATACTGAATAACCCTGAAAACCTGAAGTTTAACATCTATCTTCCTCTAAATAAAATATGAAAATTACTTTCCACTTGAGGGTATATGGAAACAGATACTGCTTAGTATAAAAATGTCTTAAGTGACAGCTTTGCATTTTCTTTGGAGAGCTTTGTAAAAGTTTCTGTGCTTACATGATACTACAAAACTTTATTTGAGAACTATTTAATAACACTGACGGGTTCTTATGAGTTCCCTAGTTCTAGATAAGTATGTAAAAGACACCATTACCAGAGTAAACCAATCTTGAAAAACAAGAGAGGGGGAAAAATAAAGAAAAATAAAAAAATAGAATAATAATAAAAAAAAAAACAGGAAAAAGATTTACTGCAGATACCAGACCTAGACTTTGAAATAGCTGTGATTAATATGCTCATGATAACAGAAGAAAAGACTTAATGAGGGAATTGGAATCTATAAAGAATAAAACCATACCCTAAATGTGAAAAATAAAACAGCAAATTTTAAATCCCAATCGAGCAGATTTTCCTTAGGTGAAAAAAAAAAAGGGCTAAAAAACTAGTGAACTGGAAGATAGGTCAATAAAAAATCAAAAACAAAAGTGTAGAACTCCCATCACAAAAACCCAGATAGACTGAAGCATGGAAAAAATATATGGTAGAGAAAAGTGAATACTGATTTATGTATGGGTCATGGTAAAGGGATCTAACATTAAAGTAATTAATAAATATTCTTAAAATTTTTGAAAAGAAAATGGCCAACAATCTTACTAAACTTACAAATAATCTAAGATATTGATTCCCAAGGTTCTACAAACTCTAAGCAATCAAATTCCAAGGATACATCGCACCTAACGACATCATAATAAATTTGTGGGTAATCAAAAACAAAGGATGAGTAGAGGAAAAAAAGATATGTTTTCCAAAGAGACATAAACACACACAGAGGCAAAACTGTCAGAGGGAGACTCAACTAAAATATTGGAAGCCAGCAAGCAGTAGCTTCAGTGTGTCACCAATAATCAGTAAAGTGTGGTGATTAATATGCCACATTTTGGACTTAAAGAATACTGTGTTCACATCCTAGATATCTAGCTGAGTGACTTCAAAAAGGGTTACTTTTGGGAGCATCTGCCTTCGGCTCAGGGCATGACCCCCAGGGTCCTGGGATTGAGTCCCACATCGGACTCCCCACAAGGAGCCTGCTTCTCCCTATGCCTGTGTCTCTGCCTCTCTCTGTGTTTTTCATGAATAAATGAATAAAATCTTAAAAAAAAGTCACTCTCTGAATCTTTAGTTTTATTATTGCAGAGTAGTTGATATACTCTGAATCTTAGATTGAATCTTTCCAATCTCTTAGATTGCACATGTGTAACATGGGGGGAAATAGTGACATATCCTTTGTAAAGTTGTTATTGAGATTATAATATATCGAATACAGTACATGACATGCCTTGTTATTATATTTAGTTCTTTAAAATATATATAACAAAATTTACCATTTTAACCGATTTTTGTGTACGGTTGTTTCTGTGGTGTTAAGTATATTCCCATTTCCCTTTTCATCTTCCGAAGTGTAGGCTCCATACCCTTTGAACACTAGTTCTAGGGGGCGCCTGGGTGGCTCAGTGGTTGAGCATCTACCTTCAGCTCAGGTCATGACCCCAGGTCCTGAGATCGAGTCCCACATTGGGCTCCCCACATGGAGCCTGCTTCTCCCTCTGCCTGTGTCTCTGCCTCTTGGGAATAAATAAATAAAATCTTGAAACAAATTTTTTAAAAAACACTAATTCTCCTTCCTCTCTGTCCCAGACCCTGGTAACCAGCATTTAGCTTTGTGTTCTGTGATGACTCTGATTCTGGTGGAAACTCCATGTAAGTAGATCCATTTACTATTTGTCTTTTTGTGACTGGCTTATTTCATTTACTATTAATGTCTTCAAGGTTCATCCATGTTATAGCATGTGCCACAATTCCCTTCCTTCTTAGGACTGAATAATATTCTATTGTCTGTCTATACCTCATTTTGAATCCATCTTTCTGTCAATGTTCACTTGGGGCGTGTCCACTTTTTGGCTATTGTGAATACTGCTGCTATGAACATTAATGTATAAATATCTGTGCGCATCTCTGCTTTGAACTCTTTCATGTATATACTCAGTGGTGGGATTATTGGATCATATGGTAATTCTTTTTTTTTTTTTTAAGATTTTACTCATTTGAGACAGAGATATACAGAGAGAAAGAGCATGAGCGGAGGGAGAGTCAGAGATAGAGGCAGAGGGAGAAGCGGGCTCTCTGCTGAACCTGAGCCAAAGGCAGGTGCTTTATCATCTGAGCTGCCAAGGCGCCCTGATCAGATGGGTAATTCTATGTTTAATTTTTTGAGGAATTGTTATTACATTTTTAAATTATTGCTTATAAATGCTATTCTTTTGTTCATTAGGTTGAAAAGACCATGATGAGAACCATAAGGTTTGCATATTACGGTGGATTCTTAGAACCTGGTCTATAGTGTGGATGCAATAAATACTCGCCGAATGGACGCGTCAGTAACATTTTGGACAGGTAGATTGTCCATGGAATATAAGGGTAGAATGTGCAGGTTCAGGCCCAAGGAATCACACCACCCTGGTTTGGTGTTTGGCTTCTGGGCACTTTTGCCACTGAACTTTCTGAGCTTTGCTGTTCTTTCATGTATTAAAGGGAAGAAGAAAGCCCAGTTCTGCGAAACAAATACGTAAATTTATGTCAAGACAATTTGAGGCATTCTGAAGAAACTATGATATTCTAGTCAATTTTTAACCATTATTCATCCTGAAACAGATGTTTCGGCATTTTCACAAAACATATGTACTGTGGTTTGACATTCTTAACACAATATTTTTGTAGAGTATATTTGGAAATCACTTTTTTCAGAAAATGAGGAGTCCTGGTTCTATTCACTTCCATATTTAAGTGCTTCAGAGTATTCTTAAGAAATCAAAATATAATTTTTTGGTTACAGATTGTTCTGAACATCAGGGTGGAGGTTACATTAATTATGTGAAAATGCTGGGGGAAAATCTACATAATAATACATTTTGAAAACATGTGAGAAGATGAGTAATGAAGAGAGTCAATTCCTTACAACTGTGAAAATAGTGTGAAATGCAAGTTACCACCTCACTGTTAGGTTTGTGAACTCTCTACTGTGTAGAGCTGACCGGGACAGGTGCTCTGGAGGTCCCTGGAGGTACTAGCATGCTTGGGTGCAGGTGAAGGAAAATGATTTTAAGGGGAAAGTTGGGGGATCGTGATATGCCGACTCCCGGAATTCAAGTAAGGGATGAACAATGAGCTACGGGGAGGTCAGGGGTAAATTAGAACTGCAGGAACAAACGGAATCACAACCAAAACGCTCCCAGATCTGTCTCTCTGTCCCTCACCACCACTTTTTGGAGAAATCTGCCATCATGATACTCTTAGACTGGTTACTTACTCCTCAGGAAGGGGTGTATTTGCCAACAGCATAGTACTTGGCTTTGTCTACAAAAGAGGGGTTGGTTTTGTTTTATTTTTTAATTAAGAGACTTTATTTATTAACCTACAGAATGGGAGAAGATATTTGCAAATGACATATCAGATAAAGGGCTAGTTTCCAAAGTCTATAAAGAACTTATTAAACTCAACACCAAAGAAACAAACAATCCAATCATGAAATGGGCAAAAGACATGAAGAGAAATCTCACAGAGGAAGACATGGACATGGCCAACAAGCACATGAGAAAATGCTCTGCATCACTTGCCATCAGGGAAATACAAATTAAAACCACAATGAGATCCCACCTCACACCAGTGAGAATGGGGAAAATTAACAAGGCAGGAAACAACAAATGTTGGAGAGTATGTGGAGAATAGGGAACCCTCTTACACTGTTGGTGGGAATGTGAACTGGTGCAGCCACTCTGGAAAACTGTGTGGAGGTTCCTCAAAGAGTTAAAAATAGACCTGCCCTATGACCCAGTATTTGTTTGTTTATTTGAGAGAGAACATGAATGGGGGGCAGAGAGAGAAGGAGAAGCAGACTCTCCGCTGAGCAGGGAGCCCAATGCAGGGCTGATCCCAGGACCCTGGGGTCATGACCTGAGCTGAAGGCAGCCGCTGAACCAACTGAGCCCCACCCCCAGGAGCCCCAATAGACTTTATCTTTGAGATCAGGTTTAATTTTATACAAAAACAAGCAGAAAAAGCAGGGCATTCTCGTTTACCCCTCACCGACCCACGCTCTCCACTTCCCCGTGGTTATCCTCTTGCATTACTACGGTACCTAGAATCTACACTAATTAGTGGTAATAGACCAGCCAGTAAGTATATATTATGATTGGATAAAGTTTATCGTTTGCATTAGGTTTATTCTTTGTGCTGTACATTCTTTGGGTTTTGACAAATGTGTAGTGAGTGCCGTATCTACCATTAGATACTCTGCATGTTTTACTGAATACGTAATAGTGTCGCTGCCCTAAAAAGTCCCCCGTGCTCCATCCATTCGTTCCTCCATCCCTGCTCCTCCAAACCGCAGGGAGGCACTTTTTTTTTCCCCCATAGTCTTACACTTTCCAAAATGTCACATGGCTGGAATCATACATTATGCAGTATTTTTAGATTAGCTTCTTTCACTTAGGAATAGGTGTTTTTAAGGTTCCTGGGTGTCACTTCAGAATTTAATAGATCACTTCTTCCAATTACTAATATTCCACTTTATGGATATACCACAGTTATTTTTTCATTCACTTACTGAAGGGTAACTTGGTTGGTTCCAGGTTTTGACAATTGAGTAAAGCTGCTATAAACATTTGTGTGCACATTTTTCCATGGGCATATATTTTCAACTGATTTTTTTTAGTGTACTTTTTTAAAAAAAAAATTAATTTTGGTGAGCAGGCATCTTAGGTCAAAGCTGTATCCGTGGATTTAATCGGTTGATTCACTGGTTTGGTTTTGAGAAAGAATTCATTGTATTCATTTGCTGAGTCATGACAGAGGTTGGTAGCTACTGGCCTAGCCACATGAATGAGGAGCAAAGACTGAGCTTAGGAGAGGGCAAGGAAGATATAAATGTACACTGCGGAGCCTTATCCATTTCACACATTTAGTCTTTACAACAGCAATTTTCATACTTGCAGAAACTCACTAAGGTTTAGAGAATTTAATAAGTGATGGGAATTTTAAGTTAGTAACTGGTGGGTGGAAGAGTGAATCTGAGTGTATCCATTTTCGAAATCCATACATTATGGAGAAACCTAAAAATCTAGCATCATATAATTTCAGAATATTACAATATTGGATCGAGAGTTGAGGCTCAAAATTGAAAGTATCTCTTATAATATTTTTTATATGGACTTTTTTGCCTGCTGCCTTCCCTCTTCCCACAACCTGTCACACACAGGCTTATTCAATTAAGGATCAATATCTGACAAAGACTGAGTTTAATTGCTATCACCTGATGATTCCATCCCCATCATTACAGTTTTGAGAATCTTCTTCCCATTCATGTAGACTCTCCAGGTTGACGGACTCAATCCGTAGAGGTTTTATTTATACAGCTCTTTTAAGATTGCAGAATAAAGAAAAGAGAAAGCAATATAATGCAGTCTAGTTGCAGGAGATTAAAGATGCCACCTTTAATCATAATTAAACTATTACTATGTAACATGTTTTTTTTTTATTGCTAAGTAATAAGCAACTCCAAAATTCAGTAACTTGAAATGACCATCTATTTTGCTCATGATTATGTGGGTTAGGAATACTGAAAAGACTCAGCTGGGCGGTTGGTCTCTGATCCATGGCGTGCCAGCTCAGGTATCTAGGGCTGGAGGGTCAGGTGCAAAAAATGGTTTCCTCACACCTTTGGCACCTTAGTCTTCCTTGATCTCTTTCTCAACAAGACAGATCGTCTTCTAGGATCCTTTCAACTTGGTTGAGCTTCTCAAATATGTTGGTCTTAGAGTAGTTTTCTACTCTAAGCTTTCTTACCTGGAAGCTGGAATTCAACAGGCAGGAGCAAAAGCTGACAGATCAGTTAAGAGTCACAAGTGTAGTAGATAGAAGAGTCCTATTTATTCTGTTGGTCAAAGTACTTACAGGACTCCTTTACACCCCCTCCTCATTCAAGGATACATCTCCTCTTATCAGGGAATGACAGGTCACATTTCAGGAGAGCATATGGAGTAGGGGTTAATAATGTGACCTTTACAAAAGCTAATCTGCTACTTCACTGCAAAAAGCCCCCCCCCCCCTTTCCTGTCTACCTATAGCCATACAGTGTCTGGGTGCCTACAGAAACTTAGTGAGCTCAGAAACTAATCTTGATTATACAATTTTAGAAAAATTCATTGATCTCATGAACATTCCTGAGAATATACAATATACTATGTAAAGCTATGACTATTGAAAACATATTTGTAGGTATCATTGACTGGGAACTTCCTTTGTGGCAGGAATTCTACTACACACATAGACATTTGTTTTTTTTTATTTAATCTTCATGATGATCGTCAGAAATAAAGATGTGTGTCTTGCTTTACAGGTAACAATGTTAAGGCTGTAAAGGTTTAAATAACTTTGTGGTAAATCTGAGTTGTGAGTGCAGGTCGACCTGACAGCAAAGCCTATTTTTTTTTTAAGATTTCATTTATTTATTCATGAGAGACACAGAGAGAGAGGGGCAGAGACCCAGGCAGAGGGAGAAGCAGGCTCCATGCAGGGAGCCTGACGTAGGACTCGATCCCAGGACTCCAGGATCACGCCCTGGGCTAAAGGCGGCTCTAAACTGCTGAGCCAATGGGCTGCCCAAGTCTCTATACTTTATACTTTACCTTTTAAGCCTACATGTAAGTATGTGCGTGTGTGTGAGTGTATCACGTGGAGGGGACCTAATGAGCTTGTGGTGTTTGGCAGCAGCCTTCCCAACTTGCACGTATTCAGCATAGTTCCCACTGACCCCCTATATCTAACCCCTGCCCTTGACATTAATTCTCAAATCCCAAATAATCAGAGTCTCCAGGAAGAGAAAATAATGAAACTGTGAGGCCTTAGGCAAGGCCTTCTCACTCCCACAGCTCCCATCTTTCAAAAACATACTTACAATGAATTTGAAGGACCATAGGTTATGAATTTCTTTGAGTGTCCTGACCTTCATGACATCTTGCTCCTCAGACACACCAAACCCCCCCCCCAGTTTGCTGTTTGAGCTATGCCACAAATACAAGGTCTAAGACAAAACGTAATTCAAGGTGGGTTGCAGGGAATGCAGATGGAATCCCTCAGCTAGCAGACTAATGACAAGGGGTATTGGATGACGCAATCTGTGTTCGCCTAGGCTTAGCCTGGACCAAGATCGGGGCCTGTTATAACCCCCTTCAAACCTATTTGGATATTCTTCCTTTATTAAACCTGAAAAATCTCTCTACAGAAATGCCCAGAAAATTCTGTCATGAGTGCCATCAATACTTCTACACCATGTGCCACACTATGTACCTTTATTCTCCACCCTGGCTACTCAACCCACCTCCCCATTCCCTATATAAAAATTGTAAATGGGCTATTTAACAAAATTTATATAGTTTACTCATTATAATTTAGCTTACTCTGAAGGCCTATAGAATATGTTCATGTTGAATCTATTTTATGTAATTCCCATTATTAGCTCAATTCAATTTGCCTTCTGTTCTCATGTCTAAAGGTTACTTGGATATCTTATTCTTTCCTCTGAAAATTATCTTAATGTTCAGGTATTATAAATACAGCAAAAATAAAGAATGCAATTTGTTACAGAAGTGTAAAGTTTTCTGATGTCATAATGCTAAGTAAATATAATTAGAATTATAAAATATGATTTTATAAGTAGTAATATTATGCATAAAAAACACCCCCAAAACATATATCCCTATTTTTCAATATACCTCTAAAGGTAAAATTATATGCAGAAAATATTCAAAATTTGTTGAAACAATATTCTATATGTTTACTTATAATTCCATAATGTTAACTTGAGTATTGAATAAAGATTATTATGTTTTGGGCATATTTGTCTCGCTTTGTGTTTCTAAGATATGGTAATAGCCCAAAGAAATTTTAACTTCCATTTTTCCTAGTTCATAAATGAAAATTGAAGGTTAGTTGAAGGAAAACAGCTCCCAGGAAGAAAGATATTCTAAAAAAATAAAAACAGCAGCCTCCTCCAAAACCCCAGGCCCAGAGGCAACTCCAACACGGCCAATAAAACTGCATCTGGAGCCATGAGGGAAGCCAGATGCCGCAGCAAGTAATGCCTCCTGCAGCCTAGGCTTGCTTCTGCAGCTTGCTTCCAAAGAGAAGGATTTTCAGAGAAAAGTTGCACCTTTTCTTTAATGATTAGGAATGACTGGATGTTGTGATTAGGAGTTCAGAATGCTACCAAAACAGAACAACGACAACAAAAACCCACATAATATTCTCAATCAATGTCTGTTTTGTGAGTTTTCCTTATTTGTTCATTATTATGATCGGCTTTGCTGAGACTTCACTTTTCCTCACTGCATTCTAAGAAGGCTTCGCATTTTCATCAAGGAGCATGTGGTGCCAGGAATTAGTGAAAAGAAAAATAAACCAAAGGCAACAGGATCAAGCCCTTTATGACTAATGTCATGCTATGGAATCATGTGGTTAAGACATAAACATTACCTTAAATTTCTACCAAAATACTATTTATTATACACGGTTCTTGGCATTGTGAATTCAGGAACACAGAAGTATCCACAGGTTCAGGGATGCCTCTGCTATTATTGATTTAAAGAATTACTTGGGGGGCGCCGTGGTGGCTCAGATGGTTAAGCTTCTGCCTTTAGCTCAGGTCATGTCATGATCTCTGGGTCCTGGGATTGAGCCTCAATCCGGCTTCTGACTTAGCGGGGAGCCTGTTTCTCCCTCTGACTCTGCCTCTCTCTCTATGTATCTCTCTTTCTCAACTGAATAAATAAAATATTTTTTTTAAAGAAGATTTTGTGGGAATCTAAATTCTATAGCAACATATTCCTTCCACGTTGACATGGGTAACTCTGAGCTGGGCAAAAGGAAAGATCTTAGTCTACCTGCATTGGAGCCACAGGAAGGCAAAGTGATAGTGTAGCATCACATATTAAATATTTGATTTAAATATTCCTGGGCAACTTACTTAAATTCAGATTCTTTTAATAATTAATGAGAACATACCACCTTTATGTAGTTGTGTTAAGAATTTGGTAAATGACATCAGTGAAGTCCCTAATGTGACTGTGTTTAGAGATAAGGTCTTTATGGAGATAATTACATTTAACTGGGGTCATAAGAGTAGGTCTCTTATCCAATAAGACTGTTGTCCTAGACACAGAAGAGACCCCAAGAATGCCCGTGCCCAGAGAAAAGGCCTTGTACGGACAGTCTAAAGACAAATAGCTATAAGCCAAGGATAGAGGCCTCAGGAGAAACTAATCCTGCCAGCACCTAGATCTTGGACTTCCAACCTCCAGAAAACCATGAGAAAATAAATTTCTGTTGTTTAAACCACTCAGTCTGGTATTTTGTTATGGCAGCTCAAGCGGATGAATATAAGTCCCTCATCTAAATGCATCACCACCTACAGATGTTGAAAATGAAGGGTTCTCTATTCTGTCTTTAGAGTTTCCATTTCCTCATGAAAGGCTGGTCAAATGAGTGATCTCAGCGACTAGGAAGAACTGAGTGGGCAAAGATTGCTGAATGGACCCAACAGTCCTTCACGGTACCAAAAGCAGCATCAGAAAAAACAGTGTGGAGAATACAAACCTCCTTCCCCACATAGACCTTTGTAAAAGCAGTTCCTCCCTGACTCCACCCTACAGCTAGTATCTTCCAATAGTATGAAGAGTTGAAGGAGCTAAGGATGCACATCTATTTTATAACCCAGCTCCCCGCCACACACACACACACAACATGCTTCAAAGAAACTGGAAACCTGGGATTTCAAGCTATGAAGGCTTTCTACCCTCTCACAGCCTGCCTACTCCTCTTTCTAAGATCAGTCTTAATGGAAGCTCATTGTGCAAGTGGGTTGGTTCTCCCTGGACATAGAGGTGGCCAAGAGTAAAGTGGGATCTTTTGCTGTAAGGTGTGGATAAGCCCTTGGCATGTCCATTGGAATGTCCACTTGCCTGGGTTCATAGTCCACTGTGGTATGGGATGAATGTAGAAATGGGAAGAGAAGGAAGATATACTGGGGGTTAGACAGACCGGAGACCGGAACTCCAAGGAGTTTGAAATTCTCGATTTGAGTCTGGCCTTCTAGGTTATTTTGAAAAGCATCTGTGTCGATGCAGAGGGAAGGTTGATTTCATTTAGTGGAATGTTAAGTTGTGACTAGACATGTGATATGTGGCTCTCCATTGATACCTTGCCCCTGGCTCCTGGAATGTTAGGAGAGATGTAGTCAAATCCATGTTCTGTGGAAAGAGATGACTGAAAAGCTCATCTTTAAGTACAGGTTGTGTAGACTGGGCTCCTAATTTTACTTCCCCTGTCAATACTGTGCAAATGCACTTCTGAGTCCTGGATGTCTCTACTGCTACTCCATGTAGGAGTTGGGTCAGTGGTAATTGGTGAGGATGGAGGATGGGTCTTAGGCATCCTATTCCAGCAACAGTTTCATCTTCTTCAGACTGGGGCTCTCACACATGTAAATGAACCCCCTAAAAAGTCATTATGCATTTATACATTAAACAGAAAACACTTGCAGGCGCTATGCAATCTATCAAGTGTATCTTATTTCATTTAAACCAACCCAACAATTCGATGACATAGATGTCAATGGTCTCACTATTTTATAGATGAGGAAACTGCGTCTCAGAAAAGTCAAAGAAGTTGCCCAAGATTTCATAGCCAATAATTGATGGAAAGCCAGAAAATAAATCCCACACGTAGAACTGTAGTCCATCCCATTTCCAAGACTCAATGCTGTCACTCAGCTTGTGCTGTGCTCATGAATTTTCTTTCCAAAGCATTCAAAATTTTACTGAGGATTCCTAAGAGAATATGAGATTATGTATTATATATAATAAGTATATATACTTGATTATATATTTATGTATGTTATGTATAATCATTTGTATATATACGCATATATGATTGTGTGTATACGTACATATATATGTATATATAATCATAAAATTCACAGACCTTCACATCTTGAAAAACTTAACAGACAACTGGATTCTTAAATATATGCAAATTATTATTCAGTTGATTATGCAATCCATCCAGAAACTGGTAGTTATACCATACCTTATAATTAATATCAGACTGCCTACACAGAATAAAATTAACCAAGTTTGTACTCTGACTAATTTTCATTGCGGCACTGTCACTAAGGAATTTAAATAGCTTCAACAGTAGGTTTTGTAATACTCCTCTATTGCAAGGGGATGATGGAAGCATCTGTTCTTTGAAGTGGTTTCCCTGGACTTGGGGAAAATCAATATTAAATTATTCCAAAATAAAATTTCAAGTTCTACAACAAAAAACCACTCCTATGACACTGATAGATATTTGTTTTTTGTAATTTATTAGATTATTTAAATGAACACATTATTATGTTATAAGCTTTCTTCACATTATCATAAGATGGTTAAAACTATTCTCAAACATATGAAGTAATTATTCAGAAAGCAATCAAGAACTAGTTTGCTGTTAGAATCAAAATGTGCCTTTCAGATAAAGCTTTAAAAACTTTAAAACACATCCTGATTTTGTGTTGTTCTGTGGTGGTGTCATAACAGGACTTGGACATTCATTATTGAGCTAGACAGGTGCCTATTCTTCAGAGTCGCTAACAGAACCATTTTTATATCAGTTAAATCTTTGAAGTAAAGTGTAAACAAATTAATGTACAAGTGGGTCTTGAAGAATCCAAAACTTCAAAGAAGTAGATAAGATTTAAATCTAATTTGTTATGAATTTAAAGCATTCTATTCTCTCTTTTTTAAAGATTTTATTTATTTATTTGAGAGAAGAGATAAAGAGAGATAGAGAGAGCATTATGGGGTGGGGAGGGAGAGAGAGAGAGAGAGAGAAGCAGAGTCCCTGCTGAATAGGGAACCTGACTCTTGGGGCTCAATCCCAGGATCTTAGATCACGACCTGAGCCGAAGGCAGAAATGTAACTGACTGAGCCACCCGCATGTCCCTAAAGTATTCCATTCTCTCAGAATTGGTGAACGCTCAGCAACAGCCTTAGAAATTGGTGATGGACCATGGTCAGCAGTAAGAATCATTAATAAAATTTATGCACAGACTGTCTGAGAGGTTCCACAAATTACCAGCTGTATGATCTTTTCTTTTCTTTTATTTTTTATTTTTATTTTTTGTATGATCTTTTCATAAATGACCCAGTCTTTTGTAGAGGGAGATTTTATACAGAGAAGGGGAAAGAATGTATACACAAAGGAGAAGACAGTGGGAATATAGAGGCAGGGGCTGGCATGATGCAGCCACAGGAAAGAAATCCTGGAAGAGGGACCAGATATTGGAGAAGTCAAGGAACGATTTACCCCTAGAGCTTCGGGAGGGAGCACCACTCTGATGACATCTTACGTTCAGCCCAAGGATACTGGTTTTGTCATTCTGGGCTCCAGAACCATGAGAGGATAAAATTGTGTTGTTCTACACCACTTGGTTTGTGATTATTTGATTTATTGGCCAAAGGAAACTAACATACCTGCCTCTGCTTTGGTTACTTCTGTTGCAAATCTAGAGAAATTACAAAACTCATTTAACAGAATTATTAGGAGAATTCAGGAACTGATCCATATAGTGCATGCAGAATAATGCCTGCACTTGTCTGCTTATCTCTAGGTATTCTCTACCTATCCATATACCATACAGCTGTACCGTAGCTATACCTCCCTATATCACCTACCTATACTACCTGGAATCTTCAGTTATTATCTATTTTGTTCTACATCTGAGGCTAAGATTATGAATAAACATGCCAACTATTGCAAAAGAGAAAAAAAAAAGATCGTTCGAACAAATGACATCACACACAAAAAAACCCCTCAAAACATTATGAAGTTTACATTATTCAAAACATTTATTTATTAACTATTTTATGAATAAAAAAGATAACTTGGAAAGACAGAAAATCCTCAACATGCTGATTTTTCTCTGTGAGGTGCAGTATCTAATTTTTAACTTGAGATCCATCTTTCATAGAGTTACTTCCTAGTCAAAGACCTTTAACTCTAGGATGTGATATTTTGGGAAAGAAGGAAGGATATCCATTATTGTCTTTACCCCAGAGAACATAGAAGAGGGGCAAATACTAGGTTCAAAGCTAGGAAGAAGGACTTTCTGCATTGACTCTCCCCTGACAAAGCGTGGCTTTGGGGTTTAATTTTTCTGGAATTTGGCTTCTGACTTCACATCATCCATAGAACTTTACTAGCTGACTGCACACTGATGTTCTCTACTTTCTTTTAAATTTCAATCCAGAAGTCTATTTAGCTTATTACTTGTATCCTCCCTTATGGTTTAATTATATATTTCTAATTATCCACTCAGCTGTAAGCTCCTTGGAGGTAGAGCCCATATCTTTGCACCTGTGTGTCTGGTATCTGCTCCTTCTCTCCATCAGCTCCAACTACCCCTTCTTCCTCACTCTTACTCACAGAATAGTCAAGTACCCGACATACCTGCATTCTCAATCTCTCTCTCTCTCTCTCTCTCTCTCATTCACTCTCTCTCTTTCACGCACACACACACACACACACACAGAATTTTTTTCTTCCCTTGGTGGTGAGAATAGATGTTAAATGAATAAACGAGTCAGACAAAATAATCCTTAGGTTCTTTTAAAATTACAGCTCTCCAAGTTTTTTTATCACTTTAGATCTTTTGTACTTTCCACCAGTTTTCTGTACATCCCCATTATTCTCTTCAGGATTTTGCTACATAAAAGAAGTGGTGAGGTGAATTAACAAAGTGGAAAAAAACAAAAACATTACAAAAAAACAAGTATTATGTGATTAAATCACTAAAAACAAATATTAAATGCACTGAGATCATTTTCAGGCTGAATGTATTGACTTGTCTGCTTTATAGACTGCACTAACACCAATTTGTTAAATTTTTAAGGGCAACTCAAATGATGAGCAGTTCATCATTGGTTGTCTCTTGACAACTGAGAGAAACAAAACACTCCTAAGTATTCTTGTTCTGTTAGGCAGTGGAGTGGAAGGCCCTACACTGTTCTTTGTAAGTTTGCTTCTCTTTTCCTAGAACTAATATTATCAATGTTTGCCAACAGACTAATCTCTGAAGGTCACATGTCTGTAATTGTATTGTAATTATCTCTCTAGTTGACTCTTTTCTCTAAGATTCTGTGACTTTATGGATAATAATCACTGGGTTTTCTTTCCCTAGGTTCCAGAAGAGTACCCAGTAATGAAGAGGCACAAGCAAAATATTTTTGGAATATGTAAATGAATGAAAAACTGGCTATAATCTACAACTGAGTAGTTCCTTTTAGAGAAATAGTATTTGTAGGGCCAAACAGGAGTTAAGGTTACTTTGGGTGACTTTATTATTAATACTTTTCAAACTGTTTTATTGGATATGTTGTATGGATAAACATACACATAATTATGCCCACATAATTATGTTGATTCCTGAGATCTTCAGAAGCATTGATTCTAATATATCATCAGTTTTTACGAAAGATTTTGTGGAAGCAAACATCATATTTTTTTCAATTTTATATTTTTATTGATTATATTTATATTGATTTATATTTTTATTGATATATTGATTGATATAATAATTTTAAAAATTACCAGTTATGGGCAGCCCCGGTGGCGCAGCAGTTTAGCACTGCCTTCGGCTCAGGCTGTGATCCTGGAGACCTGGGATCCAGTCCCACGTTGGGCTCCCTGCAGGGAGCCTGCTTCTTCCTCTGCCTGGGTCTCTGCCTCTCTCTCTGGGTCTCTCTCTCTCTCTCTCTCTCTTTTTGTGTGTCTCAATAATGTAGTGGGTCTCATCCAATCAGGTGAAACACTCAAAGGCAAAAACCAAAGTTTCATCTCTGTAGGGAAGTGTGCTATGTAGATTCAAAATCCCATCTCAAAGGGCATCATGCACATTCCACTTCAAAATCAAATCTTCTGAGCTGATCATTCACGACATGGGCTTGTGTTCTGGTGATGCTCTAAAAAGACAGAGACAATCTGAACTAAAGCCGATGAAAACAATTTCCAGCATGACTCAATGCATTTCAGTAGAGGACGGTCTGTAAATAAGGCTGAAATCTTTGATCTAGGGATGAGCATCGTGTTTTGTATGGTCCAAAGCAGATTTAAAAATATAATTTAAAGTCAATATAATACAATTAGAAAAGTAGAAGAGATAAAAATCTGTATAGTGCGTCATTCAACAAAACATCATCTACCATGAGAAAGCAATGTAGCATAGTGGAAACTGCCTGGAACTCAAGAGAACACAGTTTTATATTCTCATTGAGCTAAATGACATTGGGAGCATCACTCATTTTCTGGTTTTGGCTTTGTTTTCCTATCTCTAAGTGTATACAAATATCGATATATCTGAATTGATTTGATAATTATATAAAATAATATAAAAAGCTTTGGGAAACGCATGGCACATAGTAGTTAAACAGAATTCATGGTTATAGGTTTTATACTTTGCTGTTTTTTTTTTCATATCTATCCTCATGCCTATGTACTTTGAGTAATTGCAACCATAGTTCATGTATGTCCTTGCTTCCTTCTGTTGTTGTTTTCATTTACCATATCATGGTAGACTTTAGGTTTTTTGTTTGTTTGCATAGTCTTACAAATTATCAATTTTAAACATTTCAAATATGGTCGCTAGTAAATATGGCCCCTTGATGGACAAGTAGGCTTTCTGAAGAAGTCTTTAGAAGTAACTTCCTGAATAAGAGGCACTAAACTTTGACTAGAAATAACTATTTGTTATTCTCATCTGTGTTTGATGAGGAAGTTGTGGCCTCTTTATCACTGATGTGGATTTTACCACCATTACCCATGCCTCTAACCTGCAGCCTTGATTACTGTAATACTCTGGACTTTGGACTACTTTTGAGCTTTGGCTGGTGAAGAATACAACGATCTATTTGCTTGTGGGCAGCCACTGCAGGAAGCATACTGTACCAGCGTTCCATCGTAAGATGCAATGAGCTGCACGTTAATGAAGCCACAAGGCTGAGTATATTTGGGGAACCACCTGAATATTTAATAAGTCTAAATGGAAGGAGGTCTGTTTACTATTTTCCTATCAGTGGTTGAACAAAAGGCATTAACAAGAACATCTTAACTGAATGTTGTTTCCAATACCATAGGCCTTCTGCGGCAGAAAAGTTAGATTCATAGGGCTTAAAGGTGCCTGTTTCCAAGCTTAGGGCAAATGGCTGTTAGGAGGCCAAGGCCACCATAAAAGAAATCTCTTCCTTCAGGTGATGTCATCATCTTTATGGAGAGTGATGAAGCAAAACAAAAAGGTGTGCAGCAATTGGGGAGGGTGCTAACTTGCTGCATAAGTAGGCCAAAAAAATTGCAAAACTCATGTTATGACATCATCAAAGGCTTCTAGGATGTAAGACAGGAGAATAAATTGTCTTGGTGATATTCCTACAAAGGGAAAGAATAAGGAATTACCTTCAGGCATTCTTTAGCTATGCCTACACATACATGGCGTATATGCTTGGTTTCTCAGCTTCCACACAATATGCATACAGACACATTGCAGACACAAATATCTATCGATTTTATGTCTCTCAATTGACACCCCATTTCTCCTTTTAAGAGGTGTCTTTAGCTGTTATTATGTTATCCCAGCGCCTTACTTAGCTGAACACATCTCATCAAATCTTGTTTCCTAATTGTATCTTCTCTAATAAAATGAAAATAATCATGAGTAGATCAGCCACCTAGTTTCTGCATATCCTTTTGTAGTCATTTGTGACTGGCACCTACCAAGAGGAAACTTGTGAATTTAGTGCATCCCTGAGTTCATCAGCTCATGTTACGAGGGCAACTTCCGCTGAATTAAGTTCATCCACTTCTACAAAACATACAGACAGATAATTCTAATTATAGTTATAAGTAGACCTTGCTTGCATGAAGATTGACAGAAAATCCTGGAAATGGAGATTTAGGGTTGAGGTCCTAGCGTGGCCACTGTGGGCTTTAAGGCTTGGAGCCTGGAGGCAGAAATCCATAATGGGCAAATAATGGTTTTGGTGTCAGATTAACCACAAATTTGGGCTTCATTGCTCACTAGCTGTGAAACTTGGAACACATTACATGACTCTAAATCTCAATTTTCTTGTCATTAAAATGATGATATTAATTATACCTATCTCAGAGGTTTGTTGTGCCTATTCCATAAGATAATTTCATTCATGAGTCTACACTAAGCACTTAATGATCATTTCAGTTATTGTTCATATCATTGTGTATGAAATAAAGGGGGAATATTCTCCTACCTTCTAGGCCCTCCAATGTCAATATTGGTCTCAAGAGTTCACAGGGAAAGATTAGTTTCATTGTTGTTTGAAACTGAGTGATTAATGTTAAGTCATTAATTTCCTTCTTTCTTTTTTCTTTTATTACTAATTCAACCAGTGATTACTAAGCACCTGCCTTGGGCAGGACACTATGCAAAGAACTGATGTTCTAAAGACAAATAAGGTAGAGTCTGTGTCTGTAGGAAGCAGGTCTAGGTCTAGGGAAAGATCCATGGGTGAGCGTGAATTACGATATTGAGTTAGGAAGAATGCTCCTAACCCAGGCTTTTTTTTTTTTTTTTTTAAGGTTTCTTTTTTTTTTAAATTTATTTTTATTTATTTACTTATTTTTTAAATTAATTTTTATTGGTGTTCAATTTACCAACATACAGAAAAACACCCAGTGCTCATCCCCTCAAGTGTCCACCTCAGTGCCCATCACCCATTCCCCTCCAACACCCGCCCTCCTCCCCCCTTCCACCACCCCTAGTTCGTTTCCCCGAGTTAGGAGTCTTTATGTTCTGTCTCCCTTCCTGATATTTCCCAACATTTCTTTTCCCTTCCTTTATATTCCCTTTCACTATTATTTATATTCCCCAAATGAATGAGAACATACACTGTCCTTCTCCGATTGACTTATTTCACTCAGCATAATACCCTCCAGTTCCATCCACGTTGAAGCAAATGGTGGGTATTTGTCGTTTCTAATTGCTGAGTAATATCCCACTGTATACATAAACCACATCTTCTTTATCCATCATCTTTCGATGGACACCGAGGCTCCTTCCACAGTTTGGCTATTGTGGCCATTGCTGATAGAAACATCGGGGTGCAGGTGTCCCGGCGTTTCACTGCATCTGAATCTTTGAGGTAAATCCCCAACAGTGAAATTGCTGGGTCGTAGGGCAGGTCTATTTTTAACTCTTTGAGGAACCTCCATACACAAAGATAAACTCAAAATGGATGAGAGATCTAAATGTGAGACAAGAGTCCATCAAAATCATAGAAGAAAACACAGGCAACACCCTTTTTGAGCTCGGCCATAGTAACTTCTTGCAAGATACATCCACAAAGGCAAAAGAAACAAAAGCAAAAAATGAACTATTGAGACTTCATCAAGATAAGAAGCTAACCCAGTCTTGAGAGTGGGTGGGGTGGGGAGTGAAGAAGTCTTTAAGAAGGAACCTCATCTAAAGTTTAGATGGAAAAAGTAAGTCATGACTAATAGAGACAGTAGAGGTTAGCTAGTCTAGAGAACTTAATTCAGAGTTGAATCCGAGACGAGTTATACAGGATGGTCACAGTCAAAACACTGGGAAGCCAGAGCTCTCTCTTCAACCCCAGAGCTTTTACATCAAGTCATGTTTACCAAGCTGCAAGCTGTGCTGTTGTCCATAGACTCTCAGGGTTAGGAACTGGGCCAAAACCTTCCCAAACTTACATTCTGGAAAACAGGGCCCCTAAGCCAGGGGGCCAGCCCATCTGGGGAATGTTGAAACCTGTAATTTTCACCCATCCCTACAGCCATATTTCCCTTTCATTTGATAGTAAGGTGGCAATTAAAGTAAAATGCAATGCAGTGTAGAGGAAGAAAATGGCAAAACATGAGAGACTCCCAGGGAAAAGGGGATGAGGCATATGGTCAAGGTAAATCGCTTTTCTCTGTTAAGTGTGGGCACATAATTGAGGGCTGCATATACCAATCTGTATATTTCTGACTTTTATAAGAAACTCACCTAATAGCCAACTCTGGCTTTCAATAGAAGGGTCAGAAATATTATAGGTCATTGTCCCATCCTACTTTAACTCAGACAATTTCTTCAACCAAGCTTCAAACCAAGCCTTTCATTTACATACCTACCCCTGATCCAATTGAGCATCATTCTAAGGCAAAATTTAACTTATTTCTTTAAAGCCCAATGTGGTTTTCTTGTTCACATCACCAACATCTCTATTCTCAGTGACACTGACCTGGTATCTCACAAATTTAACTTAATTGCGGTACCTACGTGCCTGGAGATAATGTCAGATCCCAGAGGCTGAGCGCTCAGTCCCCCAAGACTGCCTCCACTTCAGATGCCGATCACTAGCCCAGATTGTTACCTGCCCCGCTGACCAACTGGATATAAATTGGAGATGTGCAAAGACCCCTTCTTGGGTTACATTGATTTCCTAGAGTGGCTCATAGAACTCAGGGAACCAGTTTACTTACTAGATTTTTGGTTTATTGTAAAAGATTTTAAAGGACAGAGACAACCAATCAGATGAAGAGATTCACAGGGTAAGGTCTGGAAGGGTCCCAGACAGGAGGCTCTGTCCCCATGAGTTCGGGGTGCTCCACCCTCCTGGCACGTGGATGGGTTCTAGTTCACCAATCTGTAAGTTTATAGGACGTTGCTGTTCCAGAGCTTACTCTGCAGCTCCTCCACCTTTCCTTCCCCAGAAGTTCTAACCTTCCAGTCCCTTGGTCTTTCTGGTGACCAGCCCCACCCATCTACAGGCTGTCTAGGGCCCCCACCATGACCTACCTCATTAGCATAAACTTGAAAGGGGCTCCTAATGATTGGGGAAAAAAAGAGAATTATCACTCAGGAAATTCCAAAGGTTTGAGGAGTTTTGTTCCAGGATTAAATATGTTTCTTATTATTCCACACTAAGGAATTTGATTTAAAATGTTTATTAATTTTTCCAAGTCCTGTAGTAGCTTGCCTCCTTATTTCCAATCCAGCAAGTCCACTGGAATCCTGTTCCTTTCATGTTTTGATCAAATGCTTTATTTGTTGTTAGGGTTGTAAAGCAGCATCGCCCAATCTGCCTGAATGGGTAGAGGGGGTGTCACAACATCACTTTATTCTAAGAAATCTCGATCCTTTGGTGAGTTATTTCAGTCAAACGAATACTGAAAGAAAAAGGAAAAAGCCCAATTCCTAATTTATTACTCTTTTTGGTGGGTAAGAGTCAGGACATAACTATGCATGCTCAGGACTATATAGACTATTGTGAATTATGGGTTGTCCCAATGTAATAAAAATTTAGCGACACTTTGTCTTATGTTGTCGATTAAGTAAACTTCTGGCCAACTGACTAAAGTTTGATATATGTTGCCTTCCTCTTACTTTCTACAAAAGTGAGAAATTACAGAGCTATCTTAATGTTTCAAAAGATTAATTGTCCATAACGCCAATTTGGTTTGCATGAAGTCTGAACAGCTGTAATTATGCTTTCCTTCCCTAGTGAATATACCTAAGAAAATATTTCTAGGTTACAAGTTCCATCATGTTACATTTAAAAGGCCAAATTAAATACAATGAAACCTGCTTATTTCACTCTTTTTCTGAATGGTCTCCTACAGTTCACATTCAAATTTCAAAGCCTTAGCAAAGTTTCCAAACTGCTGGGTTGCCAACATTTAACTTTTTTTTTTCTTCTCAACATCTTTAAAAAAAAAATGATAAAGTTTTTTTTTTTTCTGTCATGGTAATTATTTTTTGATTAATATCTTCCTTTCCAATTGCATGCAGTCAGCTAATAAAAAGACGCAAGGATACGTACAATAAATTTGAATTTCAATTTCTCTTTTTAATCATAGCCTTTGAACTGATCTCAGTGATCTGTTATCTGAGGTTATCCATTTCTTCACACACACAAAAAATCATAATAATGTAATCATCCTAAGGTAACCCAGGTGGAAATACTAGCTTGAAGTCAGTGCTGGGAGGACAGAATTTTCAGGCCAACTCATTAGTGAATACTTTAAATATTCACATAGATAGCATTCTCTATTGAAAAAGAATCATTTTTATTATTTTTACTTATCAGAGAAGGGTCTTGAGGATTCATGCCATTTTAAAATACTTTATATTCTTTTTTTTTTCAAAAAAGAAATTGTATTGATTTATTGGAGAGAGAAGAAAGAGAAAGAGAGAGAGAGAGAGAGAGAGAGAGAGAGAGAGAGAAGCAGCAGGGAGGGGCCGGGGCAGAGGGAGAAGCAGGTTCCACCCAGGGCTCCATCCTAGACCCCAGGATCATGACCTGAGCCCAAGGCAGAGGCTTAACCAACTGAGCCACCTGACTGAGCACCCAGGTGCCCCTAAAAATTTTAATGTCCTTAGAAATGAAGAAAAAAGAATGCCAAAACATAATGCATTCAGTTCCAGAGGCAGCTGTGTTCAAAATATACATCAAAAGTTTGCAAGAATTTTGCTACCCAATGTTCTTAAAACTGCTCTCCTCCTGAGGCCTATATTCTACAAAGTAGGCTTCTTTTAGTTCTGTGGTGCATGGGGAAAAAGGAAAGGTTTGAAAAGAACAGGAAAAATGGAAATGTAGACTTCAGAATGTTTATAGCTTAATAGACACCAGAATTAGACATTAGTCAGAGTAAGCCAAAAAGTTTAAAAGCACCTTAGAGATTAATACAGAAAAGTTAGGAGATCAGAGGTCTCACGTTCAATGGGACGCAAGCTCACAGAAAAGTGTTTATAAGAGTCAGAAAGACAGTATTTGGAATACAGTTTTTTGTTTTTTCTGCGGTTCTGAGCAAATCACTCAAACTCTCTGACCCTTGTCTAATTTTTTATATATATAAAATATATATGAGTATAATATGAATATAATATATATATGATATATATAATATGAATATCATAATGACATTAAAATCCAATAGGGCAACATCCAGCCCACAATGATGCTGTTCTCCCTAGAGCTGACCATGCTACCTCCCCCAACATGAAGTGTAGACTGAGCTCTAACTGATAGTATTTGATCTCGGCTTCCGGGAGTAACACGTGCATCCTCTGTCCCAAGCTGAGCCAACCCACTTTCATTCCTGAAAGGTTAGAATTTAGTTTGGGGCACTACACTTAGTCTGGCTTGACTGTTGGGCTGACCGGGCATCAGGCAGCCATCTTTTGTCATGTGTACAAGGAAAGCAGAGAAATAATCTAAAGAGAGAGAGAGAAAAAAAGAATCAATGAATATTGAGGGATAGATGGTTGTGAGAGTCCCAGAGAGACTGAAATAGAGGGTTCCTGGGGGCTGGATGATTTTCTGTGTCTTGGTTGTAATCCTTTATGCGTGTTGTTGCCCTTGGGGTCCATGAGACAAGACTGTCAAGTAATACATTCTGCCCTTATGCCTAGGGTCATTCAAAGTGATTTTGTTTTTCAGCAAACAGGAGTTTTAACTTAGAAAAGTACTTACCCCATGATCTAACTGTGAGACTTACCTCTGATAATCATAAAACATCAGGCAATGCCATGTTTGGTGTAGAGTTTAAACAGCCACACGTCTCCTGCTAGAGCTGGGTGATGATGTAAGTCATCTAGAGCGCTCCGCGTAACATGCTGCCAGGATGGGAGCTCATATTGCCGTCTTATAGATGAGAAGACTAAGGTTTGCATAGATATGATGACTTGGGCATGGGCATCAACCCATTTATTTATTCAAAACATATATGCTGCCAGTGAAAGGGAGAGATATGGATCCCTTAGGTACTATGATGAATGAGACAGAAATCACCCAGCCTTCAAAGTTTCAGTGAGGAACTGGGAGAGTGGGCTTTTTTTTTTTTTAAGATTTTATTTATTCATAAGAGACAGAGAGAGGCAGAGACACAGGCAGAGGGAGAAGCAGGCTCCCTGCAGGGAGCCTGATGTGGGACTCGATCTCAGGACCCCGGGGTCATGCCCTGAACCCAAGGGAGACACTCAACCACTGAGCCACCCAGGCGTCCCAGGAAAAACAGGCTTTAAATAAGAGTTTTATAATTCCCCCAAACAGAAGTCCTCTTCAGGCATTAGAAATTTCCTTTTTCCCTTTGGTGAGAAGTGTTTACAAAGAACACAAGTTTTCCATGTTAATAATACATCAAAAGGCATTTCAATCATTTATTTGATTTTAGCATATTTGCTCGCTTGGTTATCTTCTAAACTGAAATATATGTGACAGAAATTATAGTTGATTTTGCACTACTTCAGACAGCCCTGAAGAAAGATTTCCTTCGCACCTCCCTTATATTAACAAGAGCAAACATTAATTGAATTGTTGCTGTGTGTCATTGTTCTTCATATACAGCATCTGTTCAATTCTCTGAATACATGTATGTGGTATTTTTTCAACTGCCTGATGTGTCAGTAGAGGAAACAACCCCATATCAGAGAGTTTCTGATAGGATCAAGATTGATTAATTGATTGATTGACTGATTGATTTAATATTTTATTTATTTATTCTTGAGAGACACAGAGAGAGGCAGATACACAGGCAGAGGGAGAAGCAGACTCCATACAGGGAGCCCAATGCAGGACTCGATCCTGGGTCTCCAGGATCATGCCCTGGGCCGAAGGCAGATGCTCAACTCCTGAGCCACCCAAGCGCCTCTAGAATCAAGATTTAAACCCATGTAGTGTGGTAGTAGAGCCCACTCTCTTAACCTCTATTCTCTTGAAAACATAATAGAATAAAAGTACTATTGAATGTAGCAGTTATCACATATTGAATCCTCAGGATGTGCCAAGTTATTATTAAGTTTTTATTATTATTCTAAGTTCCATTAATGTAACAAAACTGAAGTTGTAACACTGCAAATAATTTTAAAAGAAACTCCATCTACCAAAACTTACTTTAGATCCTGTCACTCCAACATCATTTCAAGATATACTTGATGCATTTAAGTCCTACTAAAACGGTACCTTAATTTTAGTAAAATATGACCTACTTCTTATCCATGGCAAAAAAAAAATTGATTTTAATAGCATTCCAGAATACAGAGTAGATGATATTCCAATATTTTTTCAACTAAAAGGTTATCCTAAAATTTTAGACAGTAAATTTCACTTACCTCTCAATATATGTTCCAGCCTGCTGTAGTAGACAGATGGCCCCAACGTCTATGTCCAGCTTCATGTCCCAGGTGATGTAGGTCAAATGTCATCACCTCTCCAGGCCTCCATTCCTGCATCTGTAAGTTAGCAGGAGTTATTGTGATGACTCCGGGTTTCACTTCGTGTCATCATTTTATTCCGTTGGCATTGGCCGTCGGTAGCACTGAGTTTTGAAAGAATTTGAGCTGCATCAAGGTTCAAAAAAACAATGTGCCATGATTAATAGTAAGGCGGGGGAGGCAAAGAGGCTGTATAACTGCAAGGCTTCTACAGAAGATTCCTGTTTTAGCAAAGGCAGGTGAATTGCTATAGAGAAAAGACTCCAAAATGTATGTTGGCTCCAACACAATAGAAGTTTGTGTCCTTATCTTGTGACAATCCAGGACAGGGACGCAAGCTGGTGCGGTTCCCTTCCCACACAGTCATCTGGTGACTCAGGCTGGTGGACATTCTTTCAGTTCCAGCTGAAATGGAGTGGGGCTGTTGGGTGTCACCACATGAGAAATGTTTATGATCCAGGCTTGAAGATGTCATCCGTCACTTCTCACATTCTCCTCTTGGGTTCATGTCACCTAACCCATCTACTTGAGAGGACTCAGGGCTTCTGTGTGACCTCAGCAAGGAAATGAAACCATGGATTTTCATGATCAGCTAGCTACCTGTCTCTTCCGCAATATCTAAATCACCTTCACACTCGAATACTCAACTCGATTCCCATTGACCACGTGCCTGTTTGTCTAGTAAGCTACAGATTCAAGTCAGGCTCTGCTTGGTAAATTTAAGGATCAGTTTCTTCATCCCCGCAATGGCAGTAATAATTGGTAAAATGACCAACTGTTGAGCTCAGTTAGTAGGCATAAGGCACTAATAAGTCTGGAATAAATGTCTCAATATTGGTGTTAATTGGTTAGTTTTGTTCTAGTGAAATAGGTTTTTTTTTTTTTTTCCACCAAGGCATAAACTTCAGAGTGTAGGAACCTCATCCGTCCCTGTATACCTGACAACTACAACAGTGCCTGGCACCTAGAAGATAGTCAATGAATGTTCAATAAATGAGTGAACCCATAAGTCATAAAATTATTATCATACATGATGAGCTCATGGGGAGTTTCCTTTAAAACTATTACCTATAAAGCACCAAACAGATGTATGGTTGTCATTATTGTCATTATTACTATTACTTAAATAAGCTAGGGAATCTCTAACCCTCACATCATTCCTTTTCAGAACTACCACTGGTGTATCTATAAGGCAATTTAACATGAACAACAACAAAAAAATCATTGCTGGCCAAAGATGGGAATAAAAACAATAATTGCTAACATTGAAGAGTAGGGAAGATGACTATATGGTCCCGTGTCCTTGTGACTGTCGTGCCTTCCGTCGGTCAGCTCACCCAGGATCTCATCTCGATGTTAACTTGTTCATTCTCACAAGTGCCCCAGTTTGGATGATAAGTTCTATGACTATTCTAGTAATAAGATTTTTGTTTTTTAAGTCCCGAATGGTGATATGTCTAAATTCTTCCTGATTTCTCTTAGCTCTAATCTCATCGAAGCTCATGGCTCTATGATCATCTGAAAGGCTGCTTCAAGCAACACATCCATTGCTATAAATCCTGCCCGGTTTTATACAATATCGTGTTATTTCTAAGCTTCTGTTAATTGGCTAAATTGACTATTCCAGTTAAGGAGCAACAAAAAAGTCATTAGAATATAGTACTGAGCATGGTTTTAAGATTTACTTGTCAACTGATTTCCCAAGCGTAACCATATCTGGTAACAGCTATAACTGAAATCTCAAACACAATTCATAATAACCAATGAATTAGCAATAGACTTTCCGAGTATAATTGGGCATAGCCAGCAATACTATGAATTGAAAATAAATTTCCCAAGCATAATTGGGAATCACTAATAATAACGAATTAATTGGCAATAGATTTATTAAGCACAAACGCATCTGCTAGCAGCTACCAAGGAAAGTCACAGCTGAATTTCAAGCACAATTCAACGTTTTAGATCAGATGACATCATTATTTTTAAAATATTTTATTATTTTTAAGTAAGCTCTACACCCAGTGTGGGGCCTGAACTTACAACCCTGAGATCAAGAGTCACACACTGTACCGACTGCACCAGCCAGGTGCCCCCACATGACATAATTCTTAATTGAATATTTTCTAGTTTAGTGGAATGACATGGGCAAATTTTTAAAGGTAATAAATATCTTCTAATTGCAGTAACTAGAGAACTAGGTTTTTTAGTTTGTGAGATTGTTTCTGGCTTAGGATCTAGTCCTTCGGACAATTAAAAATCATTGCCTACCTTTTCTCTTTTACCGTATAGAAACTATATTTCTAGCATTATCATTACTCCATATCTTCCTCCTCCTAACTGTTCTAATGTAGGACTTCTGTGACTCTGTATCTTCCAGATTTACCTACTATCATATGAGGGGTTTTTTTGTTTTGTTTTGTTTTGTTTTTTGGGTGTTTTTTTTTTTTGGCAGAGTCCACCCAGGTCTTTTATATCTCCCCACCTGTTGGTGGGCGTCTCACTGTTGGCTCTTTGCCTAAAGACCTCACAGTCACACCATTCAATGTAAAACAAACAAACAAAATGTTCTTTAAATGTACTAATAATTATTATATGTCAGGCACACTGCTAGTGTTTTCATGCACATTGTCTCATTTCTTTGCTGTTATAATCTTGTGAGATAGGTATTATACTTTGCTTCTCACACATCTGTTCTTTTCCAAAAGAATAAGCATTCTTCAGGTCGGGAACCATATGCTTACCCTAGGATGAATCTTAGCATATGGTAGGTACTTAATAATAAGTGTTGATTTAAAAAAAAATTAAAATGGAGAGCCTACAGATATGCAATATCCAGTTGGTATCTATAGCTGCAGAACAATATTACCCCAATCTTAGTGGCCTAGGTCAAAGTACAGTTATAATCTCACAGATCTGGCCTGATTTGGGAGAGCCTTCTACTTCAGGTTCTCACAAAGCCACAATCAATGCATTAGCTAGGGCTGCAGTCTCATCTGAGCTCTACTGGAGAAGGATCTACTACCATCCAGGCTCATGTGGTTGTAGGCAACATTCAATTCCCAAAAGGTTGCTTGACCAAGTGCCTCAGTTCCTTGCTGTTTGCCATCCAGAGGCCTTTGCCAGTAGCTTACCATGTGAATTCTCCTAAAATGTTTGCTTTCTCAAAGCTAGCAAGAAAGAATCAGGAAGATGGGTGTTCCAACTTCTGCAATGTGCCCACTTACACATGATCACATACGTCTCCTTGCCGTCACCCTGTTTCATTGGTTAGAAGCAAGCCACACACCATACATCCACTCAAGGGAAGGGGATTCCTGAGAGATGATGACCAGTAGGTGACAGTAACACCTGAGAGTAACACCTCCTACACCTTTTCTACCAAGCTTTCTAAAAAGAAGCTTGTTTGATCACAACATAACATTTATCAGAAAATTCATATTGATGATATGAGTAAGAGGAAGTTATAAAAATTGGGCAGTAAAAATAATAAAGTTAAATTAAAATAAAAAAATTAAAATCTGGGCAGTGAGAATTGAAATATGATTAATCAGAGTTGATAGTAGAGGGCTGTCTGTGAGGTTAAGTTTGCTCAGAAGAAATTGGCTACTTTCTCTCCACACCTTTTACGGTATGTGGGCACAGTATTAAAATATTTATACAGTTTACATAACTGCATCTAGAAATTATGTATTTGATGCAATCTTTTCAGCCACATTTTATTTTTACGTTTTTTCTAAAAGCATTTTTGGCAACACAAGCTTACCTGCCCCACAAGCTCCGGAGAACACCAGCACTGTGGTTTGCCAGGTAGCAATCTAGATGCTGAATTCATTTTAAGGAATAGCAGAATAGGTTCAAAGGAGTACATATCATTGAGTGGAATTTAAATTATTATGCCTTAATCTTTATGGGAATTCTCAGCTGCCTTCATATTTTAAATTCCAGCTGATGAAATTTCTTCTAGAATGGTACTAAAAATCATAAAATAGCATGTACAATGCACATGAATTCTCATTTTTATTCTTGTATTCTCCTAAATATGACATTTCCATGTTTAGTAAAATATCATCACATGTGTAGGCACAGTTTTACTGAAGCAGAAAGTTCATTTTGAGTTGAAGAACAACTCTTCCTTTCTTACCTCTCTTCATATCTTTCTTTCCAAGATTGCAAGACAGCAAGATATTTGTAGTTAAATAACTGTGAGTGCCAATTCCAGCTCCTTCACATACTCGTTGTCTGGTCTTGAAAATTCACATAACATTGGAGTGTCTATTTCCTCATCTGTAAAGAAGAAAAGAAAAGGATAATTATACCTGCCTCACAGGGTGTTGGTGAGGATTAAATAAGATTGAATACCTAAAGTGCTTAATGCAGTTCCCAGCACAGGGTTGGCATGTGGTCCATGTTAATTTCTTCCCTCTTAGATTCAGATATCACTCTTACAGTTTAAAAACGATGATTTCATTGGCATTGTTCCTCTAAAAGAAGTCTGGCTTCCATAAAGGGATGGCTTTTTTCTGTAACCTAGGTGACTGCTACGACTGCACCATTTCAGTACATCGGCGATAAGCTCTATTAAATGCCTGTCAATATGTTTCCGATAAATCAATTCTAAACCTTCAGGTGGCCTACTGCAGGGCTTTGTATAAATTTTTCTTCAGCAGTTTCCTTTCTACCTAAATGAAAATTCGAGTTACTGATTTCTTGCATTGATGGAGGTTTGTCCAGTTATAGATTTCTTCCATCACACTTATTTAATAAGCCCTTGAAATATAATGCTAAAATATTTGGTAAAGTGTTTGGGTTCATATTTCCATGAAACATCAAACATTTGGTATGTGCAAGTCACTGTAGAGGCTACAAAAGAAAAAAGAGACAATGTTAAGAATAACATTGTGAGTAGTAAACATTAAGCACTTACTACGTGCTAGGTACTCTTCTAAGTAATGCACTTATTCACTCGTTTAAACTTTGCATCATCCTTTAAGATGGGTGCTACTGCCACCATCTTCTGTATGGAAACCTCTGGGGAAAAGAGAGGTTAAGCAGGGTCGCTGTACTTGGGAACCGGTCACACAGCTAATAACAGGCAGAGCCAGAATTGAAACCCAGGATGTCTAATTCTAAAGTCTCTTCATCAGCTGACAAAGACTTACATCTAGGGGCTCATGGTCTAGTATATTTCAAGTATCTTTTAGCCCATTAGTTAGATAAACCAGTTGTTTTGATAATTTTTTTAATTGAAAGAATCCCCTCTCTACCTTCAAGCATTAGTTTGGCGTCTACAAAATAGAAGAGCTTTTGTGAAAATACTATTAGAATGTCACACTGAATGCTCCTGTATGACCACCACAGTGTAACCCTTGGAAGCTTTTTTTCCCCAAAGTTCCTGATTCATAATGCTCTTTATTCATTCACAAATCTCAACACCCCCAAGTTTTTACTGAGGTGCTAAGAGTTTTCTGGTTGGTGAATGTCAGCCATTGGTTCACATTTCGAAATTATGTTGAACAATTCTATCAAAGGCTCAGCGTATACAGTGGGAACATTAATGACTTTGGTCCCTACTTTCTTCCCCATCTTCCATAAATTGAATGTCTATGTCCTCCTTAAATTAGTAGGTTGAAACCTAATCCTCAATGTGATGGTATTTGAAGGTGGAGCCTTTGGGAAGATCATTAGGCCGTGGAGGTAGAGCCCTCATGAATGGAATTAGTGGCCTTATAACAGAGATTTCAGGAGGTGCCTGGCCCCTGCTACCATGTGAGGATCCTGAAAGAAGATGGTTTTCTATGAAGCAGGTAGAGGGCCCTTACCAGACACTGACTCTGCCATTGTCTTGATGTTAGACTTGCCCGCTTCCAAAACTGTGACAAATAAAGGTTGACTGTTTAAGCCACCCAGCTGATGCTATTTTTGTTATCAGCCAGGACAGACTTAGGCCATCCTCATCAAGGCTAGCGGAAGGAATGACCTAGTTTGGGCTGTTCCGCAGGCTCAGTCTTTCCCTTGGGGTGTTTGTTACTTCAAGGAGACATCTAGAGAATGGAGAGCCTGGAATGCATCCGCTCTCTTTGTCTTTATGAGGGAGTCATTTTTTTTTTTTTTTGCCAGAAGACATACTTTTTTAAAAATATAAATTTATTTTTTTATTGGTGTTCAATTTGACAACATATAGAATAACACCCAGTGCTCATCCTGTCAAGTGCCCACCTCAGTGCCCATCTTTGTATTATATCACAATTGGTTCCAACCATTTGTGAGGAAAATGGGTGCTATTTATTTGCCTTTTTAGAGACCTCATTTATGAACTCTAGCTGCGTCTAACTCTACGTTAAAGGGAACCATTTTAAAAAAGAATGGTCATTCCTGAAAAGGTAAAGCTGTCCTTTTCAGCTTTACCTGTTCTGGAGCCGGTTAAGTACAAACTTATCTTCTAAACTTCCCTTCAAGATGAATATTTATTACAATAGAAGCTGACATATGTTGCCTACCTATTTACACAGCATACATTCCTTAACTCTTTGAATCTTAATTGCAAAGTTGTGTTTTGTGTCCTCTTATTAACGCATTTAACAGACAAAGGAAAGGAATAACACAGAAGTAAAGTAACTAGCTCATGTTCTCGCAAATAATAATGAAACCAAGATTTGAATGTAGAGAATTTACCTCCAGATATTCTTATTTAATCTTGGACTAAGTAAGTGTCCTTGATAACATTCTGATACATAATAGACTAGCTCTAGTGATAGAAGTGTGAAAATAGGGATAATGGCTGGATTTTTGAAATAGTTATTTATATGATTTGGTTTTGTTGAAATTTTACCAGGAAGAAGGATTCCTAATCCATGTAGGCAGCTCCCCCTTGTCTAGGCTGGTAGAGTCCTGTCGGATACAGTTTTCTCCCATGCTTCTTGTTTGCCAGCCAAGAAGGCTTTACATTCAAACTCCTTGGGTGGAGACCAGAAATACAGTGGCAGACTTGCTGGTAACAAAGTACTTTAATAGGTAAAACAAGAAATTCTAGCCAAAGAGACACCTCCAAAACATCCCGGCTCTATGAGGGCTAGCCAAGATGAACAGATGATGTAATCTGCGCTGTGACAACAGCCCTCCAAACCAGGGCTGCTTCCGACTGGTTGGTGAGAAAAAAAGTCTCGGTCTCAAGTTCATTCAGAGGAGGACAGCTGTACTCAAGCTACTTTGGGAGTATCTGAGAAGTAATATTGATGCAAAATGTTGAATTTGATTTGTCAAAGACTGATAATTGCGGGACAGTTAAAGCAATTAGGAGTAGGCAACCATATTTAATTTTCAGTGATTCTCCAAAAATATTTCTTAAAAGAGCTTCCATTTGGTGAAATTAGAAAGTCTACTTTGCATTTTCATATCTTGTTTTTAAAAATACTTGCATTATTCAATTATCAGGAAAATGTTTTCTTAAACGTTTAAATAACTATTAAGCTGTAGTCTCACTTCAGATCATCGTTATTTTCTTAATGACATATTGCTAACGTTGCTATGGAGCAGTGTAATTGGTTGATGGATCCCAACTCTTCTCTATTTTAGGTTGGTAAATGTTTTCAGTGGGAATAGTGTTAGGCTCTTCTATCAGAATATGAAGATACTCATATTTTAGTTCTTGTTCTTAAGTGTTTAAAATTAGTTGGCAGTATGATAAATCAGTAATAAAAATGGTTGTGATGTTTTGAGTGCTTCCTTTGAACCATGCAGTGTTTAAGGACTTTGAATTCATTAAATGATATAATTATAAAGACGACTGGATTGCTCTTTCCACCCTCATTTTTAAGATAGAAAACTGATGCCCAGAGAGCTTTGATATTTTGCTCTAGATTACATGGCAAAAAAGTTTGCAAATCCCAGTATGTTAGTTTCTTAATATAGGAGATAGGGCTGCTACATTACTACAAAGTGGGAGACTTAAAATAATAGGAAATAATAAAAATGGTTCTGGAAGACAGAACTCTGAAATCAAGGTGGCTGCAGTGGACTGTACCCCCTGAGTCTATAGGGGAGGATACTTTCTTGTGTTTTCTAGATTTTGGTGGCTGTCAGCATGCTTTGTGTGTGCACCACTCCAATCTCTGCCCCTCATGTTCACAGGGATTTCTCATCTCTTGTGTCTTTACTTCTGTCTCTTACAAAGATACTTGTCATTGGATTTAGGGCTCAGCCAGGTAACCTCATCCCCTAGGATGGTCTCATTTTAACCTTATCCCCTAGGATGATCTCATTTTAAGGTCTTTGATTATACCTGCAAATATTATACCCATTTTTTTTTCAAATATGGTCACACATAAAGGTTCTTAGGATGAGGTTGTAGACATACCTTTTTAAGAGCCACTATTCAACCACTCCAGAAATTCTCTCTCCAGTGCCCTTGCTATGTCTCTCTATAGATAAATACATATGTAGAAGGGCACAATAGGCTACCTCTCAGTGTGATGGAGCAATAGAGAGAGCACAAGTAATGGCATTAGGTAGAAAGAAATGTGAACTTTAGCTTTACCATAAATACCCAAAGTTTGTTTCTGTTTGGGTAGATAACCTACTAGATATGTTTCAGTTTTGTTATTTATAAAATGTGCTTTAGTATACATCCTACTACTTCATTTCATGAAGATAAAAAAAACTAAATAAAATAATCAGGTCTGACATTATTTTTTTTAAAGATTTTATTTATTTATTCATGAGAGACACAAAGAGAGAGAGGCAGAGACACAGGCAGAGGGAGAAGCAGGCTCCCTGTGAGGACCCCAATGTGGGACTCAATCCCAGGACCCCAGGATCATGCCCTGAGCTGAAGGCAGACGCTCAAGCCCTGAACCACCTACGTGTCCCCAGGTCTGACGTTTAATGGGTAAAAACAAAACATTAGTATTCCTTTACTGCTCATGAACAAAAAAAGAGGGAAAAAAAGAGAAGAAAGAAAGAGAAGAAGAAGAAGAAGAAGAAGAAGAAGAAGAAGAAGAAGAAGAAGAGAAGAAAGAAAGAAAGAAAGAAAGAAAGAAAGAAAGAAAGAAAGAAAGAAAGAAAAAAGAAAAACGTGGGAGCAGAGTGGGAAAAGAAGAACTTATTTCTAGACGAGACTCAAGGATAGGATTTGAAGAAGACCAAAGTCAAGATATATCTTGATGCATTGGTTGATTTTTCACAGATGAACACAAGTCAAGTATTCAAGTGCTCTCTAGAGAACATAAAATAGAGGATTTATTTTGCAAAAAATAATAGAGTATTTTTACAGGAACATCATGGACAATAATTTTAGTCTTGAAAAATAGCTTGCTGTGGTACTAAGGAGAACCTTCTAAATGTTAGAATGAGGGCCTTTATAGAAATCTGAGGATTTTTTTTTTAGATTTTATTTATATATTTGACAGAGAGAAAGAGCACAAACAAAGGGAATGGCAGAGGGAGAGGGAGAAACAGGCTTCCAGGTCAGCAGAATCCTGTGCTCAGCAGGGCTCGATCGTAGGACTCTGGGATCATCACCAGAGCAAAGGCAGATGCTCAACCAACTGAGCCAACCAGGTGCCCCAAAATCTGAGGAGTTCCAATAAAGCTCTGAGACAAATAACTTAAAATGTGAGGTTTTATTTTCTGGTGAAAGCATTTTTATAGTAGAATTAATATTCATGATATAGAAAAAAACCAATTATATATAAATGCACGGAAAGCAAAAAGTCCAGCAGAAAATAAACAGAAAAATCTAAAGAAGCAATTTACAGAAGTAAAAATTCATGAATCTCTGATGACACTTGATACATGACAGTGGTGTTGCTATAGAAAGAATGTGCAGCCCTAGTAGCAATCAGGGCATATGATTAAAACCAGATGATTACACTAGCAAAAATTAAAACTGGGAAAATAACCAGGAAATGCAACAAAACTCTCCTACCCTAATTATGGAAGTACATAAGTATATGGAAGGATAAATTGCAATATTGTGTAATATAGAATGTGATGTAGATATATTTTGACATTCTTTGGGACTTAGTGTTTTTACTCTTAGAAAATTGTGTACACATTTATATCAAGATGCATACATAAGGCTGAACATAGGAGCAATGTTAATAATATTTCCAAAGTTGAAACAACTCAAAACATTGCCAAAAGTAGAAGGGTCAAATAAACTATGTTAAGTAATTAATGGACTATTATATAATAATGAAAATAACTGAACCACAAATGCATTCCTCAGCAGGGATGTATCTCAACAACACACTGAGTGAAAGAATCATGTTACAAAAGAATATATACCATGTGATTTTATTTATATAAATCCAAATTGCAAGAAAACTAAACTGTATTTTTACAATAGATACATGAATGAGAAACTATAAAGAAAAGCAAGAAATCCAGGAGATTTCAATATAAATTTCAGAATAGGAGCTGCTTGTAAGAGAGGGAGGAGAAAATAGCTGGGTTGGGGTCTCCATGACTTCCAAATACTCACAAAACTGTATTTTTTTTTCTAAAAACTCAGCAGTATTAATCATGTCCTCACTTTAACCTCTTTATCAAATTTCATGTTTACATATGTATGAATGCATATGTGTGTTTTAAAAATCCTTTTGTATGTATAGGTCACAATTTTTAATGTTTTTTTTAAAGATTTTATTTATTTATTCAAGAAAGAGAGAGAGAACAAAAATGGCAGAGGGGCAGAGGGAGAAGCAGACTCCCTCTGAGCTTGGAGCCTGATGGACGGCTGATCCCAGGATCCTGAGATCATGACCTGAGTTGAAGACAGACGCTTAACTGACTGAGTCGCCCAGGTGCCTCTTTGTCACAACTTTTTAAATGATGATATGAAATAAATAAAATTACAAATGAAAGAGGAGACATTATAATTTTTATTGAATAAATGCAAAGTTTGTAGGTGAACCCTACAATTAATACATCAAATAATTGGACAACTTAGAAGAAATGGGTACATTCCTAGAAACATAAAACCTACCAAGACTGAATCATGAATGAATAGAAAATCTGAATAGACAAATTATTACTTTTAAAAAATAGTTTATTTATTTGAGAGAGAGACTGTGCAATGGGGCAGAGGGAATCTCAAGCAGACTCCCCACTGAGCACAGAGAGTTTGACACAGGCTTGACCCCAGGATCCCGAGATCGTGACCTGAGCTGAAATCAAGAGTCACATGTTTGGGGCACCTGGGTGGCTCAGTGGTAGAGCATCTGCCTTGGGCTCAGGGTGTGACCCCGGGGTCCTGGAATCATCGAGCTCCCTGCATGGAGCCTGCTTCTCCCTCTGCCTGTGTCTCTGCCTCTCTCTCTCTCTCTCTCTCTCTGTGTCTTTCATGAATGAATACATAAAATCTTAATAAAAAAGAGTCACATGTGTAATCAACTGAGCCACTCAGACATCCCAGCAAATTATTATTAAGGATATTGACTCAGTAACCAAAAATTTCCCCCCACAAAGAAAAGTATAGGACTACATACCTTTTCTGATGAATTCTATCAAACATTTAAAGAAGAATAACACCAATTCTTCCCCAATTCTCCTAAAAAATAAAAGAAGAGGAAATATTTCAAAGTCATTTTATAAGACTGCCATTACCCTGACAACGAAACTAGTCAGGATACTATAAGAAAAGAAAATTATAGTCTAATATCCCTGATAAACACAGGTGCAAAAATCCTCAACAAATATTAGCAGATGGAAAGAACACACAAAAGGATCATACACTATGATCAAGTGGAATTTATTCCAGAGATGCAGGGATGGTTCAACAGTCATAAATCAATGAAGGTGTGATACACCACTTTAACAAAATAAAAGATAAAAATCGTATGATCACTTGTAGATGAAGAGAAAGCATTTGACAAAACTCAATATCCATTCATGATGAAAATTCTCAACAAACCGGGTATAGAGGGGAAGTACCTTAACACAGTTAACATCATGCTCATGGTGAAAAGCTGAAAGCTTTTCCTTTAAGTTTGGAATAAGACAAGGATGTCTGGAAGTCTTAGCCAGAGTGATTGGTCAAGAAATAGAAATAAGTTATTTGAGTCAGAAAGGAAGAAATAAAATTGTCTCTATTTGTAGATGATATTACATATATTGAAAATACTGAAGACTCTACAAAACACTGTTAGAACTAATAAACAGATTCAGTAAAGAAGCAGGATACAAAATTAAAAAAAATCACTTGTTTCTGTAACAAATTGTCAGAAAGATAAATTAGGAAGGTAATCTTTCTTACAATTACATTAAAAAGACTAAAATGCCTATGAATAAATTTAACCACAGAGGTGAAAGATCTGTACGCTGAAAACTACAAAATACTGAAGACTGAAACTGAAGAAGACTTAAATAAGTGGAAAGATATTCCATGCCTGTGGATTAGGAGAAATAACATTTTTACAATGTCCATATTACCTAAAGCAATCTACATATTATAAATAATTCCTATTCAAATTCCAGTAGGAATTTTCACAGAAATAGAAAAAAAAAAAACTGTTCTGTAGGATTTGTATAGATCTACAAAAGGAACTGAATAGCCAAAGCAATCTTGAGAAGGAAAAACAGAGCTGGAGGCATCATGCTTCTGATTTCAAACTACATTACAAAGCTATCATAATTAAAAACATCATTAAACTGCCATAAAAATATATATCTATGCCAATGCAACAGAAATGAAAGTGATGGAAATAAATCCTCATACATACAGACAACTAACACTTACCAGGGAAGTCAAGAATGCTCAGTGAGGGATGAATAGTCTCTTTAGTAATGGTTTTGGGAAAACAGGGAAACTGGAAAATCACATGCAGAAGAATGAAATTGGACTCCTACTCGCACCACTCACAGAAAATAGCTTGAAATAGATTATGGATATAAATATAAGAAATGAAACCATAAAATCTGGAAGAAAAAAAAACATAGGGAAGAAGCTCCTTGACACTTATCTTGGCAGCAATTTTTTTGGAGATGACACCAAAAGCAAAGCAATAAAAGCAAAAATTAACAGATGGAACTACAGAAAACTAAAACGCTTCTGCAGAGCAAAACAAAAAAACAAAAATACTAAAATGAAAACATAACCTAAGGAATGGGAGAGAATATTTGTAGATCAAACATCAAAAAAAGGAGTTTATATGCAAAATATATAAAGAACTCATACAAACCGAAAACAGCAACAGCAAACCCAATTTGATTTGGAAGATGAACAGAGAGGCGCCTGGGTGACTCAGTCCCTTGAGCATCAGACTCTTGGTTTCGTCTCAGGTCATGATCTCAGGGTCGTGGAATCAAGCCCCGTGTAGGGCTCCCTGCTCAGGATGGGTTCTGCTGGAGAGTCTTTCCCTCCTCCCTCCCTGTCCTTTAGCCCCTCCCCACCCTCTCTCTATACATATAAATAGGTAAATAAAATCTTCAAAAAAATTTAAAAAATGAGCAGAGAAACTGAGTAGACATTGTTCCAAAGGACACATACAAGTAGCCAACAGGTACATGAAAAGGTGCTCATCAGCACTAATCATCCGGAACATGTAAATCAAACCACAATGAGATATCACCTGTCGGAATGGCTATCATCAAAAAGCCAAGTGTTGGCAAGGATGCAGAAAAGGGGGACACCTGTAGACTCTTGGTGGGAATGTAGGTAGTGCAGCTGCTGTGGAAAACCATATGGAGGCGCCTCAAAAACCGACAAGTACGACTACAAGAGTCCATGTGATTTGCCACTCCTACTTCTTGGTCTGTACTTAAAGGAAATCAAAGTAGGGTGTCAGAGGGATACCTGCACCCACCTGTTTACTGCAGCATAATTAATAACAGCCAACATACGGAAACAACCTAAGTGGCCATCCGGGGACGAATGGATATGGAAGATTTTTATATAATCTGTATTTTAGATATCGTCCAATTTTATCTTTCAATTATACCTCAGTAATGCTAAAAATTAATATATATATATATGGAACATTATCAATGTGAAGTACTTCAAGGGATATTTTCCTTTTCCTTTTGATGTATGTGAATTTCCCTGAGTATTATAAAATAAAACCGTTTTTATGTGTATGGTGAAAATGTCTTCTTCTCCTCTTCCTCCCCCCTTTTTCTTCCTCCTCCTCCTCACTCCCTCTGCTCTCCATCTTCTCTTTTGCTGCAGGTTTGTTCAGATGAGGCTAACTGTTACTCTTTTGGTGGTCAGAAAAACAGTCAGTGAGGACTCAGTCCACGGAAGAGTGTTGACTTGAACGTAAGACACACTGAATGGGAAGGTGGGAGAGGAGGTTCAGGAAAAGAGAATGATTGGAGGACTCTCACCTCCTTCCTCTCTGGTGAATTGCATATACCTGACCTTTGTCTTTCTATGAAAAAAAATGAAAAAGAAAGAAGAAAGAAAAGAAAGAAAGAAAGAAAGAAAGAAAGAAAGAAAGAAAGAAAGAAAGAAAAAAGAAAAAGAAAGAAAGCCAAAGAAAAAGAAAAAAAGAAATTCTTTCCCTCCTGGACCAGAGATTAAAAGAAATGAAATCTAAGCTACTTATCCTCCAATTAGCAGGGCATTTGTTCACAAGGGTGTATGCAGGGAAATGAATGAGAAGTCCCTGGAATTTTAGAAGGTGTGACTTGGATTCAGGAAAAATATTTAAATAACTCTTAAACTCCTTGAAGCTTGCTAGACATGGAATCTTTCACATACAAAAGCTTCCAGTATTACATTCTAGCATCATACCTATCAGCATGATTAGATTGGACTTCATCATTTTAGAAATTGCTTTCTGTGGTATGTCTGGTTATTTGTTTGACAAATTTTTTTGGCAATGTATTAAAAGTTTAATAGCCAAGCATGTAGGAGAGTGAGAGATTTTCCGTCTGTTGATTGAGAAAGCCAAATGGAGGAAAAATCTCTTGCGCAATTCTAGAACAGTGTGGGCTATTCAGACTACTTCACAAGGTGGCTTCCATCATACTTGATACACAGAGGAGTGAGTTGCATTCATATCTACTAAAAAGCTAATACTTTATTCAATTTTTCCTTGTAAAAGACTCTCTTTTGTCATAGTTGTATTCAAATGAGGTTAATTTTTTCTCTTTTTTGGTGGTCAGAAAAGTGAATATCCATGAAGAGTCAGTCACATGAAGAGCGTTGATCTGTCTATAAGATGTACTGAATGTGGGAAGGAGGAAAGAGAATGTCTGGACTCCTTGACCTTGACTGAAGAGTACATAGTATCCTCTGTCTTCAATAAACTAGTAAGAACAAATTAAGACCTACAACTAAAAAAGGAAAACATTTTTTAAAAAATCCCATCACTTTGCATTTATCTATTTATTTGAAGAGACCGAAAGGTAAAATGGCTACAGAACAAGTGTAGGAGGAGATGACTTCGGCTTTTTATTTATAAATAAGGGAGCAGTGTGATGACATCGATGCACTCCCCTCAAGCTATAAATCACTATGCTTCAATTTCCTATGCAGTTTAACACCTAACACTTCCTTCTGCCCCATAAATATTGCTACAAACTACGGGTACTCCCACAGCACAAAATAAAAAGAATTAACTTTAATTTAATGTCTATATCGAGAAAGTATTGGAAGAAGTGAATCACGACTGTAATAAAAAAGTAAGCCTTGAATCTTTTTTTTTTTTTAAAAAAGACTTAACTTGTACACTTTTAATATTGATGATATGACATTGCTCAAGAATGAATTCCCTAAACAACTGGCAGATGTGATAATGCAGTTTGGAAACACAGGAGAGCATAATATGAAAAATTATATCCAAGGCAATATTTATAGAACAGTTAAGAGACCAGACTGAAAACTCGCCTGATAAATGTGATACTTCTCACACGGCAAACCGCAACCTGAAATGAGTTTTTGAACTTATATAAGATATAAAAAGAGAGAAACAGAAAGAGATATTCACATGAGAATTCAAGCCCAGAGGAGCTTTTAGAGGAAAATATTTGATGTTAGGCGATTGTAAGAAGAATGAGGGGCTGAAATGGCCAGAGAACAATGGTAAGAAGACAGGGGTTTGAGTCCTAAGTCTTGCTCTGGAGTGGATAAATGTGGATTTTGATTTGCCTTTTGTGACATCCTGGGATCCATCACTCTAGCCTGACTTAAGTTTGAATACCCTTTTGTGGAATCATCGCTTCCTGTTTTATGTATTGATGGGGGGAGGATATTTGCAAGTAGACATCCTCCACTAGGTCTGTAAAGGAATCAGGACACACTCTCCCTGACTCATCCTGGCCGGGGGCAGTCAGATAACCCAACGACCAACAAGGAACATTCCCCGTGGACTTCGAAACCTGGAGAGTCACACACAGACGTGGAATGGGAAAGGGCATTATGGAGCTCAGAAAAGATGATGTATGCGAACATGTCATAAAACGTTGGGCCAGATACTAATTATGTTTCAAGAATTATGGCGTCCTTCCTTTTTGAAGGCTGGTGTTTGTGCACATTTCACGGGAAAGTGAAATAAATTACAGATGGTCTCTAGCCATGTAACTCAATGTAGGAACAGCTAGAAACAGGTAGAAGTAGATACAAATGTGATCAGAGCTTGGGTTCATGGAACTGCACCATCCTGAAATATCACCAGCTATTTTGAAAACTATCCCTAAAGTATTTACTGGTGTTTTTGTAGAGATTATCAGAAATATGCTACTTTTAATGATCAATTATCAGGAGTGGATTAGAATTCAGTTTCAACTCAACGTATAAACATTTTCTTTCCTAACTTGTTAAACCTCTCACTTCTCAGCACCACTTATTTAAGCTTGTAAAGTATGAGATTTTAGTCTAGGCTGACTTCAATATAACTTTCAACAATATATTTCTCTGATTCTACTATTATTTGTTTATTTTATTTAAATTCAATTCATTAATATATAGGGTATTATTGATTTCAGAGGTAGAGTTTGGTGATTCATCAGTTGCCTATGACATCCAGGGCTCATTATATCAGCGCTCTCCTTAACGTCTATGACCCAGGAATCCCATTCCCTGCCCACCTCCCCTCCAGCAACCCTCAGTTTGTTTCCTATGTTTAAGAGTCCTTTATGGTTTGTCTCTACTATTATTTATAATTCTAAAGATGATTAGTCTCTAATATCCCTTTTCATGACATGCACAAATTCAGAAAGATCCTATGTGAAAATATGAGTAACAAACTGATGCTTCCAGTTTAAAACACTGTCATGAAAATGGTGCATTTATTCAGTTGGTTTCGATAAACATATTAAGTCTTTCTCATCATCGCTCAGAGGCCTCATAAATATCAACACATTCTCTTATATTAAGGTCATTAAGCCATCAAACATCCCTCTTCTTTATTTTATACCAAAATTGACTACTACTCTCTGCTTTTAAATTTTAGGAAGACATATCTTATCTCACCAGAGTCTGTAAGAATTGCACAACTGGGTCAAGCTGAGCCCTACTGGAGGTAGGGAGGCTGATCTTTCCCCTGTCTCCTGCTTTGATTACCATACAAATAAGCAGATCTGTATTTTTCCTTCCCACCTTGGACAAGACCAAGATGGAGGCGATCCACAGCAGGGAGCAAAATTGTAGGCAATAGAGCATGCCATCTGGTAAGAATATGCTGGAAAATCTTCAACTTTCTCATTTCAACAAAAGTAAAAGTAAAAGTCTATTAATTCAGCTTCTTGCTTGGCTGAGAAATAAATTCCACAAGTCTCAAATTGCATCTGGTTTACTACATGTCTGGCTCTAATATGTACAATGAAAGCCAGACAATTTGGATGAAAATATTGTTCCTCTCTGAGTTTTTAGCAATTGTAGGGTATAATAGTGTTTTTCATTTCTTAAATTCAGACGCCCTCCCTCTCATGGATCCACGATATTGATCTGGAATGCACAGTCCATCTGTTTGAGCTATTCATTGGGTGAAGGGGGTATGGACTAATGCTCTCTTCTTGAAGAGGAACGTGATTATAGGAAAGACAGTTCCCCAGATCAGCACACCTGTCGGTGGGACCCCCGGCCAAAACCATCATGATACCAGCTCTCTGTGCTTGGCACTGGTAAGATCTTTGAATTTTTTCCCTTGGGCATATGATTGCCTTTGGAATCTACCAAGGCACCCAATTATTATAAAATTTTTTGACCATATTCTCATTTTTGTTCTTTTTTTTCTATACATCTACAAATACATTATCAATATTTTTAGGGCCAGAGTCATGTTAACACTTATTTTACACTCCCTGCAGTGCTTCACGCAGTCTTAAATACACAAGAAGCATTTAGTAACTATTCTGGTGATTGAAAATGTGATCTTGCTCTGTCTTTTAGGGGCACAAGATAGCTGCTGAAGCTCTCATGAGCAAATTCATATTCGGAACGGGGGTGGGGGAAGGAAATGATAGGTCATGCCAGTCTTATCTATTCCTTTTATCAGGAATATCAAAAGCCTTTCTGCAAATTCCACATCAATAGATGTCCACTTAGGTATCCTTGGCTAGAATTATGTCACATGGCTTTCCTGTAAAGAAGAATAGGAATGTGCTTATATTTCCTTCCTATTTAGTGGAGGTAGGAAAATGAGTTTAGGAATGTGTTGGGTATTGTTTTAACACAACTACAGTGCTTTTGACATGCATGAAAAGGACTCAATAAATTGCAGCTGCTCCTAGCTACTAATTTGAGGGAAAAAAAAAACTTATTCAGTTTATGTAAATTAATGACATATAATTTCATAGCCTCAAAGAGATAAAAAAAATGTACATAATTTAAGTTAATCATCAGACAGCACTTAAAGAATTTTAAATTCCACAATGCCTATTTTTTGTTGTATCTAGAGAAAAAATACCATGCATGTGAATTTGTAATGTTCCATTCATTAAAGATTCCCAAAAATTATAATATCTAAAATAATTTATATATGAAATTGAAATATAGATAAAACATCTAAAGAGAGAAAAAACTGCTTGTGATCTTTACAAAAACTAATCTGATACTCACCAGAGCCAAAAATGCAAACCAGACCTTGTCAATCTTTACTTGAGACTATCACCTATAAAGGCAGGATTTTTTTTTTTTTTTAAATCCCTAAGCACTGGTTGCCTTGGAATCTAAACCATGTCATGTAGGAGTGGTGGGACTTCTCTGGGAATATAAGCCATCCTAATCAGGGGTTATATACATCCCAGGAAAGAATAAATCAAGAGTAAACACCAGAGATAAAGCTCAGAGTGAGAGCAGAGTAGGAAAGCGTTTGCCAAAATACCAAGCCAAAAGTGAATGAAATGTATCTTGTGGCATCACTAGAGTGTAGAGCAGAAGCCATGCTCTATTGCAGTCAGACATATGTATTTGGAATACTGACCTTGTTATCTATTAGCAATGGGACTTTGGACAAACTGCTTAATTTCATGGAATCCTAATCTACTTAACATATAGATGAGGAACATAAGACATAGCTTTTAATCTATGGTGAGAATTAGAGAAAATATGGGTAAAACATTTAACACATTACTTTTTGGATATAGTTATTTACTTATGTTGGGATTGTCCCCAAACCAGGGCCTCAGGCAGTATTTGTATTCAGGTATTTCATATGAGACAGAAATCTGGAGGAAAAATAAATAAATTAAAGAACCAATGACCATGAGACCATGAGATGAAAAAAAGGAAATCCAATGCAAGGATGCATTTTTTCCTTTATTACTTTAAACATTATGGACCTGACTTGGTTGGGACTGCCTAGGGAGTAAAGAATGAGTGACTTAGAGGAGAAAATGGGTGCATTCATCCAACTGGTTGAGGCTTTCCATTCTGCATTAGCTGAGCATTGTCCTGAATGATTAACTTCCTTATAATTTCAGCATCGGAACACCAAGGCACAGGGTGACCAAACTTTTCCTCTGTGAACCATGAAGGATTATAAAATTACACAAGATTAGAGTACCTGGAAAACCATAGCTTTTGTAGAGAATGTAAAAATAAAGGTTATCTGGATTTTCATGGAAAAGAATGACCGTTACTAAAGCCCACAGGTCACTGTAGATCTAATTATATATTAGAGACACACATTCATTTTAAAATATAAAATGAGAAAATGCAGCTTGGACTAAGGACATTTTATTTAAAAAGTTATTTTCTGAAAAATTCTATCTACATTAAGAGAAGTCATCTTGAAGTGTCTGCAACATCAGTGTATAATTAGCACCCTAGGTTATATTTATTTAATCCATTGAAAGTCTGAAGAAGCAAAGCTCTATCTGGCAACGCCGTGATGAATAATACTGCTAATGGAGTTAAAAATTGAAACTAATTGGTTTATGTGATTGTTATTAAGTCCAATTTAAGTTAGTTAATGGAATTTTGTTTGGCAAGGGAACAGAGTTGATCTTTGCGGATGATATTTTAGTTTTGAAATAAGTTGCTGTCATCCTTACTCAATTCATGGATCTAAATAAATTTGAAGTGATAATGTTCCCCTGCACCCTTAGGCTTAGGGTTAATTTTAGAGAAAATGTGGCAAGACTCTTCATAATGCTCCTAATATAGTAGTGTTTCTATCTAGAATATTTTCACGCCCAATCTTCATTTTGAGCAACCTCCATATAAGACCAAGGGATTTAAATCAGAGTGACAGTTCAGTGGAGTATAAATCCATATCACAGTTGCTTAAATAGATTTCAATGCCACCCAATGAAGAAATAAATTATCTTTCATGAGAACCAGACTCGACAGGAATGCCAGAAAACCTAGTTAAATAGAAAATATACAACTTGGAGAGTCTTCTACACTACTCGTTATTCTCCAATATGATCGTTCCTTTACTGGGCTATAAAATAGAACCTGGTTGAAATTTGAAATCAATATTCACATACGTAGACCACAAGTTAATTTTTTTAACCAATGTGTAATGGAGTTCTCTCAATTTTTTTTATTTATATATCGTCAATGATCCTAGAGGATAAAGGGGAGTTGGAAAAATTCAAAATGGCAATCAAACTCACTTCCTACCATTTGCCATTTCAAGTTTGGCTCACCACTCTCCAGACTCTATAAAAAAAGGCAAGGGGAAAGAGATGGAAAGGGAAAGTGGAAGTCCTGCCATTTCTCTAATTAGCTTCTGGATGAGTTCTTTTCCAACATAATTCTTTCCCAAAGAACCCAAACTGCAGCATTTGGTATGTGCAAGCTCCAGCTAGTGATCAGATCAACATGAATAAGTCTCTGCATGTGGTTCACATAGGAGTTTCATGTGAAGGTGTGAATTTGCCATTTAGGAAGAATATCACCCACAGTAAAATAAGAGTAAAGGTCATCAACGCACAATGGCAATGTTCTCCATAGCATGTGAGCCTTCCTCACTCTTTGGGAAGGGAAGGTTTACATCTTAGACATCCTGCAGACAGACATTCAGAGTTGTTCAGGTAGCAGCATTAAGTGATTTCATTCCCCTGCATCCTATAACCACTCTTAACAACACCTTCACACCATATTTATCTCCTTGGTTTCAGTGCTGGATGAAACATAAGAAATGCATTAGAGACAAAGGTTCTAATTGCTTAATTGTCTGTACAAGATCACATTATGAAATCGAGTCATAAAAGGTTCAGGTTTCTTGATTCCAAGATCAGTGACAAAAGAAGAGAAAATGTGACTGATTGATATTTATTCTGCATTTACAATACGCCACCGCAAACCCTTTCTATACAGTAACTCACTTAATGTTTACAATAACCCTGGGTCTACTTAGTATTCTATTTACAGATAAGGAACCTCGCAGTCCCAGAGGCTAATTCTCATGGCCAAGACTACACAGCTAATAATAACATTCTAAGATTTAATCAATGTTCTTTCAACACATTATACTAACTATCAGGTCATGGAGAAAAGAACTTGTTCGTGTCTGTAGGGGGTACGCATTTGAAAATGATTGATGCAGTTGATACTCTCAACCATGGTGGGGAGAAAAGGAGCCAAGTAGTAAAGCACTAGGGTAGTGCTTTACTCACTAGAGTAGAAATCAGAAAAATACACACTACTTAGAAAATATGATGCCTAGTGTAATTGGATTTTCTTGACTTCTGAGACTTAGTCTATGGCCCCTAACCATTTTGACAATCTGTCTAAACCAACGTATTGATTCTTTTGCCTTACTAACCCTGGTAGTATTTTAGCTTACAAAACTTAAGGTTGTCTTGGTAAACATCAATGATTACAGCACATGATTATAAGTACAGAAGTGATGCTGAGTGTTTACTGATCCTATTCTGAGAACGGGGTCTCACACATGGTAGATATTTAATAAATGTCTAGTGTTAGAAGTGGTTTCAAGACATCCTTTGAAAGTCATGCATTTCTTCTCTCTCTTCAAAGAAGGAAAAAAAATAAAACTTGGGGACATAGGAGGATCTGTAGTCAAGTCATTTCAGCTATCACAGAAGCTATTGCTATATTAACCTTTTATATGGGTTATAAAGTAGACACTAAAATATCCTTTCTGTTTCCAAAAGCTTTTATGGTTTCATGCTGCTTAATGGGTAACATATAAAAAGTGCACAAGGCCTTCTCCAAATTTGTGTCAACCCACTCTTCTGTTACTGCCTTTTCCTGTCCTTTCACCGGTGCCACCTTGATGTGACCTACATGATCCAGAACGAATCAGACAACTTCCACTTTCATGCCTTTGCTTATGCTGACCCCACAACTTGAACTACCCTATCCCCATCACTGCATTCCCAAGTGTTACTCGTCCTTCATCCCTGCACTCAAAAGCCACTAATATCAACAACTATGAGACCACTCAAAGGCAGTAAATTCCTCCTTTCTCAAACCACCATGATATTAAGAGTTCATTTTGTTATTTCACATTTTATTTCAATATTTCATCGCTTCTCACTGATTAAAAGTTACCTGGTAATAGAAACCTACTAACACCTTCAATTTCTTTCAAAATTTCTATAGATATTTGTATATGAGATGTGTTATACCACTTATTACAATCACTTAAGTTTATCTTATAGATATGAATAATCTAAATTAGAAATAAAAACATATAAATGATTTTTCCACTGATTCAGTTGATTAAATTATGTATAATATTCTCACTATACAATTTCTTTCCCTCAGATCTTTGAAGACAAAGACTCATTATCTTCCAACATTTCATGTTCCTGTGGAAAGCAGTCTGAAGCCAGCCTGGTTATGTCTACATTGTGCGTGATTTGCTTTTTGTGTTCAAAACACTAAAGAAAAAAAAATTTTTGGATTTGAAGTTCAATAACTTAAATATGATGCATATTGGCGCTGATTGGTCTCTATCACATTTTGTTGAAATATTGTCTATTCATAGTATCTGCCAATTTAGTTCTATATTCATTTCAGGGAAATGTTTTTCTAGGTGAGTTCTGAAAACACACACTCTTTCTTTGTCACTTTTGAATTTTTCTCTATTTCAAATATATCATTATTTCTTATCATGTCTAATTGGTCTAATCTTTTCCCCTCTTTCTTGCCTGTGTTATTTCTGAGTATCCCAAGCTGTTTTGTTTTGTTTTGTGTTTTTGTTTGTCATTTGATTTTTCAGCTGGCTCTGGTAATTCCTTGCTGATTCAAATTTACGTATCAATTCAGTAATGATATTGTTTCCCTCATTAGGTTTTCAATATTTTTTTCATCATTTGTTGTTAGCTTATCTTCTCATCTTTCAGACTTTATCTTATTAAATTCATGTAGCGATTATATTTGTTGTGAAGTGTAACACTGATGAAGAATGTCCTTTTGTTCCTTTAGTGTTTTATTTTCCCTTTTAGTGTTTGCTATGCCATTTTCTTTTGTGATTTTGCTAATCCCAGGGCAGCTTGGTGACTTTGTGAACACTGATTTTTTTTCTTTACTTATCCAGAGCTAGTTTGTTTTATGCACCCAAGAGCGGTTTGAGTGCTAGATATTTGGTGGTCGGTTCACTCCTCTGTGACTTAGAAGCACAGGGAACATCCAAAATAGTGGGTGTGCAGTGTTTTTACATTGCCTGTTCTTTTAAAAAAAATATTTAGCCAGGTGTCCTTTATTAGGTTCTATTTCTCCTAGTTGCAAAGGATGATCCATTCTCATTGCATAGTTACCATTGTGCTTTGGAATTTTCCCCATTCAGAGGAACTTTGGAGCCTTGACTCTCTCCTTCTTTTACTAGGTTTCCCAGAGACCATATCCGCTGCTCACCAGTAAAAATAGTGGAAATTTAAGGATGTCCACTTAATTTTTTTTTCAACATATTGGGGTGATGGCAAAAGAAATTCTGCTAGCTTATTAGGAAGATGTTTAATATTAACAGCTCTGCTGCAATGTAGACACCAAGTTAATATATAAATCCCTGTGTCATTCTGTAACTTCTAATTTCTGACCTTGGACGGCTTTCTTTTCCATGTTTGGTTGCTGATAGTAAAGTTGTCTTCCTTTCTAGCATATGAATATTTTTATTCATTTTATTAGATTCTTGGCTAGGGAGGGGAATTCTGTTGATCAGCCTTACTCTCCTTTCTTAATCCTGAAGTATTTGTTCATATCTTTTTAGATAATCATTCTAACTCCCTTTATAAAGGCCTAAACTCTAGGATTTTAATTTTTTTATTATTTTGTTTCATTTGAGAGAGAGAGGCAGAGAGGGGAGGGGCAGAGGGAAAGACAGAGAGAGAGAGAGAATCTCAAGCAGGTTCCACACCCAGAATTGGAGCCCAATGTAGGACTCAATCTCACGACCCTGAGATCATGACATGAGCCAAAATCAAGAGTCAGACATTCAACCAACTCAGCCACCCAGGCACCCCCAAACTGTGGCATTTTTAAAGAAAGTTTCTTTTCTGGCTTAAAAGGTTATCACTTGATAATTGCTATCCCAACGCCTTCAACAAGAAGCTTCACAAAAGGTGACTTTCATTTTGGGAGTGCATTACTAATATTAGCAGTATCTTAGACATCATTTGAATAGAGAAGTTTGAGATAGCTGCCTACAAAAACCATGCCATTTTGCAAAGGGAAAATAAATAACAAAGGTATCAAATTTTGTTATGTGAAAGAAAATAATCACACTGACATAAACAGTGATCTTTGAAGGAGTAAAGAAGACTTTTTTTTTTTCTTTTTAGGAGTAAAGAAGACTTTAAGGAGAAACATGAATTTAAATCTCCTGGATGTGTTTAAAAGAGGATGAATTTGAATAGGATTTTTAGGGAGTAGTGGGATTTGGACTTTTGAGGATACTTTTGAGGATACTCGACATGATGAACAAAGGAGAGAAGAGAGAAAACAAGGCTGTAGTCGGATGCATCACGTTAGTCAGTTTGGCTCTAATATAAGGTACAAGAAAAGAAAGAATGTGAAGCAATGTTTTGAAATGACAAACATCATGGAGAATCCGAGTGACAACCTCAGTAACTTTTGACTTTAACCTTTAGCTTTGGAAGCTGCCCGCCAAATTTAAGATACATCCCATGTCAGATTTCAGGTCTCTCAGTCAAAACATTTAGATTCTTTTCCCCCTGTTGAGAAAAAGCTTTCCTAGCAGGGCAACCTCATCTCACTGAGTTCAGATTCTAGCAAGCTGACATTAGTAACAAGAGATTAGAGGTGTGAACTTCCTCAATTTATGTTAACAAGGTGCTAAATGCAAAGGCCAATTATGGCTACCCCTGAATGTTAACTTCCTGTCTCCTGAACATCCAGCGAATGAGCTTGATCAGGGTATGGCCCTTGTCCTGTGGTATTTATAGGATTCTCAGCTGAAACTTATTGGATTCCTGAAAGTGTGGGTTGTAGATTCCTCAGGGTATTGAGGAATTTTGCGGGTTCACTATAAATGCCCCAGATGCTTTCCAGAACACCTGGCAATAAATTCCAGCCTCTTTGACTTCCCATTTCTTCTGATGCAGGGTTATTAAATATGAAATATTGCATGCTGAAATTCACATAAAATAGCCTAATTAGTAATAGGAGGAAGTGAGAGCAAGGGCACACGTGGTAAGAAGGGGATGATGGAGGGGCTAAGGAGAGGGCTCTATAATTGCAAAAACACAGGGAACTTAATCCCCTCCCAATGTTTCAGTGCTCTACCTGGCCTAACAATTCTCCTTCTGCTGAACTTCTCCCATGATTTTGGCTATTTGTTCTTTTCATGATGTCTTCTGTCTCTTTTGTATATAGATATCTTATTGTGTGATAGTTTTAGATTTACAAAAAAAAGCTGTGAAGACAGTATGGAGAGTTCCCATATACACCTCATATATGTATAATGTTGAAGTGCCCCTGTGCCCTTTTCAGGCTGGCCTGAGCCTGTCCTTGACAGTGTGAAAATAAGAACCTGTAGAGTATATTAAACTGGAATTTTGGGAGTCAAAGACCAGCTCTAATGACTGCTTCAAACTGAAAGTCTAGGCCAGTGAAGGTTAAGGAGAGCTTAAATTCAGTTAAATGAGGTAAAGGCAGCTTGCCCAGTGAGAGAGAGTGGAGAGGAGATGGCTTTCAGTCTCCTATTCACCTGAGTTTTAATTCTGTCTCCACTACTTACCAGCTCTGGGGCCCTGGGCAAGTCACTTAATATCTGTTGGTCTCATTTTTCATCATCTGTGAAACGAGTATAACACTATCTTAAGTTTTAAATAAGGTGGTATGCACAAAAAGCCAATTCTCATGAATGTGTTTAAATGAAGATTTGGGGATGCCTGGGTGGCTTAGTGTCTGCTTTCGGCCCAGGGCATGATCCTGGAGTCCTGGGATCAAGTTCCGCATCAGGCTCCCTGCCTGGAGCCTGCTCCTCCCTCTGCCTGTGCCTCTGCCTCTCTCTGTCTCTCATGAATAAATAAATAAAATCTTTAAAAAATAAATAAATAAAGATTTGATTGATAAAATATATATATTTATACATATAAATAAATATGTATTTATTTATATATATCAGGATACAGACCCTATTCACCCTAGGAAGGAAGGGTTTTGTTTGGTTTTGTTTGTCTTCCTCCTAATTCTTTTCCTACCTTCATCATACTCAGTGTTATGCCCTAGTTTAGATTCTCAGAAATTCTGATAGAATAAGCTTACTAAAATGATATTGTGTTCCAGGTCCATATATGTTGCTCTTAACCTACAACAGAGTGAGTCAAAGCATAGTCAATAGACCTCTTCTTTTCTACAAAATGTTTGCAAATAAATCCTCAAAGTACTAAAAAGCTTATACCAGAACTTAAATCGTCTACATTGCCATGTTTCTTGTAGCAAGATAACTTTTAAGAAGAAAGACATGCATTGATTTACATTCTAGTGCCATCCTCTGGTACTTTCTCATTGTCTACCTGAAAGATTCCGACTCATTCTTCAAAATCAACTGTCTAAAACAACAACAACAAAAAAATCAACTGTCTGTCCTATTGTCCCTGAGAAGCTTCTACGACTAATTACCCCGACCCCCTCACCCGCAGACACACCCCACTGACTAGTCTTTCTTTAGAACTTAAAAAATCACCAGATTTGACCTTGAGCAAGGTCATAAATGTTTGGTAGAGTTAGACATACAGAAGAATGTTTATAATATGTTGAATTGCATAAAACTCAGTTATTTTGAGTTAAACTGAAAAATCAGTGATCACCTAGTTGCCACAGCCAGATCATGGATTTGTATTGTGATTTAAGATTTTAAAAATATAAGCAATGAATACTGATATGCTTGGGACTATTGATATAAATGCAAAAATAGCATTAAATGAATAAAACTATTTGCTGTATCCTCAAACTTGGGCAAAATTTTTTAGGTTGATTTTCCCCATCTATCCTTGATGCTTACTGCCTACTACTTATAACAATGTTACAATACCTTTTGATTCTTGACTAGTGTATTTGTCATCAAACAATAAAGCTTTGATTATTTATTAATCTAGAAGACCCTGTTTGAAATAAGAGGACATTATACTAACTACTAATGGGGAAAAACTTTCATGTCCTAAGTTCTAAAAATGTACATTGTATAACACCATACAAAAAAAGGTAGCCTTCAGTGGATTAAATAACCATCCACCACTGTAAGCAAAGAGAGGAAATCTGTTTTGACCTTATGTTCTAAAGCAGCAATTTTCAACCAAAGATGATTTTGCCCATAGGTGGTATTTTGCAATATTTGGAGACTTTTTGATCACAATGTGGGCAGGAATTCATGCTGTAGGCATCTAGTGCAACAGAGGTTAGGGAAGTTACTAAACATATCGCAGTATACAGCAAAGACTTACCTGATCTGAAGTGTCAATAGGGCCAAGGTTGAGTATCAATAGGCTAGAAGATCACCAGATGTGCACCAGGGTCAGTAGATTTTTGTCAGAAAAAAAATATGAATATACTCATGAAGGAAGCTGAAGCCGTACGTATCGTATATGTCAGAGAACATAGAAGGGTACTTACCTCAAACTGAGTGTTCAGAAAAGTTTCCTAGAGAAAATAATCTCTGAGATAACTCTCAGTGAGAACTTAGAGTATTGATCAAAAGAATACAATTAGAATGGGTTTTATAGGAAAAGGTGAACTGCAAGAAAACAGTGAATAGGTGGTGTCTAAAGAAACTGCATATTAACTAAAAGTGAGGCAGGGAGTGGGTGGATATGCAAATAGAAAGTAAGATAATTCTGGGTCTTTGGAGGGGTCTTAGATCTCTCAGAAGGGAATCTCTAGAGATGAGGAGGATGGTTGAGAGCTTTTGCATTCAGGAATTTTACAATCTGAGATGTGAGGTCTATATGTAAGACAATAATTCTGAATACTTTGCTGAAGTGTTATAATAGAGATACACAGAGGTGACAAGACAGCATATAGGACAGGGAAGTTACCAAAATAGGAACTGGAAAGGCTTCTTCAGTGAGGGAACATGGTTACATTTAAACTGTATCCTAAAGGATGAGTCACAGGAAGCTGGATGAGTGTGGAAAGTGGTAAGGAGTTTATTCCAGACCAAAAGAAAAGTGCACAGAACAGAGGGGAGAGAGAGAGAGTCTGGAAAATGTCACATTTTAAGTAGTTTACTATGGGTGCCACGTGTTGCAAGAGGTGAGATGAGTGCTAGACAAGAGAGATCGGGGGTCAGAAGATTAGGAAGTTTCTTCTGTGGCAATGCTGCAGGTTGGACTGACCCAATTTGGCCACTGTGGGAAATAAAGCAAGGGAGTGATTCCATTGGATTGGTGCCTTAGGAAAGTCATTCTGTCCAGGCCATGTGGCTGGAGAGGAGAAGTTTGGAGTCAAGGAGGCCGGTTGGGAGACCTTGAAGGCCATCTAAGCAAGAGTAATTGGTGGCCCCACTAAGACCTTCTAACTTACATGGACATGTTATTTACTTATTGCTTTCAAAATGTGAAGAGGATAAAATATCTATGCAATAAATATTTTAAATAATTAACTAAGAATTAAACAAACAAACAGTTTCCCTGAGCATATCACCATTCTAGAAAATGTGGACATATAGGTGAATCCAATATTGGCGGCAACTTCCAGACGTCACAGGGGAGACAATGTGTATGTTAATTGATACCTGAGTAAGAAATGATGCTCTGCATGGTTAGAGTGTAGGTACTTGCCCTGGGAATTCAGAGCCGGCGAGGATAACTTCTTCACAGAGAATCATGGAAACGGCCTTATGATGGCGAAGGCAACAGGGCAGGCTACTAAAATTGTAATAACTTCTATTAAAATAATAGGTGATTATGAAGCACGTTTTATGTGCTAAGTGTTTCACGGACATCATCTCTGTTAACCCTTACAATGATCCTAAGTGTTAGGTGCAGTCAACATCTTCAGTTTGTTGATGAGGACACTGCGGGGGCAAAGAGGTTCAGGATTTTACCCAGGGTCATTCAACTATTAAATGGAAAATTCTGGAATTGATTCGAAACAAATAACATTTAGAAAAGTTGAGAAGGGAGGAACAGGCTTCCTGTGTGGAGGAAGGAGCATCACTATGGGCACTCAAGTAGGGTGTCGCATGATACATATGGAGAAAATAGAATGGTTTACTTTGCCAGAAACCTGCAATGGATAAAGGATGTTCAAATAAGCAGATTTTTGTCCAACCCATGTAGACAAACCCCCAAGATTCTTTCATAATTTAGATCTTCCATTCAATATCCTACCATAAGTTAACTGTTCCCCTAAGGTGAAGTATAGACAGCCTCTCATTGCTTTATTCCAGCTCTCTGAGGTGGGCCATCTTGAAGAGTTTAGGGCAATTATTTGATCACACATTTCCTAATTGACAAAAAATGTTAATAGTATCTTCAAAATCCCTTACTCCCTAGCTGCCAGCGGAGCATGCATGGAACAGATGCCAAAGACAGCTTGGAAACTTCCAAAAGGGTTGGAAACAGCAATTACTATTAGTTCCTCTATCTGCCACATCCAGGGTTGGCATCATGAGCAGCCATTGTGCTTGCCAAGGGGCTCAGGTGGCATTCTGAAGGGACTACTTACTTAGAAACCCATGTGGTGATTTGTATTCCTTTCAAATTCCAAGACAAAAATAGAGACCAAGTATATGGATATTTAACCTTCAACTGGGGGAAATTATATAAAAAAAAATTGTTTCAAGGAAATATCCTCTTTTAATAGTTTACCACAAAGTTCATACTCAAGATTGGGCACTGGCCAGACATTCTACTAAAATTTTGTACAAACTGACCACCTTCTAATATATCTGGTTGAATATTTCCTCTGCCTTAGAAGAAAATGAAGACAATCAGATGTCCTGGGTGAAACCACGACTATTAGGTCCCAGCCGCCTTAGAGCCATGGAGCCCGGGCCACAGCCTCACCCCCGCCCTGATCTCTGCACACCTTCCATCATCTTGCTAATTTCCACCACTCTCTGCCCTGCTAGAGTCCTGCTCATTTTTCATAACTGTATCCTCTCCAAATTGTCTTCCCAGCTTTATTTCAGGCCCACAGTTAATGTTTCCCTCAGTTCTACCTTCTATTAACACTTCTAGTTTAGCCCTCTATGGAAAATCAGACTTGCAGGCCTACTACAAAAGACAAAAACAATAGGTTTGTACACCTCAATTTGAGCATCTATAATATTGCTTTCTGATGACCTATTTGTGTGTCAAACTCCCCAGCTAGATTTTGAACTTTCCAAGAGCTGGAAAGTACCAGGTCATATGTATCCCTATCCTCCCAGTCTTGGCACAGGATCCAACACAGAGCAGATAGTAAATCAATCCAAAGTGGTTAAGGAAATAGAGGAAAAGAAGCATTCTTTTTTTTTTTTTTTTAAATAATGCCTGTTCATTATGCTTCAATAAAGATTAAAAAAACAAAACAGAAATTTTTGTTTCCTCCACATTTTGAAAGAAATTTTATTTTTTCTATTTCTTTTTTTTTTAAGATTTTATTTATTTATTTGAGAGAGAAAGAAAGAGGCCACAAGTGGGGCCAGGTGGTAGGGGCAGAGGGAGAGAGAGAAGCAGGCTCTTCACTCAGAAGCAGGCCCAACATTGGGAGATCTCAGGACCCCAAGAACATGACATGTGCTGAGGGCAGATACTTAACTGACTGAGTCTCTTAGGTACCCCTATTTTTTCTATTTCTTAGCGGAATGTGGGGTCAGATCTGAGGTCAAATCCTAACGCCTTCACTTTGTAGTTGTTTCACTTTTGTAAGTTAATTAAGCATTGCGAAATGTGAACATTAATAATGTCCACTTTCTGGGATTATTGCAAGAAATAAATGAGATAATGAGTGTAAGGATCTCATTCTAGTGTCTAGTATAAACTGAACTCAATTAATATTGGTTACTAACATAATTGTTATAATTAATAATCAAGCAAGTCTCTTGATTACCTCTCAGGTGCACTGAACTCAGAGGCCTTTGGGTCATCATGTTTCTCTCTTTGTCCACTTAGAAGAACAACTCTTATCTTTTATTTTTTTAAAGAGTTTTATTTATTTCTTCATGAGAGATACAGAGAGGGAGAGACATAGAGGGAGAAGCAGGCTCCATGCAGGCAGCCTGATGTGGGACTCAATCCCTAAGAAAATGCATGAGCAGGGGGAGGGGTAGAGGGAGGGGGAGAAAGAGAATCTTGAGTCCATTCCCCACTGAGCATGGAGCTTCACATGGGACTGGATCCCAGGACCCTGAGATCATGACCTGAGCCAAAATCAAGAGCCAGTTGCTTAAGGACTTGAGCCACCAGGCGCCCTCCACATTTTTGCCTTATTCCAGACACTCTGTGAGTGGTTTGCTAGTAGACTACTTAACTCTAGAGGCTTAATTAGATTTATGTTTTTTTTCTTTTAAAAGAATAGTTCATAACTGATAGCTCACATCAAACACACATATATCTATTTATCTTAATTTAGTGAGTCTGTGGGGATCAGTGGGTCCAGTTTGCCTGATGACTCCATTATAAAGTTCACCATTAGTATTCATCTAAGGCTTTCATCCATTGATAATGATTGGCTCAATTAATTACTTTATGTGAGGGTGCCAAATGGTGATTTTTGAATTCTTTCTAACTTTCTGCATTTATCGGCTGGGGTTTTTCTAAAAAGGATTCTTTTTCATCAACAAAAGCTATTTGGTGTCATTGAAATACATTGCATGCAAAAAAAGGGAGAAGAAATTCTTATTTCTTTTAAAAAATGATTGGTTTTGGAGAAAGGAACTGATGCCGTAATAACCTTGAATGATAACCATGAGTTTTCTCTCTCTCTCCCTCCCTTCCTTCTTTTTTCCTTCTTCCTATCTTTTCTGAGTAACAGCATGGGTTTCAATATACTCAGTGTTGTGTTAATTAGTTGTATCTATTAGTTTCATTAATGTCATTATCACTAGTACTATTAATATTGCTGCTATATGCTTACATTTCTCACTTAGGACCAGTAAGAGATACTTCATACTTGCTCCTGGATCCTTTTGAAATAACCTGTTATATTTAAGAGCTCTCTTGCATTTGTACAAGGAGTCTCAGACTTATCTTGGGTATTTCCTTCTTGAGACTTGAAATCAATCATTCTCCAAAGATTGGTCATTCTTTTTGGCTGAGTGTGTTGTATGGACGATACAGTGTGGGTGCTTGGTGCTTATAGCTATTGTGTTGTCACAGCTTCCAAGCTTTTCCAATAGGCAAAACTAGGAAGTACGTATTTAAAAACAACTTCAAAAATAAAAAAAAAAAAACTTTGTGTCCACACTGATATTTTCATAACTCAGATTTAATATGACATAATTTTATTTATAGTGCTTGCATTTCTTTTCTTATATGCTGAGAATTTTAACCCCAACTATTAACATAATTATTTATTTGAAATTTCATAGTGAATGTACACATACATACATGTATGGTTCTAATGTAATGTTAGCATTATTAAAAGAAATAGTAGGCTATTGACTCCTGTTTAGGATTACTTGAACGTCCTATCCATTCTCAGATTATATTCCACTATGGAAAAATAGTAAAATTAGTATATTTTAAAATCATTTTAAATAATTATTTCCCCTGTGTGGTTAAATCAACATATTTGTATTAGAGTTATATTTCCAATTTTTACGTGTTGCTTTGTTTTATATTCCCACTTAATTTTATTTTACTGTGTTTCTCAATTCAAAACTCTACAACAAGGTATATTTAGAGAGTTTGAATTTCTTATTTGTCAGAATACTAGTTTTTTAATTAATAGTATTTTAGATTGTAATGGAGAATTTCATGTATTCTAAATTCTAAATAATTAGATAATAAGGAAAGGGAAGCCATTTCTTTTAAATTATGATTTTTATGAGTGTTTCATATAGCTTAATAATAAAGAAAAGTCTATTTTAATTTGTTCTTTAAACTACTCTTGCATAGAAGCACATTGTGAGATGCTATGAGTAAAGTCTTAAAAAATAATAAAAATATTTTTACATGCACTTTTAATTGTGGTCTAAAAGACATAAAATGAGATTCACCGTCTAAACAAATTTTTTAGTGTACTGTGCAGTATTGTTCACTACAGGCATAATGCTGTACAGCAGATCTGTAGAACTTTTTTATCTTGCATAAAGGAAGCCATATATCCATTGAACAGTGACTCCCTATAGTTCAAAGCACATGGGCAGTGATTTATTTTTTTCCTCAGTGTTACCTGGAAATAGTTAACTACATGTAGTTAGCTACATGCAGAAGGTCAATACCTGTTTCTTGATCATCTGCTACCAAAAGTTGTTTAGAACTTATAAGAGAACTTGCCTATAAAAGGTAGTTATCATTATTACTGTATCTATCTCTATACTGCCAAATAAAAGATATATAAAGATAATGAATACTATTTAATATACTGTAAACTACGGAATTTATATTGATATCGCTAATAGAATTGTATTATATTAGTAGTTACAAAAGCATAGATATTAAGAAAATATGTACTGAATGCAAATAATACATATATCACTAACCTAGGGGCTTTTCATGCATTTACTCATTTGGTCATCCTATTTGAGAATTATTAATAATAATAATTATTATTATTATCACTTCCATTTTACAGATAAGGTCATTGTGCTTCCAAAGACCCATGAAACTAGTCTAAAGCTACACTAGTGTATAGTGTGTCTATGATCTAACCCAAATCTATTCGATGAGAATCATGCACTGTTTTCTCTGGTTATATAATTGAAATTCAGAAAAGTTAATCTTTTAGGTCACAAAGATAGAAATAATCTGAATTTCATTTCAGTCTGTATTATTCCAAAGTCTATACTATTTCTATTCTATCATGCTGCTTCTACTTTTAATCTTGAAACAGAAACAAGATTAAACATGAAAAGCAACTTGTTTTGTTTATAATCTAGTGTAAATGTGTGGATCAAGTTAGAAAAATGTTGGTGACCATTGCCATGAACTAACAGTTTTCACTGATTCATTCAGTAAATATTTTTGAGCATGTACTACATGACAGGTCCATTTCTTAGATCTTGGAAAACATCCTACATTCTAATGAGGAAGTCTGAGTTTGAACAAATAATCATTTAATGTCAGAGGATGATTCATGCTCTTAAAAAAAAAAATAGAGTAAGGGACTGAGAATCACTGTTTGAGGAAAAACAGTTGGGGAAGAACTCTGAGAATGTGACATCTGAGCTGAGACCTGAATGGAATGAGGAGGCAAGGCCTTGGAGAAGGGAGAAGTAAGTACAAAGACCTTGAGGCAAACTCAATGTGCACCTGACACACCCTAAAGTGACCCCCTACCCCGGGAATTTCCCATCTCCTGGTGCCCATGACTTCATGTAATCCTGTCCTACTGAATGGATGTGAAATCTGTGAGTTTCTCCTAACAAATGGATATAGCAAAGGTGATGGGATATAGCTTCCTTGATTAAATTACACTTTATAACAAGATGATAAGATTCAGCTCCCATGTTTACATTATATTACCTAAGACTCCATATTAGCAGACTACAGTGAGAAACTCCTCCCTGCTGGCTTTGGAGAAGTAAGCTTTTTAGCTGCCTATGGGAGGGCCACTTAGCCAAAAATATGAGGGATCTTTAAGAGCTGCAAGTTTCCATCCTCTCATCTCACAGAGCTGAATTCTATCAAGAACCACATGAGCTTGGAAGAAGACTTGTCCAAAGTCCTGAAAACCTGATTACGACCTTGTGAAACCCTAAGCAGGAGACCAAGATAAGTCATGTCTGGACTCCTGGCTCACGGAAACTGTAAGATAATAAATTGTGTTAAGCTGCTAAATACTGATAACTTGTTTTATAACACTAGAAAAGAAATACAATGTGTTATAGAGAGAATAGGAATGTGGAATTTGCTGGAGGGAAGGTGGCAATGGGAAGGCAGGAGGGCAGGAGATGGCCAGGCATGAGATTGTAAGAGCAGTGCTAATCAACGTGTGGTCCATTAATCATACCCATCTCTGAACTAACTACCAACCCTCCATGACTACAAAATCGAAAGCAAGCATTTAGAGATGTTTATAGCAACTTGACATTGCACAACATTAAGCAGCGATAACTGGACTCATTGAGCACAATATGGTCCAGCATATTGTGGTTGGCCAAGCCCTATTGGAAGAGATGTGTATTGGTATTGATCTACAAATTGCTGATGAGAAGGACTGGTCTTTGTCTACAGATAGTACTCAAAAAGCTGATTTGGAGCTTTACAAGCTAGGATAAAAATTTTATTCTAGTAGCTTTAGGAAGCCATTGGATATGACTTTGTTTTATTTATTTTTAAAAATTTTATTTATTAGAGAAAGAGCAAGAGGGCAAGTTGACAGAGAGGTGGAGGGAGAGGGATAAACAGACTCCCTGCTGAATAGGGAGCCCAACCTGGAGCTCAATTCCAGGACCCTGGGATCATGACCTGAGCCTCAGGTAGATGCTTAAGCAACTGAGCCATCCACCTGCTCCTGTTTTGTTGTTTTAATCCTTCTAGTACTTGAAACTATCTTAGAAAGGCCTGTATCAAAGGCTATAGTAGTATGTTAGCTAAAAAAGATGGTAACTTAGACCACAGAAATAGGGTGGAGTGGTTGAGTTGTGTTTGAACACAGACCGAGTAAGTATTGCTGATAGAGTAAATATGGCATACAAGTAAAATGGAGGGGAAGGGGACAGAATAGTAAATTCAGCAAGAATATATGTACAGGAACACGGGGAAGTCCGCTTTCCTCCATAATATGAGTGCATTATATTGAGGTGGAGGAAAACGATTTCCCAGTTATCAGGTTTTATAGGATTTAGTTACTTTCCACTTCACTTCTTAGGAGAAAGATTGTGGTAGGCAAAATTGTAAGGTGGCCCAAAGATTACTGGTTCCTTGGTGTTCATACTCTGTACAATCTCTGAGACTGGAAATATGGTGGAACTCACTCTTGTGACTAAGTTTTGTATATAGCAGAAATGATGTAAGAAAGAGAAATATTTTGAATGGATGTCCAAAAAATGTAAGAGCCAACAAAAGGAGCTCTCGATGGCTAGAGCTGGGACAATTCCAGTAACTAACTAACCAACTAGCAGGGTAGATAGATAGATAGATGATTATAATCCAAAGTGTTAAATAAATATCCATAAATCTATACTTATATAAATTATTTTTTTTTAATTTTTTTAATTTTTATTTATTTATGATAGTCACAGAGAGAGAGAGAGAGAGAGGCAGAGACATAGGCAGAGGGAGAAGCAGGCTCCATGCACCGGGAGCCTTATGTGGGATTCGATCCCGGGTCTCCAGGATCGCGCCCTGGGCCAAAGGCAAGCGCCAAACCACTGCGCCACCCAGGGATCCCCTACTTACATAAATTATTGAACAAATAATAGAGAAGAGACAAATGTCTTGTGCATAAGATTTCCAAACAACTTTTGTCAGTACTTCATAGTTAAGGAGGTAAGAGCATAACTGTCTACCCTGTAGGAACACTACACATAGTGATCTACTTCTAACGGGTACAATATGGAAATAGGACACTGGGAAATAGAATAAGTTCTCTGACAATAACTACTTCAAACCAGATGACCAACCCTAACCTCGATAGTGGTAAGTCATATTGGTGGCATGTGCCCTTAATAGATTGTGATGAGAATGGCACTTCCTTTGTGGTCTTCCACCTACAAACACATTATCACAGTCCAATGAAAAAAAAAAAAAAGTCTAACTGAGGGATTTTATACAAATACCTGACTAGTAATCCTCAAAATGGTCCAACATGGAAGTCTTAGAAACTGTTATGGCCAAGAGGAAAGTGAGAAGATTGAATGTAATGTGGCATGCCAGATGGTATTCTGGAATCAAAAAAGAACATTAGAGAAAAACTGAGGAAATCTGATTAAATATGGGTTTTAGTTAATAACAATATATCAACTTGTCTCATTAATTTTGATAAATATAACATAGTAATGGAAGATATTAATAATTGAGGAATGTGAGTATGTGGCATATGGGAACTCTCCGTATTATCTTCACAATAATTTTATAAATCTAAGGCTATTCATAAATAAAAAGCTCATTTAACATCTAGGTCTAGAGGTCAGCGTCAGAGTGTTAGGGAGTCAAAGCACAGGACATATTGGATGTGCCATTGCTGATTTGAAAATAGACAAAGAAAGAAAGAAAGAAAGAAAGAAAGAAAGAAAGAAAGAAAGAAAGAAAATACAGAGGCCATGGGGCAGGAATGCAGTAGGAACTGAGTGTGGGAAAAAAAAAAAAAAAAAGGAACTGAGTGTGGCTCCTGATTGACAGCCAGCAAGAAAATGGGAACCTCCATATTGCGACCACCGGGAACTGAATTCTTCCAACAAGAATGAGCTTGGGAGTGGATTTTCCCTCAGAATCTCTGGACAAGAACTCAATCTTCCCAACATCTTTATTTCAGCCTTATGACCCTGAGTAGGACCGACATACAGAAATGTCAAGTTAGTAAATATGTGTTAAGTCTCTAAGTTTGTGGTCAGTTGTTACAAAGCAATAGAAAACTAATACAGAGATAGAATGAAAGGCACCATCTTCTGTCTCCCCACACCTACCATATGTAGATAACCCGCTTTGATGGGTGTGGGAAAAGGAAATAGGTAAGCCTGACTTTGTTCATTCCCCATTCTTTTGGGTCCGTCTTCCACTGAGAGGGCCAATCCTGGTCCCTCTCCCTGGTGTCGTGAGCTAACCAGGGCTGGGGCTGCCCCTGCTGGGGAGTGGCCACAGTTGTGAGGGTTAAGACTAAGGGAGAGAGAAACTTTGAATACATGACAAGACGATAAGCCATGTTTTTCCCCATGTCTATACTTTTAGTAATGTGGTTGATGTTTTGATCAGAATCTCTTTGGCTCCCATATTTATTTCTGATTTTTTTTTTCTGAACTACAGAGAGCAAAACAGGGTGGTTTATTGAGGTACTGTTTTAAGGAAGTAAAAAAGAAGAGCAGAAAATATTCTTTAAATATATATATATATATTCTCTTTATAACTATCAAAGAAAGTGGAGTCATTTTATTGAGGACTATGAATATCAGCGTGAAGCATTTTGATTTAATGAAATAGAAACTGTTTCTTGAACAAGGGTGTGACATGTTGAGAGTGAGGTTTCAAGTCGATTGGTTTTACAGTGCCGTGCAGTCCAGGGGGGTGGCAGGGATGGAGTGTGTGGAAACAATTATGCCTATGCAAATATTATATAAAATGACTTACCTTTGAGCTTCATATAAAAACTGATCTTGGCTCAAACTGGGACTTGCTTAATAGGCAAGAAGAAAGAATGGCACGAAACATAAAACTGACTCCTTAAAAGCCTGAGACAGGCATACGTGCTTATAAAAGTTGAATTTTTGCCAGCCAGCTTATAAAAAACAACATGTCATCTCACTACCTCTGGCACTTGCAGCTGTATTTTTATTTCCATTTGTGGGGAAATAATTTTCAAAGAATTTTTCATAATAGGTAAATTCAACAAAATGCAATATCTAAGAGTCATTTAGAGGCCTCAAGTTATCAAACATGGTGGTCATACTATCCTTCTAAGAGATGTATTTATCTTGACTAGCTGGTTCTTCTCATCTGGAATGTAAAAGTCGGCCTGTTATATTAAATAATATGTGAATTTTTAATCACTTTAAGCCATGAAGCTCTTTGGGGGGAAATTTTGGGCTCAGACACTTAAAAGCTAATAAGGAAAATACTGCTCTAAATCTGCTTTTTTTATAGAATTACCACATTTTAGATGCCATTTCAGTCATGGATATCCCCTTAGGGACATGGTCATCCAGATATGCCGCAGAATTGCAAACACAAATCTAATTGGTATCAGAAGTCAGATTCCAGGCTCAAGTTAGCTGATGGGTGGAGGCTGATGGTTTGATGAAATGGCAACATTTCCCCATCCCAACTACACTCTATAGAGTTATGTCCATCGGTTTCAGAGCTTGCTCTGCAACCTACCACAATGCAGTGTGATGCTGTTCACATGCCTCCCTGAAGTATGCTGGTATCTTACAGGATCCTTGATTCTCTTTCCTGTGGTATCAGCTTTCCCCAAATTTCTCAGTCCTGGAATAGAAGCTAACTTTGGTGTAATATGTAACCCCAGGACAATATAGGATAGTAGTTAAACCGGTAAAATGTAGCACTGGATTTCCAGATTTCAAATCCTGCTTCCATGTGTAGCACCTGTATGACCTTAAAATACATTAATGTGCTTCTAGGATCCTAAATTTTCCTCATCAGTTGACAGGGCTAAATAGAATAGAGCTAATAGAGCAGTATCCGAATGCTTGGCAAGTAATTCTCGGGAACCCAACACGTAGGTAGATATATGAAGTGGTCAGAGTCCTCCAGAGAACAGAACAGATATGATGGCTGTGTAGATATAGAAAGAGAGTTAGAAAGAATTAGGGTACATGATTATGGAGACTGGCAAATTCCAAGATCTTCAGGATGAATAAGAAAGCTAGAGATTCAGGAGAGCCCATGGGTTGCTTCCAGTTGGAGTCTGAAGGCCTGAGAACCAGAACGGATGGCATAATTTAGGAGGCTTAACGCCCAGGAAGAGCCGATGTTTCAGGTTGAATCTGAAGATAGGGAGGGAAATTCTGCTGTTTCGGTCCAAAAGAAGTGGGTCAGAAAGAATTAAGGGTCAGCCTCTTCAAGCCTTCAACTGATTGATGAGTCTCATGCAAATTAGGGAGGGCAACCTGCTTTAGTTGGTCTATTTTTAAAATGTTAATCTCATCCAAAAACATCCACACAGAAACACCCCGAACTATGTTTGACTAAATATGTGTGCAGCCTGTGGCCCAGGCAATTTGACACATAAAGGTAACCATCACAGTCTCCATAAAGCACACATTCCACTGCTGGGAGCAGGCTCACATCATGACAGTCGTTCTTTTTCATTAGCTGCAAACTGTATTGCACAACGTATTTGTAATATTTCCCGGGTGAGTCTTCACAGTCACGTGTTATAGTCGATAAATACAAATGTTTATAGTGGCTAAAAGCTTTTCCAGGATCACAGAGCTACTTTGCTGCAGAACCAGATTCAGAATTCAGACTTACTGACTTAAAAGCCATGTTCTTACAACTAAATCATATTGCCTTTCTTTTTAAATAAAGAACAAACTGAGAAGGCAAAACCCAGAGCCCACAGAACTCCCTGGAAGTCCTATAGGTTCCAGAGCAGTTCTCTGCCAGTGTTCACGTTTATATATAACCATGTGTGAAACATCTATGCCATTTTTCTGAGAAGTTGAGTAGGTGGCATGTACTTCAACAGCTCATCTCCACCAAATGAGAGCTATAATATATATTTAAAGATGATGTCAGCCTTTCTAAATATAATTTTCAACTGTGCTGGGAAAAATATAAACTGCAGCACTGTAATAATCAACATATAAATAGCTCCCACATCTTTGCCATGCAAATTTGGATGATATTATAGAAGAGGGCTATCAAAAGGGGCCTTCTGTTACCACACTTTCCTGCTAACCAGTGAGCAGCTGGGATTGATGACATTTTTAGTTAAAGCCAGTTTGGAAAGGTTTTTATCCCATGGAGATAAGCTAAAGCCTCAAAATAAAACAATCCCAAACTGCCAATGTTTGATTGGTTTGACGTTGGAATGGTGGTATTAAATGCCTGGTTTTCTCACAGTTTTAGACAAAAAAATACACAGCTTTCCATTGCCCTTTGACTGCTGACAAACTGAACCTCCAGTTCTTTTTGTTATAGGAATTTCCTCCACCTGGCAGGGTTCAGGAAGCCCAGCCCCCATCTCCAGGGCTGAGAATGATATCTTATGCAGCCTGAGCACCTGTCAGACCTCCTGGATAGACAGTGGCCATGCAGGATGCATCAGACACCGTGAGTCTGTAAGATGTAGACGCACTGGCGATCTCATCACTACAAAAAGCCTGTTGGGGTTCTTTTTGAAGAGGTAGACAGATTCCCACACATTCCTATTTCAGTTATAGGACAGGACTCTGGAGAAACTATTTCTTTTGGAATGTTGCTAATTCCAGCTAAAAGGTGGTTAAGTGTTTATATGACAGAGGTCACAAACAGGTAGTTCCTGGCTCTCTCTGGCCCTGAGAGACTTTGGCAGGGGGACTACAGTGTTACATTTTCTTCCTCGCTTGAATGCTTTTAGAGAGTGGGGTATGCTTCACGTTAGTCCAAACTCTCCATCCACTCTTGTCTTATTTCCAGTCTGGGTTATATCTTGACGTTACCTGCCTGGTTCCTGCAGAAATCTTAACTTGCATGTCTCTTCTGTGGGACTTAGGCTATTGAACAAAATGGAAGATGAGGTATTAATCAAAGACTATGTAAACAATAGGCCATCTAGATATAGAAGTTCTCATTTGATCAGGGAGGCATAAACACAGGTAGAGTAGAAGAAGGAGCCCCCAGGAACAGTAGATACATATAAGGATCTTCCCCGCGGGATGAGTTACAACACTGCCCTTAGCTGCTTCAACTTACTGTTCAGTCTAATGAAATTTAGGATACCATATTTTTAAGTCAAACTCTTTCTGCTTTGGTTTGAGTTCTGTGCTTTTCAACGAGTTACTTTTCTTTTCTTGGTAAACTATTTTTTTTTCTTTTTTTGGCAAAAATCACCACAATAATTCCTCCTCTCACTGTATGCACTTCACTTTGAAAGGAAACTTTCTCATTCCTTCTATTATAACACGGCTTTATTTTTCTACCTCTGTAATCTGGGTGTGGCTGTGTGACTTGCTTTGGCCCATAAGGCATTAGAAAATTTAACACCAGCAGAGACTTAAAAAGTGCCTGGTCTTTGGGGATTCACCTCTCCTGCTGTGCTTGAAAACTTGAAGCCACAACGTGAATGAGCCCAAGCTAGCTTTTCAGAACGGTCACGCGGCAGAGAGATGAGGACTTCTGAACAAAACCCTAGCAACAACTAGACATGTGAATGAAGCCACTGAAGACCATCTAGTTCCAGATAAGATGTCAGTTGATGACAGAGATCAGCTGAATTAACCCACTCCGGAAGAGCTACTCTTAGTATTTACAAAATTTTCAGACGTAAGAGATGCTTATTGTTTTAAGCCATTAATTTTTTTTCTAGCAAAAGTTAGCTGGCACATGGAAAATGGGTTTAATAATAACTACCTTGTAATGTTACTGTGAGAATTATAAATAATATGTATAAGTGGCCCAGAGAAAGTTCCCCATAAATGAGAGCTATATTATTCATTAGTTATCAATCGGAATGAGCTCCTGAGTGCCTTAACATTAACACAGAGTTCTGCTTTTATTTTTCTCTTCTGGAAAAATTGGTCTTGACTCCTGAGAGTCCTTGATTCTGATGACTTGATTTTTGTGTTGCTCAAAATGACACTATCCTTCCTCCTTTTAATAAATTCATCTCCATCAAAGAAGCTTAGAGAAAAAGCCTCAGATCAGAGCCCTGACCTTCTGAAAGTAAAATTAACAAAAAAGGACAGAGTTAAGTAGTAGTGATTCTCATCAAGTCAGAAACTGAAACCCAACCTTGAGCGTTGAGGTTCACAAAATTAATTCATTATAGTTGAAGAAACCCTTGGAGAAAGTCTACTCTATTCAAGCTCTACATGTATGTTGCTGTGCATAAAGGTTATGAAACGCAGCCCGCCTTTAAAACAAACTATACAGGATGCTCTAACACAGCATATAAGTATATCACACTATATCACAAGGAGTGTATATCATGACCAAGGTAAAATACCTCACTGTGGTAAAGACAGGATTGAGCAGGTTTCTCAAGTGCAGTAAGCAAGCCTCTTTTAGGTTCATTTTTTCCAAAAGATCTAAATCAAACTGGCTCAAAAAAAAAAAAAAAAAAAAAAACCAACCACACAAACAAAAAAAGAAGCATAAAACAAAGTCAGTGTTTCACATGCCTGAAGAATCAAGGATAGCTTTGACTTCAAAGGATGGCCAGATCCACGGGCTCAAAGATATTATCAGGGCTCCCTATTTCCCAGCTCTCTTCTCTGTTTCTCTCTTTGTTGGCCCATTCATTCTCAGATAGAATAGCTTTCGGGAACATACTGAATCCCAAATTCAAGATTGCAACAAAGTGGTCCTTTCTTACAAATGAAAGCCTTAGACCTAACTCTCATGAACCTAAATCAGATCATGTATTTACCCATGAATCAGCCACTAAAATTAAGGGTGGGGTCATTCATTCAACCCAAGACCCAGAGTCAAAGAGTAGGAGTGGAGAGGATGTGTTTACCACAATAGGGGAGGATGGGCTCTCAACTTCTGAAGTAAAAACATACTCATTTGGGCATACTAGGAGGTTTACTTTGGGGCAACAGTTGGGTGGTTGAGGCAGAGTGTTTTGCTGGTAGACCAATGGATTGACACTTTCCATAAGACATTAACATATTTTTACTATATTTTTCTTTACATCCTACTTCATTTAAGAAGGTAAGGCAATCATTTTGATATATTAGATTTGGTTTCTGAGAGGAAAAAGTAGATTTGAAGAACCATTGTATGTGTTGTTAATCCTGTGCATTATATTTCAATAGTGCATTTCTCTCATTTCCCCAAACAAAGACATGACAATCCCTAGAGTCTTAGCAACTCGGTGGTTACACCTACTCAATTATGTATTTGGCTCACTTGCAGAATGAAGTAATCAGATGAAGCCTGGTACAGACTGGCTTGAAGTAGAACAAATATGAGTGAACTCATCCAACAACATGCCTGAGGGGGGAAAATATCCTTTACTTTCATTGCTAACTCAAAAAGAGTCATAATTGAAAGGTGCCACTTCGTATTTCACAACAGGATAGAGGTTGGGAATATAAACAACGAGAATGAGGCAGAATTTAGAAGGTAAAAACTAGTCATGACTGCAGACAGGACCCAGGAATAAAGTACAAAGCCGAACAAGACAAGGAGGCAGAAAGGATCCCAAAATGAAGCCATCAATCATCCAGGAAACACACAGGGCTGGCATCGAGGCAGGTTTAGAGGATTAGGTGGGAATGAGAACAGAAGGCCTCACCAATGGGATGAGTTTCAAAATGAGGGCGTTTGGGGCCCAGGCAGCCTCATGTTTTGTGGCTATTTTTGTTTTGGTGCCAAGCTTACAATTTGGATCAGACGGTGACTGTGGGGGCAGGTAAGCTGCATTAGAGGGAGGTGAACAACAGAGATGGAATATAGTGGAAATGTTCCACTTCTTATTGCCATCGACCACTTAAGCCCTCTACATCACACACACACACACACACCCCTTGCCCTCCACACCCCACACATACACCTCACTCTCTTTGCTAATATCTACTTATTTTTCAAGACTCAGCTAAGCCATTGCATTCTTCAAGAAGGCTTCCCTGGCTAACCACATTTCATTTAAGAGTTCCCACAGTATTTCCCATCATATTATTTAATGAATTGTGTTTTGTTTACCTGTTCATCATCTCCAGAAGCTAGAGACCATAAGTAAATCACCATTGCATCCCCCTGCACCTAGAATGATGTTCATTCAGCATTGTCTTTTGTTTTTAGTAAGTCATCAAGTTTAAGCTACATCCGACTCAAGTAGTAACACCAAAGTGATGATCTCCTGTGCAATAGCTAAGAGAAGAGTATGGTATCATTGTGTTCCATGCTTTTCCTGTGCCAAATGAAACTTATGTCCTCGGCACAGGTCCCAAAATATTTTAATACATAAATTTATATTACTTATGGGCAGATTTAAGAAACATTAAAGTGAGTGCCTAAGTGCAAAGGATGTGTGGACAATTAAACATTCCCTTTTGCATTTGGTAGTTTTTCTCTAGATAAGATAATAAAATAATTTCCCATCCATGATCTCATTCCCGTTTGAGAACAAACTATGAGAAGTCAGAGCTCTATGATATTAAACAAATCACCTCACCTCATATGTAAAATAAGAGAATCCATTTATGTTCTATACTTCTAAGAAGTTGTCTTTTTTTTTGTACATTTGTCCTTCATTTCTAATATACTAGAGTCTTCCAAAGGAATATTCAAAATAAACATGTATTTTCTATTGCAGTGATTCACACATTTTAATGTGTGGTGAGAACATTTGGCAGTGAATGAAGATTTCTGATGTTTCATTCTAGTGATTCTGAATCAGCTGATAGGGGGTTGAGCCCAGGAACCTGAATTTTTAAAAAATTATCCAGGGTGATATTGATTCAGGTCATCTCTTACTGACCATTCCTCGCATGCCACTTTGTTTCCTTTATTCCTGTCATCTTTGTATATGTCACTTATTCTCCCTTGACAATCCTTCAAGGACATGCATGAGTTAGAAAACGAATGTATGAATGAACAAATGAATAAATTAACTAACCAAAATAAGTCTCTCCAAAGAGCACTTATGGTTGTTTTTCTGTCATTCTGTCATATTTAGAGACTGTCCAGCTTGAGGTCTAGGCCAGCACTGGCATAAACTTGCCAAAGAAAAACCCCAGCTGAGAATGTTCTTAATAAGTCCAGGAGGGAAGAAGACATGATCAGGAAACAGGCAAGAGAGGGGCCCATAGGAGATTGTTAGCAGAGGCTGACGTCCTAACACATAATAGGCGAGAGCTGCCATTCGGAATGAGCCCATGGGAGACAGCTGGTTCTTTACCTCAACCAATTTAATTTCCAGTTAATAAAGTTACTGGTCATATATATGGTCATATATAAATATATATATTTAAATATATAAATAAAATATATTTAAAAATATATTTTTTTCTGGATTAAACTGGTTCAATTCAAATGTGTAGTTGGATGAGCTTCTTATTAACTAAAGTGGCCTGGCATCATGGCATAGAAACAGAACACAGGTGATAATGAGTATACAACTTAGTTGATCTTCAAAAAAATTGGCATTGAAACAAAGAGAAATTAATACTTAGATTTTACAGATGTTATGGCACAAAAAAGTGGTAATACTAGGACCTGTGTAGTTAGAAATGATACTTCTTGCCGAGCTGTGCCTTGGGAATGTGGGTGTGACAAGAAACCTCTACAGGTTCCACCCCCAAGCTGTCTCAGACTCATTTTCACTGGTTGTTAATGGTTGTGCTCCAGTGCCTAATGGGACTTGATCCAAGAGGACACCTGCTTTCTCTCTGACTGTCACTATAGGTACTTCATCAAGTTGGCTCTCCCTGACAGTGGACGGCTATTGGTTTTACCCAGTGGCCTCCATTTTTCCCACCAGCGTTGATGCCACCTGGTTGCTTTGCACCTGCCCTCTTAGCTTGGCTTTCCCCTTTGACGTGACGTCTGCCCATTACTGCTCCCTCCAAAGCAATAAGCCAAAGGGATCTTTTGAACAAGATTAAGCACCCCTTCTCTCTCACTATCCTTTGGTCTAGAAACTTCAAGAACATCTTTGACCCTCTTGCCTTCCTCTCATTTAACAAAGCTCGCCTCACACAGTTGCTCTTCCATTTCATTCCCCCTATTTCTACCTTCGTGTTTTCCTATATTGACCCATTCCTAAACAATAGCCGATTGCAATAACTTCCTAATGGGTTTGCCTGGCCTCAGGCGCATTCATGTACCTCTTTCCAGAATTCCAGAATACACTTATAAAAACATAACTTTTCTTTTGTTGACATTGTATTTGGAAGTTTTCAGGTGAGTTTTACTATGCTCAATTAAGTGTACTTTGACCAACATTTACCAAGCATCCGTTATATTCCAGACACTATTTGGGACACATGCCGATGGAGTATAGAGCTAGCAGAAGAAACAGACTCATAAAGAGATGGTTAATGTACACTGGGTAAATTTAATGGCTGAAGTAGCCCTAGAGGTTGATGAAAGTCTCCCAGGAAGAGAGGCACTGAAATGAATCTGAAAGAATCAATAGAAGGTGGCACAAGGAGGGTAACAAGGATATTCAGTAGTGGGTATGGTGTGAATAAAAGGCTTGGAGAAGAGAATGGACAGAGTTCTTTGAGGGTGGAGTAGATATATCAATGCTGGGCAGGCATGGGCAAGAGATGTAACTGGAGCAGGCTCAGATAGTAGAAAAGTCTATCAGTCTGGCTAAGGAGGAGAACTTTAGCATCATCCGAAGCTAGTCCTTACGAAGTACGGTTGACCCTTGAACAACAAGAAGATTATGGGCACCAACCCTGTGCAGTTGAAAATCTCCTTATAACTTTTGATTGCCCCAAAACTTAACTACTAATAGCCTTCTGTTGAGCAGATCCCATAACATGAACAGTCAAGTAACACGTATTTTGTATGTTACAGGTATTGTATACCGTGTTCTTACAATAAAGTAAGCTGGAGAAAAGAAAACGTCGTTTCAAAAGTCATAAGGAAGAGAAAATACATTTATAGAAATCTACAGTATTTATAAAAAAAAAATGCCTGCATATGAGTGGATCCATACAGTTCAAATCCGTGTTGCTCAAGGGTCAGTTGTAGTTCTCAACTTAGGTCTCATATCCACAGCACGTGATATGCATTAATGTGAAGATGGTATGTAAAGCCATGAGATAAGCGTAAGATAACTTTTAGATGACAAGTTATTCACAATAGGATTTTTGTGTGTTGCAATAAATAGATGTTTATGATCTGTAACACAATTTTTTTAAATTTCTTTAAAAAAACCAAAATTAAAACAATCAGCCTTTTAATAGATTACATTAGATTAGATCATATTATCTCTGGATCACTTACTCTCTTGTGCTTTTAGAAATAAGAAGAGGCTCAGAGCTATTGGAACTAATGATTCCAATGAAAATGCTACTCTACCTAGGTTACTCTAACTGAAGGGAATGAGTCTAAGTGGATGCCCGAGTATGATTCAGAGCTGTTCTTGACTCTAGAGAATGCAAATCTCTTGTATGCAATTATGCACCTTTTTCTGGTGACAAGGTTTTTTTTTAATAAGTTTATTTTTTATTGGTGTTCAATTTACCAACATACAGAATAACACCCAGTGCTCATCCCTTCAAGTGCCCCCCCCCAGTGCCCGTCACCCAGTCACCCCCACCGCCCGCCCTCCTTCCTTTCCCCCACCCCTAGTTCTTTTCCCAGAGTTAGGAGTCTTTATGTTCTGTCTCCATTTATGATATTTCCCACACACTTCTTCTCCCTTCCCTTATATTCCCTTTCACTATTATTTATATTCCCCAAATGAATGAGAACATACAATGTTTGTCCTTCTCCGATTGACTTACCTCACTCAGCATCATACCCTCCAGTTCCATCCACGTTGAAGCAAATGGTGGGTATTTGTCGTTTCTAATGGCTGAGGAATATTCCATTGTATACATAGACCACATCTTCTTTATCCATCATCTGTCGATGGACACCGAGGCTCCTTCTACAGTTTGGCTATTGTGGATATTGCTGTTATAAACATTGGGGTGCAGGTGTCCCGGCATTTCATTGCATCTGTATCTTTGGGGTAAATCCCCAACAGTGCAATTGCTGGGTCATAGGGCAGGTCTATTTTGAACTCTTCGAGGAACCTCCACACAGTTTTCCAGAGCGGCTGCATCAAGATAAGAAGCTTTTGCACAGCAAAGGATACAGTCAACAAAACTAAAAGACAACCTACAGAATGGGAGAAGATATTTGCAAACAACGTATCAGATAAAGGGCTAGTTTCTAAGATCTATAAAGAACTTAGTAAACTCAACACCAAAGAAACAAACAATCCAATCATGAAATGGGCAAAAGACATGAAGAGAAATCTCACAGAGGAAGACATAGACATGGTCAACATGCACATGAGGAAATGCTCTGCATCACTTGCCATCAGGGAAAAACAAATCAAAACCACAATGAGATACCACCTCACACCAGTGAGAATGGGGAACATTAACAAGGCAGGAAACCACAAATGTTGGAGAGGATGCGGAGAAAAGGGAGCCCTCTTACACTGTTGGTGGGAATGTGAAAAGGTTTTTTATAGTCATCGCAACCCCAAACAGTCAGGGACTTAAGAAAATGAAAAGATCGATAGATGATAGTTAGCTCAAAAAAAAAAAAAAGATAATAAATAGTTGGGTTGACAGAAAAAAGGTGCAGGGGATGAATGAAACAAAAATTCAGAAATAAGGTACTAATTTGTCCTATTCTTTCTTTCTCATGTGTCTTTATGTAACTCTTTTGTCTTAGAATGTCCTGCTATAGCTTTTTTTTTTTTTTTTGCCTAGAAAAAAGACAAACTCAATTTTTATACCTCTCTGAGTTCTTCAGAAAACAAGAAATACATTTTCTGAAATTTTTGGTGTTCATTTTGTGGATCAAAAATTTGTTTCCTTTTTACAGACAGGCTTGATTGTGCTCATATTTCCATTAGTCCATAATGCATCCCTTTTCCCAAGTGGAAAGATCATCAAGAACAGAAATATTATTTTATCCTTTGTAATGCAAATATAGCCTAGCACTGGGTCTTGCCAGAGGTAGTGAGTAGTGGATTTAATGAATAAATCATGGACTATTTTCAGTTCCATTCAATAACATATATTGCATACACTGTGCTAGGTTCTGGTGATTTACGACGGCTAGAATGCCGTTCTAGATCTTGAGGTGCTTGAAGGTTTCATTTAAAAATAGCTCTAAATAGATGCCATCATATTACTTTGACATCCCCCCTATTTTTTATTCTCTAGAAATAATTTTATAGGGGACATGGTTTCCTTAAGAGTGAGGTGTCGATGATAAGATTCATAGCAGAGTGAAGCTGTTTACATTTAATAATAAATCAGAGGAGAGTTCTTCAAACATGAAAAAAAAATAATACATTTCAAAGTTATTGGTTCGCTTTTCCCTAATATCTTAACGTACAACTCTAACTTTTAGGCATACGATATAAAGAGTCCATTACTGTGACCACTTTTTAGTTATATTACTGATATGGTCCAGATTGACTTCTGGGAGATCTGCAAATAAATATAAAAGGTGCTGATGTCTCCTCATTAAGAACTAATGTCCATATTCTAAAAGATGCAGAAGCAGCAGATCGTGTATGTTGTATATTATTATGCCATATATTGAGGAAAATATATTTGAGCCTGTAGTTTAGAAATATCTTGGATAGGGCAGCCCAGGTGGCTCAGTGGTTTAGCACTGCCTTCAGCCCAGGGCCTGATCCTGGAGACCCGGGATCGAGTCCCACATCAGGCTCCCCACATGGAGCCTGCTTCTCTCTCTGCCTGTGTCTCTCATTAACAAATAAATAAAATCTCAAAAAAAGAGAAATATCTTGGATTATTGAGTTAGTTAGTGTGATGCAATTAGAATAATTTATAATTGTAGCGGGTTTCTCTTTTTAACTTTTCCAAGTATACTTCATTATTAATCCCATCCCTTTTATATTTATATTTATTTATATTTATATTTATATTTATATTTATATTTATATTTAAAAGGGTATTTACACATGATAGAAATGCTATTTTATAAGTAGTATAAGAGTTGTTTGGGCTGACTGATGCTGATATTAATATATAAGTATAGGAAGTGGTTGAGAACCAGCGTGCTATGCTACAAAATGGCCAACATAAAAAGAGGAAATGGGCCTGAATGCCTTGGAAATCTACATCAAGAGAGCACTAGACATATACAGCATCACCATCTATGACTCTGCTAGCTCTGCACGGAGCATGTGACTCCACTCTCTGCCCCTCTGCCACCAGCTTGGCCTACCCAAGGCATTCCCTTATCACTTATCAGCTAGCTTGAATAGTAAAGTGGAGAGTCATTAAGTTTCTTCTACCAAGAATTTCAGAAATTTGAAATTGAGCACTGAAAAACAAAAGTCAAGTAGGAATGGGTACTTCCTGAAGAATCTAGGTGGGCACTATCAGTTCGCAGCCATATGCACAGTAGCACAACAAAGTGCTCAAAATTTCATGGAAACAGAAAGAACTAGAGACCACAGTGAGGTAGCCTCTGAAGGAGCGGGGAGGCAGTGGCAGACTTTGCCGGTTGATTTCCGATGTCCCTATCTCCCATTTTCCCATCCTAGCACAGTGGTTTCTTACTCTAGAGGCTGATGGTGCAAAGTACTCCGTTCTTCAGCCTTTCCTCCAGCTAAAATGTGGGCCTGTGCCCCAATAATGGCCCACAAACCTCAAGAAAATAGATAGGGGACTTCTTGGAAGGATTTTATTCTGATCAAAAAGAGGCAGAGGAAAGGAAACCGCTCCTCTAGTCCTTGGATGGTGTCAGGCAGGGATATCCTGTCTAGGACGGTAGGGGCCATCCCGTGACCATGACGTGATGAGCCAAAGGACCACCACCTGCGTACTGAAGACAGTTCGAGCGGAAGCAGTGAAAGAGCCCTGGTCTCTGGTGATTTTAAGTTCTGGTTCAATCGGGCTGTAACTGATGTACCTTTCGATTTCTTGTACGGATGGTAAAGGAGACCCTCGTGTTTCCAGCCGTGGTACCTGGACATATCCGAATAGCCGCAAGCATCTGAATTCACAGGTTGTCTTACGTCCTGATCTTTACATCTCAGGTGCATCTACCTCCATGCGGCCCAGATGAACCAAAGTTTTCAGTGATTTTCTCTTGTCTTCTCACAAAACAAGCCCCTCGCCCGTTTTCTAATTTCTTCACATGTGTTTCTACTCCTTGCAGATAGATTGGCCTTGACACAGGCTTTCGGTGATGTATTTTTGAAGTTGAGGGCTTTGACTACAATCACAACAGAGTTCAATTGTGATGCAACTGTAACCAGAACACAGGTTAGCCATGTCAGCCTTTCTGGTGATGTCCCACATGCTATTTCAAAAAAGTGGTTGGAAAATAGAGATGTCATTCACTGACCAAGTATTCAATGCTATATAAGAAATGCTATAATAACCATTTTAAGAATAACTTCAATGCACACGGTGGCATCGTTTAACCTACCATAAAATTGCAGCATAATACCCAATGAAAAAGGGTTCAAGTGTTCAAAGAAGGAAATCAGAATGGAACCTGAATATATTTAATAACTATTTGAACTTTTTTTGCAGGGAAGTCATTTACTACTTACCCATTTAGATCCTTTTAAAAGGAAGCGTCTCTCCCCAAAGCCTCTCTATTATGAAGCTACAGTCTCCAGATTGCCAACTCCATTGTCCATAGAGCAGAGCGTGCTTGGAAAAACCTGCCACATAAGCAAGTTCTCACAAGCCTGGGGAGAGATTAAGTGCTGCTATGTGTAGCTACTTCCAAAGATGCCTTTGCTTCTCCCGCTTCACTGCTGCTGTGAAGTCGACAATCCTGGAAATGCATTTTGAGGCAGGGAGTTTTCAAAGTGACAGGCTTAAAAAATACAATTCACCTTTTGCCCTTCCCCTCCCAGCTGCAGGATGCTAGGCCTCCTTAGAACTCAGTTTTGTGACTCTGAATATGCGCCGATATCTTAAATAAATAGGCTAATCTCTCCTGGGCCACAGGTTTCCAGTCGTAGTTTATAGTCTAAATTCCCTCCTTTTAAAGGCAGATGATTAAATGGGAGTGTTTGCGATTTAAACAAAAAGAAAAACCATCTTTCATATCTCCTAGTTATATACTCTAATCTCAGTTTTCTTATGCGTTCAAAGAAATAATTAATAGCAGACTTGAACTGGCTCCAGAATTTCCTCTTACCTAAGCGGTGGCTCACTCAAACAGAGAGGAAATCAAGTGGAATAAAAAGCATGGGAAGGGAAATCTGTCTTCATTGTTTCTCAATTTCGTGGCCAGAAAGCCCTGGGCAGCTGATGATAATGGAGACAGGGGCTAAGGGTTCTCATTTCACCTCCGATACCAAGCATTTTTATGACACTGGTCACTTAGGCTCAGTTTCCTCATACGTAAAATCACTCCGTTAGCCCCCACAGTCTCTGATGACTCTTGAATGTCGGAGTTCTAGTCCTTGCTGAGATGTGATTCGACGGTCTTAGGGGAAGGAATAGAAACTTCGGAGCCAGAAAAGCTGGGTTTGAAACCTACGTTCAAATGCCTCAGCTGTGTGTCTCTGGATATAAAGTTCTCTGCTCGGGGCCCCCATTTCCCCTCTGTCACATGGACTAGTGTGACAATTATGTTATGACGTCACATATGGAAATGTATTTATTAAGTTGCATAGTATTTTATAACAAACTTTCTATCCCAAGAGCCAGCATAATTAGTAGTCTTTAAGGAAAAAAAAAAAAAGCACATGGGATATAATTAGCTTTAAGAAAAATCATATAAAATATAATTATTAATTACTGAGAAACAAAAATCAGCCAGCTGGAAGCTGTTTGCTCAGCTTCTGTATCCAACTTGCAGCTCGAAGCTGGAATGTCTAGTTTCACTTGCTAATTCCCAATCCGCATGATGAAAGGGACATGCGCAAAGGAATCATAAACTCAGAATTGCGGCACCTCCTGCAAACAGCACAGAGCAGCCCCAGAGGAACGCACAATCTAAATAAAACTGCATGATCTTCCACATCAAGCCCCCAGCCCAGTTGTCCAACATGACGTCATGCCTCAAACCCCCTTGACAGAGAAATTAGAGAAATTCTAAAGCCATCACTGCAACGGATTGTGCTCATTTTGCCTATGTCAGCGCACCGGTGCTGCCGCCAGCCATCACATAGCCAGAGACAACCTTGACGTTCCCAGAAGCAGGTGGCTGCCCAGGAGATTTGATTTCATAGTCTTTAAAATACATAAATCATTACTTCTTTATTTTTAAAATTTTTAAAATGTATTTATTTATTTATTTATGAGATACACACAGAGAGAGATAGAGAGAGACAGAGACACAGGCAGAGGGAGAAGCAGGCTCCGTGCAGGGAACCCGATGCGGGACTTGATCCTGGGTCTCCAGGATCATGCTCTGGGCTAAAGGCAGTGCTAAACCACTGAGCCACCCGGGATGCCCTAAATTATTACTTCTAACTCGATTCCTTTCCTTCATTGGAAATAAAGGAAGACCCTCCTTCCTGTCTTCTTTAGATGATTTTTTACACCGACGCCGTAGTGGCCATCCCATCCTGACGGAGCTCTGTGTGCATGGACACGAGGTCTCCACCAGGCTTTGGAGGACCGTGTCCTCGTCTCCTCTGTGTCACGAAGTACCCAGCAGGGTGCTTGGTCGTGGCTGCTGCTAAGGAAGGTTTGATGAATGAATGAATATATGAATAAATGAAATCCCTGTCAGAAGTTCTTCTTTTCTCCTTTTTAACCAAAGTTTATAACGATTTTCCAAAAGAGGAAATAATCCTCCTGCAAGAGGTTTCAAGAATGAGTCTTAATCTTTTCATATTAGAGCAAGTGAACTTTGGGTACTATCCTGGGAGATGCAGTGAGTGGAATACTAGGGCCGAGGACTAAGTCAGAGATAGCAGTGAGCACCGGGAGGGTGGAGGTCCCAGAGACACTCGGCGACCTGGGTCCTCTGGGTCCCATCTGTTTTGCTGGATGACCCCGCTCGCAGGTGCATCAAGTGTGTGGCTGCAGGCCCTTCCCGGGCAGGGACAGCAGCGGTGGCTCGGTGATGAGACCCCACTAAGGGCCGGGACCACCCGAGGGACTGTCAATGAACCACCTGATTCACAGTTGGCAGCGATGCTACCAAGTAGCTGTTTATCCCAGGAGGGACCTGAGGCCCGGCAAAGTGCCCGGGGGGGCCAGTGCAGAATCAGGCCCTGGGGGTCGGTGGCTGGAAGCCCCAACATGCTCGGGGCCTGGATCTGCAGGGCTGCTGCCAGGAGGCATGAGGGCGGCCTGTGCACAGCGTGGGGCCGGGGTCGGGCTGGGGCAGACGGCAGAGGCTGCAGATGGGCCTCGCGGGGAAGCCTGCATGTCCCACGCCTGGCACAGTGGCCACCTCGACTCTCTCAAGCTTGGCTGAGCGGCAGGAGGCCCGGGCTTGGAGAATTCCAGCTCTGCATGTCCTGTGGATACTGATGTCTGCTCATCTGGACGGGGCTGACATGCCTTTGGCCCGGATCTGGCAGGCGTGAGGGAGCAGAGCTGGCTCCTCTGAGGTCAGCGTAACCTCCAGCATCACAGGCTCTCCGAAGCCACCGATGTGTTCTAGATGCCCTCCTTGCCCCTGTCTCCACAGCGACCCCTGCAAGGAGTGAATAAGCTGAACGGCAGTGTGATTTCTGGAGCAGCTGAGCTGCAAGTAGCTGTGAGTCCTCCCACCCCCGGGAGGCGAGGGAGGGAGGACCTAGAGCTGAGGTGAGAGGCCAGGTCCTGTGCCCCAGCTGGGTTCCTGCTGGGTAGGAGGTAGGTCTACGTCGGACGGAGCAGAGGGAGTGCGGCCGGGGCCGGGGCCAACAGATGCACCCTGAAGTCAGGGGAGCAGCAGCAGAAAAGTGGGAAGCATAGGGGCCGCCGAGCACCGCTTCTTCTGCCACCTGCTCCGTTCTGCATGCTCCTGTGAGCCACTGATTGCATCTGCGGGAGCCACTGTCCTCGACCAATCTACAGAAGATTTCCCACTTCCAGAGAGGTGCCTGTCAGGAGGCTGCCACCGGGTCATGGACGTCCCCACCCGCAACACGAGGCACAGCCCAGCAGGCCATGCCCAGGCCGATTGGAGAGGAGTCCAAGGACTGGGCTCCACGCGTGGGGAGGGGACATGTGGTTGCAAAGTACGAATCAGTCGGTCTCCTCAACTGGCTTTAGGATCCAGGCAAAGAGGGATCCCTGGGTGGTGCAGCGGTTTGGCGCCTGCCTTTGGCCCAGGGCGCGATCCTGGAGACCCGGGATCGAATCCCACATCGGGCTCCCGGTGCATGGAGCCTGCTTCTCCCTCTGCCTATGTCTCTGCCTCTTTCTCTCTCTCTGTGACTATCATAAATAAATAAAGATTAAAAAAAATGTTTAAAAAAAAAAAAAGGATCCAGGCAAAGAAAAAAAAGTCATGCTAAATGTCATGCTAAATAAATGTTATTACAGCAATCCAGGCTGGCACAGGGGCAGAAGGCATAACTATAAAGGGTGGGCGTTCATCCGTGAGATAATAGCTTTTTGTTTTCTTTTTGCAATAAGAACACTCATCTCCTGAAATGGTTTTGGCCGAGAAATGATCAGCTCGGAGAGGTGGCTTATCTTTTAGTTACTTTCACGCTCCTGTGTGAGGGAATACATTGAATGAGATTTGCGATTCTCTTCCGAGAAACACGTAAATCTTGTTTGTTTTATAAATACTGTGTGTAGTGTTATCAGTGTTATCCTATATATTTGTCTCTGTCCTCCTTCATTTCTTATCCACCAAGACCTGATAACCATCGATTTATTTAGCCAGAGAAATGAGACAAAATTAAAAGGCAAAATTAAATTACTCGTATTCTAAGACAGTTCCTCTACGTCATGTGAAATTAGTCTATCCTGCTTTTTAAGTGCAAAAATGAGTCCAATATCATTTTAAAATACAAGAATTATCATCCAACTAAACTTAAAAATAATATTATCACAACTGCAGTGGTTGGTCTTACTTGTAGCAAGAGTTTCTCCCCCTCATTGGACTCAACAAGTGGGTTATGTGCCAGGTATTGCTACTCATATGGAAGTGGGAGGTTTCAAACTTGAGGAATACGAGATTTGGTCGGGTCAGTAAGTTATCTACGCAAGTTAACTGCAAAATGTGCTAGGACAGTAATAGAAGTCTGTTGAGTGCCATGGCACTAGTAGACCATGAACATTTAAAAGGCTTCAAGGGTGAGGCACCTGGTGGCTCAGTCCATTGAGCCTCTGATTCTTGACTTGAGTTCAGGTCATGATCTCAGGGTATTGGGATTGAGCCCGGGGTTGGGCCCCCCACTCAGGGTGAGTCTGCTTATCTCCCTCTTCTTCTTCCCCACCTCTCTCTCTCTATCTCTTTCTCTCATAATCTTTAAAAGGCTTCAAGGTAAAATATGAATTAGTCCTTGAAGGATGAGTAACCTCTGGCAGACGTGGTTTACTAAGTAGGAAGAACAGCATGACTAAGATAGGCGCGGGGCAAAGTGTGTTTCTGTGGTTCAGCGAGTAGACCACTTGGCATGAAGGTAGAGCATGTGCGGAGAAGCCTTCAGACAGGACTTAGGGAGTGATGAGAAGCCATCCATCGTAAGGTGTTGAGCTTCCTTTAATTAACCTGTCAGCATATGGTAAGATGGGTAGGAGAATGAAGCGTTCATAGAGGATCGCTGTTAGAAAGCTGTTGGGATAATGCACAAGGGAGGCGGTGAGTGCCGGAGCCTGGGCTGAGAACACATTCCATAGATGTGACAATACCCTTAGAGCTTCGGTCCCAAAGACCTGGTTGGACCAAGAGAACAGGAAGAGAAGATATTGACAGTTCCCAGGGTCCAAGCCTTTGTGACAGATGATAATGTTCACCGAAAGGGAGGTCGAGCAGAGGAGCTACTCTGCTTGTGGGGAGGATGAGTTCAGTCCTTGATATGTGGAGTTAGAGACACAGCAGGACGATTAGGAGATGATCGCAACCAGCTAGAAATGAGGCATGGTTGCTTGGCAGAGGAACCCACGTGGAGCTGTTGACGTAGATGATATCAAAGGACACGTAGGAATGAGATTCCAGAGAAGAGTTTAGAAGAAGATTAAAAAAAAAAAAAAAGGTTCAAATAGAATGTAGGGAAAGACCACGAGTAAAGGGGCCCAAAAATGAGGATTCGAGGAGGACTGAGTTTACCAAGAAAAGGAATAGGACAAGTGCTGGATGCCAGAGAGAGGTCAAGAACGACGAGCATGTCTGGGATTGTAACGGTATTTTATCTTCCTGAAGCAGCAATTCTGGGAAAGTGGTGCGAGTGGCGCACATTTTGCAAGCGACCCACTAGTGAGTGTGACAAGGATGCCTGGAGAGTGAGAGAAAAATACATTTCCAACCATTGGAGAGGGATATTTGGAACAGGAACGTCACAGGAATGACAATGTCATTTGTACTGAATCTGTATAGTTCATCATGTTATGTGACAACATTGATTAAAAGAGACACAAATATTAAAATTGGATGATCCATTACACTTATCAATTAATGCGCTCACAAACCAATCTTATGAGCCTATAGTAATTTCTTTAATATATGCAGATCAAAGTTTGTATGCCTTTAAATTAATTTAAAATCTCTATCAAATGTTTTCTTTAAATGGAGAACTATGTGGAAATATTTTCCTTGTAAAGCCTGTAAGGTTTTTTTATATAATTGGAATAGCAGTCCCCAGGGAATCATCTGACTTCCAAGTCTTTCATTTTGGGGGTTTGACACACAGTTATTTACACTGAGACTTGAAATTTATCCCCATAAAGAGAACAGGCCAGACCCTTAAGAAGTTGAAAGCTCTAAGGGCACCTGGGAGGCTCAGATGGTTCAGTGTCTGTCTTCAGCTCAGGTCATAGTCTCCAGGTCCTGGGATCGAGCCCTGTGTGAGGCTCCCTGCTCCGTGGGGAGCCTGCTTCTCCCATCCCATAGAGGGGATGCCTCTGTCTCAAATAAATAAAATCTTAAAAAAAAAAAAGTTGAAAGCTCCCACAGGTGATTCCTATCACCAAGAGAAACTTGAGTTCTCAGGGACCAAGTCACCTTGGGAAGGCTTGCGTAGCAGAAAGCCAGGTCTAGGAAACCACAGAAACATGGGTTGAAGACTAACATTTCAGGCAAGGATGATGAGAACCTAGTCGGTGGTCTGTGCCTTCCTCCTTTCAGAGAGCTATTTGGTGACTCCAAACTTCAGGGGAAACTACTAATGAAGAGGGAAAATGGGCAGGGAAAATGCAGGTGGGTGATCGCAGCGGTGAATGACCTGGAGTTCCTTACGCCGACTCCAGCAATGAGGATAACTTTTTGGCAGCACGTGTGTCTCAAAGGGGAGCCAATAGCCTCATGAATATTATTATAACATGTCCATCTGTAGCTTGGAATATACATAACGAACGGGGCTCTTTGGGCGGCAAATTCTAAGTTTTATCATTATCTCAAATCAGGTATAAAAAAAGTATTTTTTATTCAACTGCCTCTTAATCAAATTGTGCTACAATGTATTTTAACTTGTATTTTTCTGTGCTTTCCTTTCTGTCCACACGGACACAATGATTTCCTCCCTCAAGATATTTTACTGTAAGAGCATGTTTATTTTTATTTTTATTATTATTATATTTTTTACTGTTTTAGTCCCCATGCAAAATCAGATTCCTCTAGGCCATAGGTCATGCCTTCAGCTTGGAGGGGCTCACACATTTACGGAATAACCTTAATAGAACCATAGAACTATTTCCTAAAGCAATTTCTATGCACAGAAAGAGTTGTGAGGTTTTTGGGTTGTTTTTTTTTTTCCCTCTGACTTTCACAAAAATAAAGGGCTAATATCACCAGCGGGCAAATTTTGTAAAATTACTCTCCAAAGTGCTTCAACAAAACCTGCCAACACAACTCAAGCCCAAACTTCCCCCTTCCCTGCTTTGTAGCAAAGGGCCTCCCTGGGACAGGCTGCCAGTCATGCAGACGAGAGCCAAATTGTTTAGTGGATTTGGGAAGTGGACAGATGTTCTCCTGGGATGATGGAGACAGGCACCGCCACATACATTTTCACTTGACGTGTTAACCAATATTCTTAGCCAATTATTCAGAGGCGACCAGCAGTTAATGCATGCAAAGGCAGGAGCTAGAATCATCACTCATGGCTCCCACTCAGCCCCAAACTCCTGCCAAAGTGCTAAATTCCTCTCTCGCTCTGAAAGACACGGAGTTCATTTTGTGTGCCCTTGGATGTGCTTCTTGAGGATTATATTAGAACATCGAAAGCTGATTATGAAATGGTCATTGTGGATGAATAAATAAAGGAAAATAAAACAAACACTGAGGATCCATGCCTCCAAATACTGAACCGTAAAGAATGGGTTTTACATATGAGAATGCATTTGGGGTCTCAAATTACCCCGAGGCTTTGGAATAGTGCAATAAAAGCAAGAGCAGCTGGACCACACCAGTGATATACTGTGATAACTGCTATTAAGCTCATTTGCAAAAGAAATATGATGTAAGAAGATCTATCATTTTTAATGGAAAATAAAAAAAAATAAAAAGATGATGTGGTCCATTTTGTTCAGAGAGATGACAGCAAAAGAAAGTCAACGACAAGAACCCTCACCGCCAAGCATCCACATGCACAAGGCCATGTTCTCTGCCATGGCCTGGGGCTCCGCGCAATCCAGACTGAGACCTGGGACCTGAGAAATGAGAAAATAGAGGGATACAAACCTTGCTTTTAAGAAGATTGCAACCTAAGCATCATTTTAAACTTAGCTTTTTATATTTAAAAAAGTTTTTTTTTTTTTTAATTTGGGGGGGAAATTGTGCTACATTCAAAATAGACAATAGCCATTTCTATAATTGCTTTTTTAGGCAAATGCATCCATGTGGCAGATATATAGGATCATATCTGTTAGCGGCTGGTCAGTAAAACAGAAAGGTTGTTATTTTTTATTCCAAAACAAATATTAAAATTGGATGATCAATTACACTTATCAATTAATTCACTCACAAACCAATCTTATGAGCCTATAATAATTTCTTTGATATATGCAGATCAAAGTCTGTATATGCCTTTAAATTAATTTAAAATCTCTATCAAATGGGGGTAATTGATCAAGTGATGGTGACAAACCAGACGAGGGACTAGCCACCCAGAGACTGACAATTGCAGGAAGCGGCTACCATGCTTAGGGCAGGAGGACCCGGGGACATGGTGCCACTGGGAGCTGAGGACACCCTCTGGGAGCTGGATCCCTGTGAACGGATCCATGGAAGCTGTGACCACGGAAAGAGGAGCTGAGAAGAGCGAGAGCTGAAACCACCAAGGAGACACAGACACTCAATGAAACCGTAGGCAGGAGAAGGGGGGAGAAATACCTCGCTTCCTCCTTCCTCGCCTCTTAAGTCTCCCGCATTGCTTCCCACTGGTGAACCCCACTGGGAACTAGCCAGCAGGGAAGGGACCCTGGATGGAGAAGTGTACACGGAAGGCCTCTTCCAGCGGAGAGCAGAGGTGGATACCGCGCTAAATACTGCCTGTACTTGCCTCTGCAAATGCAAAGATGCAAAGATGAGGGAGGGAAGTGAGAGCAACTTGCAAAAAGACCAGCCCTGGTTGCAGAGGCCAGCCCTGCTACCCGCCCATAGCCTGTGCCCCAAATGACTGCACCGCAGTTGTCCCTGAAGACATTCGGATCTCTCTCTAATCTACTGTCTATGCTGCAGAGTGTGACCTCCTCAAATCCGCCCCCCCACCCCCAAATCATGAGGCCCTCTGGTCCCTTTGAAAGTCTTCACTGCCTTCCACGGCTCTTGGGAGAAAGGCAAAATCCTTGTTGTGACCCACAGGGTCCTTCAGGAAGTCCAGGGCTACCTCTCCAGGCTCATCTCACTCGGCGGCCCCTTCCTGGCTGAACCACAGTGGCTCTGGTCTTCCTGACGTGTTTTCACTGGTTCGTTCACTCATTCCTCAAGACTTTATCAAGGGGCTACTTTCGGCCGGGCCATTTCCCTCAGTCCGGGGAAAGACTAGTTCATAAAACAGATGCAGAATATACTTACCTGATGTGCGGGTTTTGTTTCTTTATTTGATTTTTTTTTTTTTTTTTTTTTTTTTTTTAGTGTATGAGTGTGGAAGGACGACACTAAGTAAGACACAAATATCGATTATTTAAGGTAGTTAACAGTGTTGTGAAGAATGCTTTCATGTGCGACAACATCAGGAAGTCCTTTATAACCACGTGACATTTGGGCAGACACCTAGAGGAGGTAAGGGGCACCTCCCTTGCGATGGCCGAATGTGCCGTATATAGATGAAGAGCTTACCAGGCAGAGGAAAGAGCAAGTGCAAAGTCCTGGAGGAATAAGTACAAAATTCTAGAACTTTCCACATCACTACTTCAGAAGAGGATTTCACACTTTCCTCTCATCCTGTATTGAACTGATCCTTCGAACAAATGTCTTGATGAGATAAAATTCCCTGCATAATTTCAAATGTAAATTGTATGTTTATTGGTCTGATAGGCTGATGAGCAGTTACCTCAGCTACTTGACTGCATGCTCTCTGAGGGCAGTGACTGGATTTCTCTTAGGAAATAGGTTTGCAAACTAGGGGTGGTGGAAGGGAAGGTGGGCAGGGGGTGGGGGTGACTGGGTGACGGGCACTGAGGGGGGCACTTGATGGGATGAGCACTGGGTGTTATGCTATATGTTGGCAAGTTGAACACCAATAAAAAATAAATTTATAAAACAAAAAAAGGAAATAGGTTTGCTGCATAAAAGAGACACTTCAAATACAGGGACTGCAAAAAAGACCAAAGCATATTTCTCTGGCATGTAACTGTTAGGATGAGTCTGGCAGCTCCGTGATGTCAAGAACCCAGAGTCTCTATTTTATTTCCCTGGAGGTCCCCACAGTATTTCTGTCCTGGCCAAGATCATGTTCATCAGTGTATTTGCAATCCAGGCACTTGACGAGGGGACGATGAGCAGGAACAGGAGAAGGACAACAAGCCTTCTCTTCTGTAGTGAGAACCCAGAAGTCAGTCACCTGAGTCACCTCCATTAGGCAAACCTCATCACATGACCACGCTAAGCCAGAAGGAGCGCTGGCCTAATGAAAATGCTGTTTCCATGAAAGCAGGAAGGAACAGATAGCGAGACACCTGGCGGTATCTACGGTACCAAGAGAAAGAACTCAGGGGCCTAGAGATACATGTGAGGGGCAGTCGGTGTGCTCGGAGGGAGCCGAAACGAGTGACTGAGTCAAGAACAGGTTGTCGGTCTTGACCAGAAGCATGTGGGCTTGTGGTTGGATGGCAGCAAAGATCCCAACAAGCAACAACAACAGTCGGTATCCTGCAAGACATCTAACGGGAAAGCGATAAGTGCTTGTCGGGTACCTGCTATGCTGTCCAGGCACAGCTTAGGTTGGTGGAAGGGGGCGTAGGCCAGGTTCACACAACAGGGCCGAGAGCGGAACCACTTTGGCACTGAAACCACATGTCCTTAGGAAAGCAGCCCAGAACAGCTGCAGGCCAGCAAATCAAGGATCAATACGTCCTTCCTGTGCTTGGACCGGCTGCTGCTTTTTCACTGATAGCAGATGAAAGAACCGTCCCCCTGCTTAGCGGTCGGGCTGCACGAGTGATACTGACTTTGCTGTGAAGCACCACAGTCCGGTGAGAGCCATAGAACAGACCCAAAACCAACTACAGATCCGATCACCTACTAGGCCTGCCCGAGGACCTGCACCTGTAGAGCCGGATGGCGAGGACGGTCCACCCCAGGGCGCGTAGGCACATTTTTTCTATAAGGGGCCCAACAGCGACGATTTTAGCCTCTGTGGGCCCTGGGACCTCTGCTTTGATTACCGGCTCTGCTGCTGGAGCCCCGAAGCAGCCAGAGACAACATGTGAATGAATGCTCTGGGCTGCTTCCCAATAAAACTTTATTTACAAAAGCAGGTGGCCTCTGGTCTTAGCCCAGGAGCCCTGGTTGGCTAAGGCCAGGGTTAAATTGTTGTTTTAATCTGTTTTCCTGGAAGGAAGGGGGAAGCACGTTTTCATTTTTACTTCTCAGAAGTTACATGAGCCTCTGAGGCTGCCCTCCTTACCGAGGACCCTCATCCCGCAGCACGGGGGAGCTCTGTTGCTAAGTGCGCAGCATGAACAGCTCAGGAAGGCCCAGTGGGGGAGGGACGGCCGGAGGTGGCACCATTGTCAAGTGAGGACTTCAGCTCCATCATAAAGGATGCTCTTTAGTTAGAATCACCGAGAGCTCCATGCAGGTTGTGCCATTCCATCCTCCAACACGTCTATGTACTTCCGTAGCCACGGAGAGGTAAGGAACTAAGGGTCCCTGAGCAAGCAATGAGTGGAGCCAAACCAAGATTTCACCCCAGATGCCTGCCATTTGTTATGCTGTTAAGCCTTCTGGATTTGAACGGCTTGGGGAAGTTGGGACTTACATTTATTGCCTTTCGATATCAGGAGCTCTACCCCTCTCTCATCAATCCCTCTCATTACCACTCGGGTCATTTCAGGGATGTTGCCCTTACTTCGCATCATGTGCTCATGAAGTTAATAAGGAAGTAAAAGATTTCAAGAATCTTGTTAGCATCGTGCTGGGGGATACCAGCGGGTCTTGGAAAAGAGGAAGCCTTTGCTTTCTGCAGTGTCGCGATGCAGGATGCCTGCAACAACTCCAAGTCTGAACTAGGTCAAACTCATATCTATTTATTCCATATTTAAATTACTTTCCGAAATACAAGTTCCATGATTTCAAATATTTACCACCAGGCAGAAACAAATTAACTTTTTTTTTTTCTCCTTTCTATTATCCTCCTCTTCCTGAACAACAGCAGCGGCTCACCAAGACGTTAAAGGATCTCCATGGCTGTACCCACTGCATGAAAGACCCGTGCATACAGCAGATTTTAATTAGAATTGGGAAAGAGCATTTCTGTTTAAGGAAAATGAAAACACAGGTGGTTAAGTGAGTTCACTCTGAGTCTAAACCCCAAAACACTATTTAAACAGAAAAGTGGCTAAAGGATTTTGTTTTTCTGGTCAGCTTTACCCCAGGTAGAAACAATAGTCCTACCACTGCTGACAGCATGGGGTGATCATGCGCATCTGGCTCCGGGCCAGCCGTTCTATGCTTTCATATTCTCTAACTGGAGAAAAAGGTTTTCCCCAGCAAAATGTCAAGGAGCCTTCGAGTGTAATATCACTCATGCCTTTTTTTTTCCCTTAGCTATCTTAAATTTTTGTTAGAACCATGATGTTCTGGGCGCCTGCCTCCTGCAGCCTTCCCCTGCTCCCGACCGCCACCACCACTGGGGGACGTCCTTCTCCTTTGGGGAACCTTTTATTACAGTCTATTTCATCAGCTTATGTTTGGTGTTTTTTTTTTTTTCTTTCCTATTTTCTATCAACAACCAAATCAATGGTTATCTTTGGAGCATGCATCTGGCTAGGAAATCGTACCAAACTCAAACCAGTGACTCATTCGCTGACGATTACTCATCAGTGTCATCACTGAAGATCTAATCTGGTCTCATCTGGAATGCCGCTTGGACCAAGAATTCATGATGAGTGACAATCGAGGCTGAAGTGACATTCTGTTTATCGAGATGAAATCAAGGCCTGGTGTTTGTCGACGACAGGGCAGGCACCAATTAAGAGTCACGGAGACTTCAGAACAGGGAGGTTCAGGGGCAGAGTCTAACTTAGCCGCTTTCCAGTTGTTGGAAATTACAAAAGTCACTTGAGCTTCCTCGCCTGTAGAATGGGAGTGAGGATACGGTGTGGGGGTCGGAAAAGGACTCTGAGGGCTACAGTGTAAGGGAACATACAGGAGGCGTTTAAAACACACCTGGGCGTGTTGTTCACGCTACCGTAGCGTCTTCTATTATTACTGGGTTGGTATGAGCCAAAGGTTGAGAGCCTGTGCCGTCGTAAGTACTTAACACACATTATCTCATTTACTCTCCAGTCAACTCTGGAGAGTCGTGTATTTGAGAAAAAAAAACATCTCAGAGATTTACAGCTCCACGTTTCAACTGTGGTAAAATGGAGAAGCCAGTCTGATGGCTCCTAAATCCATAATACAATAGCAGAATGAAAAGATTTAAGGCTATTTTTTTTTCTCACTGAATACATGTAAATAAGGTAGGACGTCTTCCGAAGCACATACATCTACAAACACTGTGATAGATATTTGCATATAGACACACTTTCTAAGCACAATAAATGTTTCCAGAAATGCTTATATTGAAATACACCATCTCCTTTAAGATCATCAAGAATATTTTATACCTTAGGACAGATAGTGAGTTGGGTTAGAAGCACATTTCACGGGCATTGATCTTGCAGCGAGCACCTTCTCATTATTCTTGCCCATTTATATGACTATTTGGGGAAATTAAAGGTGTGGTTGTTTTAACGATGCTTTTGTTTCCTTGGAATTATCTCTAATATTTCTCAGAATACTCACCCTTAAATTAAATGTATGGCATATTATAGAGGTTGTTTGGGCTTCTTTGTGGCATTTTTATCTCACTTAACTTCCTTTCCAGGTTATTGATTTCTTAGTGCATTTCACTGCATCATCACTAGCTTCTACATGGCACTATTATAGGATATTTTAAAAAGATTGTAAATTATAATAACAGTAAATAATGTAAGCATAGGAACCTGAGTCATCAAAGCACTTGCAGACATTCCTGTACAGGTATATCACCCTATGGGCCAGATAAGACCAATAAGGGTAATTGGCATTTCTCTTTAATGTGTAAATGGCATTTCATTGTCACAATATTAAGGTATAATATATTATTTGCTTGATTTGTAAGCTTATAAATTTTGTGATTCTTGATAAATTTCGAATATTTGGAGAACATCACACAATTTCAAAATGGTCACATAAAATTGTATCTTTACATCACATTAGAAGATTATATTTCAGTTCCATATAAACGATTCTATACCATTTATGAGTGGAGCAAAGAGCTTAGTCTTTGCTGTTTTCCATATCCCCTTTGAGTTAGTCCCGTGGTTCTTCTGCTGTGCTACTCATTGCATTGGTTTCATCTGAGCATTGTGCCATTTAGGACAAAATATCCTGTTTAGGGCAAGGCATTTAGTACTTCCGGGCAAAAATACCAGTAACCCCAGACATTGGGATGACCAAAATGCCTCTCCCCATTTCATAAAGCCTGGTAGGGAGTTAAAATCACTGGATGCCAAAAAGTCTACTTTCCCTGCCAGCCCATTGACCACCCTGTACATATCCTGCTTTCTGATAGCATGCCCACCCTGGTCTACTCTGCCTTTCAACATGATGAGGGCAGAAGAAGGTGAAGTGACAGGAAGCAAAGTAATTGTCTAAGGGGAGAATCCTGGGACCTGGAAGAAAAAATCAGAGAGGAACTTGGAGGACAGATCAAACCACATGAACAATAATAGATACCAAAATTAGTAATAACTTAAACATTTCCTGCATACCAGGCATTATATCAAGTGTTTTTTATGGATTATTTTATGCCTCTATCCACACAACAAACCCATGTGATGAATACAAGTCATGCCCTAATTCTATAGATCAGGGAATGATTTTAGAGTGTTTGGGTAGGTTAGTTATTGTTCAGTTTTGTTAATCTAGGAGAGAAGATACAAAGATAAGAAGGAAGGAAATGCATTTCAGGACAAAAGAGAAAGAAAGGCCTTGCCCTTCAAAGATTCACACACAGTGTGGGATGTCAGAATATAATGATAAGTTGATTTTAAGCCTCAAGAAGTGAAGAGCACTAAAAATTTATTTAAATTTCTTAAGTATTTTCAAAAGGGATGTGCAAGAGGTCAACCAAGAAGTGGGAAAGCCAGGCTGGAGAATGCTATTCTTACAGCAATAGAGAGTGACTTGGAACAATTTTTCTTAGAAAGCAAAACCCAGGGCGCTAGGGTGGCTCAGTGTGAGCACCTGCCTTCGGCTCAGGGCGTGATCCTGGGGTCCTGGGATCGAGTCCTGCATCAGGCTCCCTGCATGGAGCCTGTGTCTCTGTCTCTGTCTCTCTCTCTCTGTGTCTCTCATGAATAAATAAAATCTCTAAAACAAAAACAAAAAAAAAAAAAAAACAAAAAAGCAAAGCCCGCTTGATCAGGTCTATAGTTAGGCCATCTAATAAACAGCCAAATGACAAACTTTATACTCAAAATATTTCTCAAATAGCCAGAAAATGAGTGAAAACAAACACATGGAGACATAATGAATGCAGAGTCCTTCTTCTTCCCTCAGAAATTAAAATATGTGGACATAGGATGATAAAGCCCCTATTCAAAAACAGAACATGAAGTCACAGTTTTGGGGATTTGAGTGTAGTCTGGTTGCTAAAAAAAGGCAGCTTCGGCTACATTAAAATATCCAGATTACAGGAAGCCACATTTTTATTACACTCTGCTATAGATCACATAAAACAACCACAGTGGTAAAATCCTTGTAGATTTTGGATCCCTACTGAGCAGGGTATGGGATCCATGCTGGCAGCTACATGTATGCAGTGATGTTTTAAACCACAGCTGCCTCATCTCACAGGCAGCGTATACGCTGCTCCTCCCTGATTACAGTCCATCAGTCACCCTGTGAGCAATCACAGCCCTAAAGCCACAAGTTCTCAGCTTCTTGGAAGTCGTCTCGCAGCACTTGCAGTGGCCACTGCAGACAGACTGGGCTTGTCACAAGGGGTGTTGCATTTTCCCGTCTGGGATCTGTAGGTCAAACAGTGTAAGCATTTTACGGATTATAATTTGGGTTAGAGATGTGTCTTGGATAATTCAGTGATAATTATCAGGATGGTTGGTAGTTAAATTTTTCTTTCAAACGTAATGCATAAACGTAGTAACACAGAAATCTAGCTTTTCTACAAAAAAATAAAAAGTATTACAGGCAGTAGTCTCAGTCTCATCATGACTTAAAAACCACTGTGAGAAAAGAATTAAGGAAATCAACTAAAGTAAGAGTTGAAGAGATGCGTAACTACATGGAAAAAAAATCACTAAGGCCAATATCAGAAGTGAACAGACATGTGCACATACACAGACACACATGCACAGGCCCGTGTGTGTGTGTCCGCATGTTTTTCTATGTGGGGAGTGTGCTCCCCCTGGATCCCTGCGGTGACATGACCTCATATGGTTTCCCACGAACTACTCTTCCCATAAATCCCTTCTCTGGTTCCAGTGAGGCTTGGCTACGAGACAGATCTGCATTGGGGTTTGAAAAGAGATGCAGGAAGAGTCGGTTTCACCCTTGGAAGGCAGGCGCAGGGGGCTCCGCCCACTGGCTCCTTGCACACATCTCTGCTGCCCAGCCCGATCAGCTGGTTGGTGGGGCCGCCCCCAAGCCCACAGCCTTTTCCATTCCCACAGTTTGCCCTTCAATTTCTCCAGATCCTGGAACAGGTGTATGATCAGCTCCATGGCACAGGTCACAGATTCCCCATAAGGTTACCTGTCCCATCAAGGTTGGAGATGGGGAGAGACAGATGTCGGCTCCTGTTGGTCCTCCTGGGTTTCTGCCAGTCTTTGACCTCCTCTACTTGAGCTCTTCTTTCATGCCAACCTATGGATTACCCCCTCCTACCCAACACCAAACGCAGTGGCAATGGCCTTGCATAGACGTTTAACTAGCGCCCACATCTGTGTACGGTCTAGTTAGTCCCTAAACGAATCCCGTATTCTTCATCACTCATAGTGATTCTGCTTGTCTGGTTGAAAGCTGGCTGATTCCAACTAAAATATTAAAGATGGGATTACATCTTATGTTGGTTTGGGTTTAAATGCAAACTTTGCCATTTGCTGGTTGTATGATCCTTGCAAGTTACGTACCATTTACAAGCCTCAAAGTCCTTATCTGTAAAATGGGAATGACAATATTTCCCTTGCGAGGTTACTATAGGGACTAAATGAGGTAACATGGATCATCACTGTGTCTCAGTACCAGGCATGCGGTATGACCCTAACTAATGATAACAGCTATCGTCACTCGTCAGCTTATGATTTTAGTATGTCATTTAATTCCTTAGAGCCTAGTTACCTTATGGTTGTTTTAAAATTAAGAAGCGATATGTCAAAATGGCCTAGCCCGGTCCTTCACCTGTCTAAATTACCCAGTGGTGTGGAAAAGCATGGTAAGTAAAGAGAATACACATTAGACCTTGTATATTTTAATCAATAAATTGAGCACTGTTCATTTAATTCCCGTTTATTTTCCCCTTCATGACAGTTTCAGGCTTTCCTTAGCCCACAGTTAAAATAAATTGTTTGCAAGTCACTGAGCTTTGTCACTGATAACCACTTAATTAAGAGGTGCTATTTTTCTACATCTGCTTGTCCATCCAGACGTCCAACGCATTCTGATGCTATGCGCGAGAATGCTGACGGCCCGTCTCTCAGGAGTTCCTGTGGTCTCAGAGATGCAGGACAAAAGTGGCGCCCCCGTAAGCCCTCTTGTCACCACGCCTCCCTCCTCTCTTAGCACGCGGGACAGTTCAAAGCTGAACTGACTTTCTCTGTTCTTCCATCAAGAATTGCAAAACCTCCGCTCTGCCCGCCTGCTGCTTAGTTCCAATACTAGACATAATTTCCACCTTCCCCCCCCCCACCTTAGCTATCCTGAAGAGGCAAAGGGCATATTTTAGGTGTAAAACAAACAAAACTCTCACATTTGCCAAACAAAATTTCCAGATTATATGCCTTACCCACATGAAGCGAAATCTGTGGTTGAGGAGGCATTGCACTATCATTAAAGAGTTTATTTTAATGAGAAGTAGGAAAAACACATATGCCAACAGTGTTTGAAGAGAAAGGAGGTATTTCTGTTTTCTATGATTGGATTCACATTGTCTATTTCCCTTAAACATTTGTTTTCTTGGTATATTTGAGTTGTTCTACGTGGTCAGCTGTTTTCCAGTATGAATTTAAAAATTTATTAATAACTCAACGTTTTGCCCTTTTTGTATTTAGGCAAATTCACAATCCATGTTGCTTATATTTTTAGTTTCAGCTTAGATTTTTCCTGTGTTTTCCTTCCTCATCTGGCCCATCTATGGACTAGCCCTCTGTCTCCAGTTCATTCCTGGGCACCTGACGTCTGGCTAAAGTCCATGCCTGCGTTTATGCTCTAACAGATGAGAGAGAAAGGTGATCGCATTGAGCTCCGTTGCCACACGAGTCCATTCCCCCCCCCCTTTTTTTTTAAATCTATGGATATCTTGTGGTTTGGTTAGAGTCTACTGAGAAATTTCTGGATTCTTTTTTGGTCTTAGTTCTGCTCTAAGATGGTTGTTCCAAAACTTTCCTGTTTCCGCTGGCATTCCTCTGTCCAATGAGTGTTAGTCTAAAGACGGCTTTCCTTTCATCTTCCCATTCACTCCGTACCTTCTTACGCTTTGCCAACATTTCTTCCTAACTCTGTCACCTTCCCATGATCATCCTCCAGGACCTCTCCATCGTGTCTGTTATCTGTGCAGTGTCACATCCATAAATGTTGGCTCTTAGAAGCCTATTGGCTTCATAATCCAATCTCCCACATCCGCTCTACCTATTCTACTTCTAAAACTTCTCAGCAATCATGCAATAGTGCTGTAAACAAGCGAGGGAAATACTGGAGCTTTAGATTATTAGAGTCATTTTCTCCATCTAGCAAATTACAAATCATAGCAAATGATTACTCCATCATAGCAAATACAGAAATGCTATGTCCCTTTTCATCGATACTCTTCATGTCTATCACAGTCCACATTTCTGTTCTCAATAATTCAAGTAAATATATTTTCTTTCATATTCAGTGTCCTTTGGACCCTATATTTTTTAAATGTGTGTGTGTGTGTAATGTGTCATTAAGATTCATATAGTAACATTTCCTCCCTTCAGTATATTACATTTTTTTTCAAATTCTGCTGCATTTGTTTAGTTGACTTAGAAAATTGATGACAAAAAAAGAAAATTGATGACTGATTTACTTTTGACAACCAAGATTAGACAAAATAGTGCAATTATCTTTATTACTTGAATCCTTGAAAATATCAATAGATCTCAAACTTAAGCTAGCAGGTCAAAATTTCAAGAGTTTGGAGAAAACTGACATCTATATTCAAAGTTTTGACTTTTATGTGCAAGCATATGGCTTTTAGGAAAGAAAATCAATAGCATTCATCAAATTCTTTTATTGTCATGTTTAATACTCAGCACAACCAATTCTATATACCTGATATTGCTGAAATGTCCAGCATGAGATATTTTATTTAATGGCCACAACTATGATGCTACATAGGTATTATTGTCTCATTTTTAGGTAAAGACATGGAAATCCAGGAACACTGAGTGAACATGAAATATCAATAAACATTGAATCATAAGAATGATTAACTATGTGAGCAAAAATCATTTTTATGACACAGACATGTAACACCATAGAATGGGACATTTCTTTAGCAAATGTTCATATTGGAAAAAAAAAAGCCCATTCAACAAACTTACTCAACACACACTTCCTGAGCTCTCACTGTGTGCTCAGTCACTAGATACTGAAGCACAGTGGTGGGCCAGGTAAGGAGGATGTCGCACAACACAAACCATAAATGTTTCCTAAATCTTATCTTCAAACACACAATAAAGTTGCAATGCTTCCTGAAGTTGAGTAATTCTCCAGCACCAGCAAGTAACCCGTAGGTGTTAGTTTTTTTATGTGTGTGCTGCGGGGTTGCTGGTGGAATGTTTCAACTCGTCTTCTAGGAGATTAGTAATATCACTCAGGTCTCCATTGAGCTACATGCCCAACTTGCCCAAGTAGGGTACATATCTATTGTGCTGTTAGGTAGACTTAAATTAACGGGGATCTTTTCAGATGGCTTAATCTTTTTTTAGCCAATGTAAATGTCAAAAGAAGCAGCATGAGATTGTGGAAAGACCAGGACAGAGATCCTGGCTCTGATGTATCCTGAACCTGTAACTAGATGTCCTCATGTTTGTCATCTGGGAATTGGTGAAACTACCTCCGTCGTCAGGTGGTTGTGAGCCTTGTAGGAAAAAACGAGCAATGAAACATTAAAAACAATACTTGGAATACCCTAATCTCAATCTAAACTAGGGCAAGATGAAAACCACAAGTAACCTGAGTGGAAAACATAAATCAGTTCTCTCGCTGATATACAAAAATACCTTTATCTTATGAGAGGCACTTACTAAATGGTGTTTAACACTAGGGATGTAAGGAAGACAGGCATGCATTAAATAAAAACCACCAATATAGGATTTAAAGGGACTGAGCCCTTAATCTGTGGGGCCTGAACGAACTCTAGTTAGTGTCAGAATTGAACTGAATTGTAGGACATCCAGATGGTGTCACAGATGATTGCTTGCTGCAGAGAAACACACACACACACACACACACACACACGCACATCTGACGTCAGAAGTGTTTTAACTGTGATAGTATTATGAGTGTAAAGGAAAAAAAACGAGTTTTTCCTAAACACTGTCCATCTTTGTTATGAAAAAAATCTAAGTTATAATCAACACTGCAAGAGATTATGCGATGATGTACATTAATTTGCCATCACTGTGTCTATCCTCTTTGCTCTCTCCTCCTGGTAGAAGAAGGAGGCACCTCTGTCTCTTGTCAGGTGTCCGAGCATGACTTCTACGGGAGCAATATAGGTCTACGACTCATTGACACTGGCTGTGGTTGTGCGACGTACTTTAGCCAATACAACGGGAGGAGACTCCGACTGTGCCACGTCCAAGCAGAAGCAATTTGAAGCATCATGAGACTCCACCGGGGCTGCCTTCTACCTCTCTCCCTCCAGAAAGTCCAAGTCCAATAAAAGGTTTCCTTAAGCTGGCAGCAAAAGGAGTAAACACATGCAACAGACCTGCAGTCGACTCTACATTTCACAAGAAATGGATCTTTGTTTTCCAAGCTGCTGAGATTTTAGAGGTTGTTCATTACACAGCATCACCTACAACAAGCTGACTAATCCAGTTTATTATCCTGCATTATTCAAGAAAGGAACTGAAGTATAATTTAGTTATTCTCTGTAAAGCTATCTTTGCTATATGGCAATCATCACAAATCTCCCTGAACCAGCCTGCCTAGGAATTTGGGTCATATCCTTAAGTAATGTCTATTTCTGGATCAACTGCTCACAGAGATTATATATAAAATGGGAAAAAAGAGGGTTTAATTCTATCTCTCCTGCTCTCCTGCTTGGTGTTCTTGGGAGAATTCTTAAGTTCCCTGCACCTTGGTTTCTTTTCTGAAAAATAATGTTTATTGTACATACTTCCTAGAGTTACTTTGATGATAATACTGAAATCAACATTTTCCAGGTAAGTAAACTGAGCCTCACTTTCATAGTTTATATTGTTTAAGATATTTTGATATTGGAGAAACAGCAAGGCCTGTTAGAAGTGAGGGAAATTGCCTCCCTAGCTTTTGCAGTATAGTTTAGTCTATTAGTAATAACCAAAAAAAATTATAATTTACTGAGGTCTTACTATGTGCCAGGCACTGTTCTAAGTGGTTTACAAACTTACTATTTTAATCCAAACAACAACTTAAAAAAACAAAAACAAAAACAAAACAACAACAACAACAACAAAAAAAAAAACAACTAACGTGGTTACTTGGATCAAACTAAATTCCTAAGAAAACTTAGTCCAAATGGGGATTTCAAAGGCTAGGATACAGATCTATTGTAACGAATAAGTTACATGTAAAGACAGAAACTATCTTTGTTAATAATAAGCCAAAAAACAAAACAAAACAAAACAAAACAAAAACCACGTACCAAAAAACCACCACCAACAACAACCATGATCTAGGTAAAATATATGGCAGATTTTTGGTATGAGGTCTTAAAATTCTATCTGGATGTAGTTATGATGATTTTTGTACTAGAGTAAATGGCTTCCACATTTGCTCATATATGTATAATTTATTTAGATGGGTGTCAGAATTTTTATATACTTTTCTCAAATCTGGCTCTCTCCAGCAAGACAGTAACTAATGATAAAATCTTTGGTCATGTTGAAATTTTCCATGTGGTAAGGATTAGTATCTGGCCAGGAACAATGTCACAGTAGTGTCATTTTGAAGAGCTATCACTGCTCATGGGTGCCAAGATTATCTTGCTGAAAAAAGTGTCACAGTCTCTACACACATGGCTGGGTATATAAGGTAAATGAACAAGTCTTACAAAACTATCTGGATTGAAGTGTAATTTTATAATGGATTGAAATATAAGTATCTACAAACATAATATGAAAAACAGAGCACTGCCCAGAATAATTTTACAAAAGAGTCATGTGTTGGAAAACCTATATGTTTATCTCTAATAAGAATCTGAACTTCAAGTTAATTAAATTCACAGTTTATATTTTTGAACATATTTAACATTACGTGTTGAATATTCATATAGTGTGAATAACTTCCTTATTATATATGATTTGATTGCTGTAATATTCCATTAGCATTATTTGCATAATGTTTTTATAATTTATAGAGCACACACACATATACATATGTGTGTGTATGTTTGTGTATATATGTGTATTTATAAAGTTACCAGTTGCTTATAGCAGTCCTATAATTTGAATATTAAAGTAGTTAATCTTGGGACGCCTGGATGCTTGAGCGTCTGCCTTTGGCTCAGGGGGTGATTCCGGATTCCTGGGATTGAGTCCCGCATCCCCCACATGGAGCCTGCTTCTCCTTCCTCTGCCTGTGTCTCTGCCTCTCTTTCTGTGTCTTTCATGAATAAATAAATAAAATATTTAAAAAATAAAATAGTTAATTATTACTTAGATTTTTGGGATGAAGAAACTGACGTTCTAAAGAATAAATGGCTTTCTCAGGGCCAACAGGACACACTCATGACATCAGAATTATTGTGGCCCAATTATTTACAGGCTACATAAGAAAAATCGAATACGGTATTTTTGAGTTTTATGTAAATGTTTATTCTTCAAATGACGGGACAGTCTTGGGGTTCCTGGGTGGCCCAGCCATTTAAGCAACTGGCTCTTGGTTTCAGCTCAGGTCATGGTCTCAGGGTCCTGGGATTGAACCTCATACTGGGCTCTGTGCTCAGCGTGGAGTCTGCTTGGGATTCTCTCTCTCCCTCAGCCCCTCCCCTCATTCGCAGTCTCTCAATCAATCAATTAATCAATCTTTTAAAAATATTTTTTAAAGGGAGCGGTCTTTATACTCATTAACTGACTCTTGGAGTCCAGCTCACTTCCGCTTATATTATGGTTTGTTTCTTTATGTGGTACCTACAACATTAGGCGTGAAGGAGTGCTCCTGTTTCTTCACTACCGAGGTCATTAAAATAGATACCTTCTCTTTTAACCTAAAGAGGAGTAATAATAGTAACTGACATCAAAAAGAACAAGAATATCAGAGACAATAACCAATGTAATCAGAATGCTTAAGATTAAGGATATATATATATATATATATATATATATATATATTACCATTAACCATCACAAAACCCTTCTAATTAGGTATTTCTGTTTAGTATGGTTACTATTAAAAAGAGAGAGAATCATAAAGTTGGTGTTGCATGACCAAAGTTTAACAGAAAATTAATAATGAAACTGCAGGAATCTATTCTACTTCATCACCCACATGCTTTCCTCCTCTGACAAAACGAGCTCATTTTTCATCAAAGAGAAACCTCTATTAGAAAGTGGGGGGTTTTTTTGTTTGTTTGTTTTGGGGTTTTCAGGGTTTTTTTGTTTGTTTTGTTTCTTGGATTTTTTCAGTCAGTAAGGTGCAATTTATGAAAACAGCACTGGCTAAATACCACAAACCATATATTCTTCATTCTATTTAAAAATGTATGGAGAAAAATTGCTTCCTTTTCAAGGGAAATGCTGTACAATAGATGTAGAGGCAGTTTCCTACGGTGTGTGTTTTCAAAGAGCAAATAGGATAATTGGAATTTGATTAATAAGAAAACAGTTTTTTCAGTACGTAGACTATTACTACTAGTTACAATATAATCGAGATCTGGATCCAGGGAATATGAAAGTAATAAATTTATTTTCCCATTAGGAACCATAGGAATATAGAGGCTTTTTTGAATTGATTGTTCTGTTAACATCTCCTTTCTATTTTACCTTTATTTTTTTAAACCTGTAATATCATTCTACCTTTGTTTTTCCTTAATGACTGTGAGCAATGCAACCATCAAAATTACAATGTCAAGGTAAAATATAATATCAGAAACTAAGAATATCTCGAAGATTGAAAGATAAAGGAAAGAATCTTCTTTATTTAGTGGATGAATCTTGCTTAATCAAATCGTTATTTTTTGCAGACCATAACAAAATACATTAAATATGTGACATATGTCTTTGTTATTATGAAATTCTGTAAATAATTTTCATTTACTTTCTTTTAAAATTTATTTTTTCTAATGAAATTGTGCTTAGAAATGAACTATCATGTTAAGAAAGAGTAAGCTTTGAAACACAAAATGCAAGATGTCTAATGTGCATGCTTATAGTACATTTCCCTTACGTTTTTTCAATTTTCCATGAATATAATATTTTTAAATCTTTTAAAATATGAAAGAATCCAGATGGAAAAACTCAGTTTGGATATAATGATTCTCATGCAGGTTTTCTGTGTGTTATTCACTATCTGTATTAGTAAGTCCCTCCCATAAGGTTTACTCTCCTTTGATTTTTATACACTTTTTAAAGAGTTGTTTTAGACTATGTTTCCAAAATTGTTCTCCAAACCCCACATGCCATATTCACCCATCATCAGTAGCAATTGCTTCTTTCTCAAATATGTACCCACTACATTTTATCTTTACCATGGATTCATTGCTATTCTATTCAACCTTAATACATACTTTTAAAAAACTTATAAGGAATTAAAAATACAGTCTGTGTTACAGCTTTTCAGAGAAACAGAATCAGTAGAATATGTATTTGTAGATTTATTGTAAGAAGTTAGCTCACCAATTATGGAGGCTGACAAGCCCCCAGATTTGCAGTCAGCAAGTTGGAAGCTCAGAAGAGATAATGGGGTAGTTTCAGTCTGAAGGTTAGTGGGCTCAAAACCCAGGAACTGCTGATGTGTCTGTCCGTTTACACCCAAAGGCAGAAAAAAACTGATCTCCCAACTCAAAAGCAGTGGGGCACAAATATTTTCTTACTTGTGATGGGTCAGATGTTTTATGTGTACTCAGACCTTCAGCTGATTAGATGAGGCCCACCTGCATTAGGGAGAGCAATCTGCTTTACTCACCCTACAGATTCAAATGTTAATCTCATCTACAAACACATCCAGAATGTTGGCATAAAGCTGACACAGAAAATTAGCCATCATGCTTCCTTTGATATATTCTTCTTAAAAATGTATTCTAGGCTCTTTCCTGAAAGAGCAAATTTTACTCTGATGACACCTTATTATCACCAATGATCTATTCTCTTCCCACTTCCAATAGTTCATTTGATGGAGTAGTCATGACAGGTGGCCTGCGTGGGGATCCGGACTTCACTAGGTAACTGTCGACATGTTCCTTAACCACTGAGAACCTCACTCGCTGGTCTGGAGGTGGGATATTAATTATGTCTATCTCATGAATTGCTGTGAAGATTAAGTGAGAATTGCATCATGCTCACCTCCCCCACCATTACCACCACATACAAATACTCACTCTCAATTCCTTCTTCCTATTTATTTTTTCCCCTTGGAAATTATCAATCATTTTTCAATTATGTATTGCTGTGTAACAAATCACCTCAAAATTTAGAAACCTGAAACAACAAATGACATGTCATTTGTCATGGTTTTGTGGATTACCTAGGGCTCGAGTGTGCAGTTCTTGCACTCCATGTGAGATCGGTTCAGGTTGCTTCTGCAGCTGCAGTTTTGTGGGGGTCGGAGGGGCGGAAGGGCAAGGAGGGAAATGTCAATTAGGGGTTGGAATAGGAAGGGCCACCTCACTGGTCTACCTGTAAGTTGGTATTGGCCACACTTGAGATGCTTCAGTTATCCTTCATGTTTTCATTCTTCCTCGAGAAGTCTAGACCTGCCTCCACTTTAAAGCATGGTAGTTGGGTTTCTAGAGGGCAAATGTAGAACCTGGCAGGTTGTTTGTGGACTAGTCCTGGTACTGACCGGGCCCCACTTTCACCTCAGGCAATTGTTCAACGCAAGTCACATGACCAATCCAGATACAAAGGTAAATAAACTCCACCTCATAATGGAAAGAGTAGTATGTACTGATGGAGAGAAGAGGAATTACTGTTGGTCATCTATAAAAGCATTATCTCATAACGTCTTAAATGCTTGTATTAGTTTTCTAGGGCTGCCATGACAAAGTATCACAAACCAGTGGCTTGAAAAGAGAAATTTTTTGTGTTATGGTTCTAGTAGTTAGAACTTTGAGGTCCAGGTGTGGGTAAGATTGGTTGATTCTGAGGGCTATGAGAAAGAATTTGTTACAGGCCTCTCACCTCGCTTCTGGCACTTTCCCGGCAGTCTTTGGGATTCTTTGACTTGCAGAAACAATCTACAGTCATTGCTTTCATCTTCACATGGCATTCTTTCTGTCTGTGTGCCTGTGGCCAACTTTTCCTTTTTATTACACCAGTCATATTGCATTAGAGCCCATTGCAATGAGTTCATTTTAATTTCATTATCTCTGTAAAGACCGTAACTCCAAATAAGGCCACATTCAGAAGTAATAAGCCTTATGATTTCAACATATGAACTTTAGGAGGATATAATTCTACTGAAACAACATTGTAATTTACTTAATCTATTACAGTCTATGTCTATTATTTCCTGCAAGTGTTCCTTCATATACTCTATGATAGTAGCTACTTTTATTTTTTCTCATTTTTATTGATGCATCCTGAGTGCCCAGAACAGTACTTGACATAAAATAAACATTCGACAGGTGTTGACTGAAAGAAAAAGGAATCATGTTAATAAAAATGTTAGTATAATGTCTGGTACATAAAAAGTACTAACAGTATTAGCTGTTATTATTACAATGCATGTATTGATCATAAGAAGACATATTTCAGTGTTTTTTTTTCCCAAAACTCACACTGACTTTATATTACCATGAAACTATTAAGCATGCCAGAATTTGAAAGTAAATCTGTATGAATGTATTTCTTCAAAGTAGGCTAAGTAGTAGAATGTTTATTTATTCTGATGATTATGCTATAACTTAATAAAATTTAGGGAGACATCTTCAGAAAAAAAATTACAAAAAATGTCTGTTTATTCATATTCATTACTTACATTGATCACTCAGTGATTCACCAAACACAATTCAGAATATCTTTGGTTGTTTCCTAAATTCAAATGTGTCCACAAAACAGAAAAGTGATATTTTCAACTGTATTATGTCTTATGTAATTTCAAAAGGTAAGTTTGCTATATATCTTTATTTAATTTATCTTAGGAAATGGTACCATTAAGAGGAGAAAAAACAACTATAGATCACTAGTAGAGTCTGAGAGTAACAGTATTTATCTTAGACTTTTTCTCTTCCCTCTTTTAAGGGTTAAATTAAAATAGAAATGTTCTAGGATACTTTTGTTTAGAATTAAGATCCAGTGAAAACACTGCCTTTCTATTCTCATACAGAAGAACCACCATAAGATTAATAATTAAAGGCGAGGTTCTCTCTCTTTAGTAATATTTAGGTCACTGGCCTACAGAGGAGTAGTAAAGGTAAGACTTTCCCAGATTAACACCATATGCTACCATTCAGAACCATAAATGCTGGTGACGAATTTTTCAGTTTAGATTAATGTTGTTGTCTCTGGAAGAATGGTAAGAAATTCACCCATTAGCCATTGAGTCCAAGAAGGCCTTCAACAGATCTGCCTTCAATCCAGGCATTCAAAGTCCCCAGAGATTGCCAAGTCATAGGGGTGTGCAGAATAAATTAAAGTTAAAATATTGTCCAAAAGAGACCATATGTTTGAGCAGACTGCATTTGCCTTGACGGGGGAATGTAAGTGTTAAGACAAATCATGTCCAACTTGTCATAAAATTGAATTAGGACCGGAAGGAAGATGGAAATTTTAGTCAAGGGAGCTAGGAAGCTTAACAGATATCCTCCTGAAATTAGCAGACATAGGAGTGGTGGCTAAAACACTCTAACACATTCGATTTCTTCCCCTGCGAGGATAGAGGTTAAAAATCTTGAATGTATGAATATGAGTGTTTTCTAGTTTTCTCATAAGCATATATCTGAAAAAAATTATAAAAAGCCCAATATTAATACCCCCTGTCCCACATTCTAGAATCTAGGTGAGAACACATTTTAGTAAACAAAAAAGAATATTTTAGATTACAGTTTTTCATGTTCATTAATCCCCTGTTGTGTGCCTAGTTATAAATAAAACATAAAAAAAGATTTCTATTTTCAGAGAGCTTATATCTTTGTGTGGAGAAGGACGATAACAATATGAAATGTTGAGGATATAGAGCATAGATAGTAAATTCGAAAAATCTAAAGCATAGAGAATGTGATTGGTGCAAAGGAGAAAAATCAAGCAGACAGTAGGATAGAAGTGCTCACTGAACTCTGCAGATGGGTTGGTAGGAAAAGGCTTCTATGAGAAGGCAAGGAGATGAAGGTGTGAGCTACATGGCCATCTAAGAGATTGTTCTAGAAAGAAGAACCAAAGTGATTAGATTTTGGATACACCTTAAGTCCAGAACTATAAGCTTTGTGGATAGACGAAGTATAAAATTTGAAGGAGAAGAGTCAAAGTTATGGCCTGTGATTAGTCCATTAACTGGGATGGGTAAGAGCTGAACCAGAGAAAATTTTTGAGGAAAAAAAATAAAAATTCAATTTTATGCATTGTTTCATTTTCCTATAAGAGCTTCATATAGAGAAATTTTAATAAGCAGTTAGTTGGAAGTATGAATTTGGGTTTTGAGAGAGTTCTGGAATGGGTAGATAATAGGTAACTAGGTAGATAGGTAAATATATACATATAAGTGGGCATGGATAGAAAGAGAGACAGTATTAAAGTCATGAAGCTAGATGTTTTCACTCTGGAGAGTGTATAGACTTTAAAGCAGATATATTTAAAGATCAAACTCTGAGGAACTAATGACCAGCAATGTAGAAGAAAAACCAAGAATGTGACATCCTGGGATGCCAATAAAGAAATAGAGTTCTGCTGTATTGAACGCATCTGGTGGACCAAATAAGAAAAATACTAAAAATTGGTCAGTGGCTTTAGTACATGACTTTGTGGAGAATAGTTTCAGATAAATGGTAGGAGCCCAAGCCTGTTTGGAGTGGTTTCAAGGGCAAGTTGAAAACATCTGTATAATACATTCTTTTGAGTTTGCATTGCAAAAAGAAGAGAAATGAGGCAACATCTAGAATGGTGAGTCAAGACAAGAAAGAGAGTTCTTAAGGTGGGAGAAGTGACAGTATGTTTTTATATGGGTAACATAACCCAGGAGAATTTATGCTGTAGAAGAAGGGCATGAATTACTGGAATCATGTATTTGGGGGAGTCAATCCTGTGTAACAGTGAGTGTAATTAATCCATGGTCCCAGGGCATGAGGGCAAGTATCTGGGGATGGTTGCAGGTTGATGAGTAAACGTGGTGGTGGGAGCCTGTAGATAGGCTCTTTTTTTTTTTTTAATTTTTTTTTTAATTTTTATTTATTTATGATAGTCACAGAGAGAGAGAGAGGCAGAGACATAGGCAGAGGGAGAAGCAGGCTCCATGCACTGGGAGCCTGATGTGGGATTCGATCCCGGGTCTCCAGGATCGTGCCCTGGGCCAAAGGCAAGCGCCAAACCCCTGCGCCACCCAGGGATCCCCTGTAGATAGGCTCTTAATCCATACAATTGCCTAAGTGACACAAGAACAAGTTTCTGAATTGGAGGTCTGAAGAGAAGGTAGGAAATAGCATCTAAAATATGTGAGCAGAGAATGGATGATGTAAATAAAGTTTGATTCTTCTACAGCAAAATGGCCCATATCGGGGACCATCACTGTAAAATAAGACCAGTCATTTCACTCCTGTGTTTTCTTCAGCCTTGTTCAGCTGCACGCATCAAGACAGAGTAGGTGTCAATTAGAATTAACCAAAGTGATTGTTTTACCAAGCAAGGGACACCAGCGAGTGATGGTGTAATGTCACTGGATGCTTATGAAACATGGATCATAATGAAGTTTTTGGACCGTCAAAGTGCCTATTTAAGCCTATGTTTTTATTAGAATGATTCAACTTAGATCTGATTAGGAGGCCATTCGAGAGCAACCTGTATCTACCCATTTTTCTGAAATAGTTATGTCTACAAATATACCTCCCAGGCCAACTATACTTAAGTGGGTTCTACTAGATGTTTACCCATGGGAGAAAAGAAAAATCAATAAAAATTAAGATAATCTAAGGATTTAGTGGGTTCTGTTATTATTCAGAATTTTGCTAGGTCAAATGTTAGTTTCTGAAGTTACATAGAAAGAATAACCAATATCCTCTGAGCAAACAAAATCCTGAAAGTCCCATCTCAGTTGTTCATTGTTGTCATAAGCCTTTTCCCAGGGATGACCACAGCCCATGTCCTGGAGATCTCCCTCTCATAGATCTTTCTAGACAGATCTATGTTAGTCAATATAATTCCTGATATTTATTTATTTATTTATTTATTTATTTATTTATTTATAACTTTTTTAAAAAGATTTTATTTATTTATTCATGAGAGACACACACACACACAGAGGCAGAGACACAGGCAGAGGGAGAAGCAGGCTCCATGCAGGGAGCCCGATGTGGGACTTGTTCCCTGGACCCCAGGATCACGTCCCTGGCTGAAGGCAGGCTCTTAACTACTGAGCCACCCAGGGATCCCTAATTCCTGACAATATAAAAGAACTTCCCATCAGGCACAGAGAGAATCAAAGCTATCCTGATTTGTTATTGGCACAGTCAGCCTTGAAAATCTGATGGTAATGAAATGTGTGAAAATCTGCAGCCATGAAATATATTGGACTAAAATGTCCCATAAGGGCTAGATGATATGGGATGTTCAGAAAGGTCATAACTTCAGTAAATCAGCCTATTATCTATGGACGCTGACAGGGGGAGTTAGGTTCAAGCCATCTGAAGACATGCCTTACAAATACATGGCGATCTGTTGTTACAGTGGTCGCATGCACAAAGCTAGCTTCAGGGCGTGCTTCGGGTGAAGTATGCACTGGTTCTCCTGTGGTATCGCCTACTCTGCTCCTCCCAGGACCTGGCCTCTTGCTGGCTGCTGGCCACTGCAAAGAACAACTTGAAATAAACACAAGTGGAAAACAAAGTGAGGAAAAATAGAGCCAAACAAAGCAAATTCGAAAGCAAAGGAGATATTTAGTCTGGTCTTGCTTCCTTTGTTTAAGGGACTCCTTGTTGAAAATACCCCTCATGGGGACCCCTGGGTGGCTCAGCGTTCAGCATCTGCCTTCGGCCCAGGGCATGACCCCGGGGTCTCGGGATCGAGTCCCACGTCGAGCTCCCTGCAGGAAGCCTGCTTCTCCCTCTGCTGGTGTCTCTGCCTCTCTCTCTCTGTGTCTCTTATGACGAAATAAATAAATCTTAACAACAAAAAATTACCCTTCATGGTCAGTTACTCAGTTTGGATGAGAACACCATGACGCCCTTGAATTGTCACTATTCACCTTTATTTCTAGCTCTAAAGATGAAAATCCATCACTGGGATCTTCAAAGTCAGAAAGTATGGAATGACGTGTAGGTAAAGATTAGGTAGAAAAGTGGAAAACCGTAGATAAAACTGCCTCCTGCCTCACACTTAGGAATTACATTCCAACAAACCTTTAAGAAACATCCGGAGCCATAAGATGGTAGTAGGGTTTGAAGGGTAATCAGTAATTATCCAACCCAATCCTTCCTCTCCAGAAGAAGACACTGCGGCCCAGAGAATTAAACTACTTTAACTTCTTATAACTAAATTAGATCAGAGCCAGCTTATTTTATTACAATTATAATAATCATTTTTATCAGCTTCGAAAACCTAATGGTTATGAAATGTGTAAAATCTGTAGTCATGAAATATACTATGAAAAGTTTCCCTATTATATATTTGTAACATAAAATACAACAAAATGCAATGTGAAAATATCCTGTTAATATTTTAGGTTAATGGAAAGTGCTATTTTTTTCTCCAGAATACCCTCTGAAAAGGATATCAGATGAGGAGGTAGAGAGCAGGATACGCGCTGCAATCAGAAACATATAGAAGGTACCATAGTCAATGACTGGACTCAAATCCAACTCCCGCAGTTCTAAAATGTCATTTAAGATAACCTTGCAAATGAATATTTAATCACCACATTATTGCTAAGAGAAAAACAATTTATTGAAATTGCAAAATAGTAAATAAAATATGATTCTAATTTACTAGATAGGTAACAAGAACGATGTATGCCAAAGTGTTAACACTGGCTTTACCTGGGGCCTTTAACCTCCTTCCTATGGCTTTTGAGTTTCCCTCATATTTTTTTTATAATGAAAATGTTTAACTTAAATTATTAGAAACATGCTATTTTTAAACTTTATTTTTGAAGTGTAATTATGGCAAACCCTGTGATTAAGTTCTTTTCTTCTACTCTAAGGGCTATTTGCAGATTCTTTGTTGGGCACCTCTCAAGCCAGATATATGTTTCCTAAATCTGACATGAAGGCAGTCATTTCCTGTCTTGGCTCTCTACCAAAAACCTTCACTGATCAGGAGAAGGGAGAGTCAAACACATTTGCAGAATCAGAATCTGATGTTTAAAAGTGAGATTCAATCCTGGTGAATGCATAATTGTCCAAACACGACAAAGGAAACAACGGACTTCCTGGTATGTTAATGTATAATTTTGGAAATACTGAATAAAAGAATAAAAAATCTTGATCTCTAATAATACTATGGAAAATAACATGTATAAAAAAAGCAGCAATGGCAAAATGCAGGTCTTAACATATTAAAAACACAGCACCAACCTCTACGGACAGAAATTAATTGTTGGGGGGAAAACGCATCTCTCTCGGTTCTTATTCCACAATCATACAATGTAAAGAGTGATTGCATCTAACTGAAGGCCCCATAAGCTGTGAAAATCATTTGAATAGGAAATGGGCACGTATAAAATTCACCAAGCATTTATATATGCCTTTGTGTCCCCAAATTACAATTCAGCATGCGTTATTAAAAGGTGTAAACACAAATTTATGCTTTATAGAATATTTGAAGTAAAACTCTATAGCATCTGAGAAAATTTACCCAGATTTAAAAAGGTCTTTAATTTCTAGCAAAACAATATATATTAACTGTAGATATTCCACAAGCCACATAGCCTCGTAAAGTGTCAATTTTTTTTGAAGACACACAAATAGTACACTCATAAACATTCATAGTCTTGCAGATATTATACTCCGACAGTCATGTCCCTTCCTTCAACAAATTTCCACTGCGCTTTTATCACGTGCTAGATATTATTCTAGGCACTGAGGAAACGACCTTAAGCAAGGCAAAATTTGTGCCTTCTTGGAATTTTATGGTATTTAAAGGCATGTGTCATTAAGTGAGGGATGATCATATTTCATCTATTTAGACACAAAAAGGTTTATGTATTGTATCTCACAATGGCTCTGTAGCGTATAGGGGTCAAAACTATGAATATGATGATTTACTCAGGAAATTTTAATTCTAATTGTGCACATCTTGGAACACCCTCCAGACTATATGGAAACTCATGCATGCACTGAGGGCATGCATGATTTTATAATTGGCATTTCCTTAGGCGTTACCTTACCGTGTTAGATGCAACACTACTAATGCGGAGAGTTTTTAAATGGTGTGCATAAAATATTCACGGCGATGCAGAAATAGAAAGCACCTTTTTGGATCTTCCTCTAATAGAGAACACATTTCTGGACAAATAAAAATTTTAAAGTACAAAGTCTATTTCTAAAGTGGTTTTACCATTTTACACTCCTACCAACAAAGCGTGAGAACTGCGATTGATCCACCTACTCTCAACATTTGTTGTTATTGTTGGCAGGTGTGTGCTGTGCCCTGTTCTTCTTCTTTTTTTAATTGCCACTTTCCAGATTACAGTGATTACGAACATAGTTTCAAGTGTCCATTGGCCAGTCCCACAGATTTCTCTGCGGGGGTGTCCAGCTTTCTGATGGCTACTTGGTTTGTCTTCTTGTGAATAACTTGTAGAAGTCACGTGTGTACCTTGAATTCTGGTGTTTGGTCAGATATATACTCCTATTAAATTTTTTTTGTTTTGTTTTTTTTAATTTTTTAAGTTAGTTGACACACAGTGCTGCATTAGCTCCAGCTGTACAACATAGAGATTCAACTTTTCTAGATGTTATGCCGCGCTCACAAGTGTAGCTACCATCTGCCACCACGTCACACTGTCAAACATCAGTGACCATTTCCCCTACCCGACGCCCTTATTCCCGTGACTTACTCTTTTCATAATGAAAAGCCAGTACCCCTCCATCTCCTTCTCATGTTGTCTGTCCCCCACTGCTTCCTCTCTGGTAACCATCGGTTTGTTCTCTGTATTTACAGGTCTGATTCAGCTTTTCATTTGTTTATTTGTTTTGTTTTAGATTCCACAAGTGAGTAAAATCATATAGAATTTGTTTATTTCACTCAGCATAATACCCTCCAGGCCCATCCATGTTGTGCCCTTGTTAATAATGCCTCAGCACACAGAGGGGGCCTGTAAGTTTTCAAATTAGCATTTCGTTTTCTTTTCTTTTCATTGTCTTTGAATAAATACCCAGTAATGCAATTATTGGATCATATGGATCAATTGATCTACTTCCCATTTTTTGAGGAATCTTCATGCTGTTTTCCGCAGTGGCTGAACAAGGTTGAATTCCTACCAACAGTGCATGAGGGTTTCCTTGCCTCCTCATTCTCACCGACACTTGTGTTATTTCCAAAAATATTTTCTCTGGATCTGGGACATTCCTGTTACTTTTATTAATGATACCTTTTTTTGGAGAAAATATTTTAAAATTTCGTTTTAATTGCTGATGAAGTTTAAATGTGTTAATTCCTTCTTTCACTATAATTGTTTTCTGTTTTCTGTTTTTGCTTTGTTTTGATTTTTTTTTTTTTTTTTTTTTTTTTGTCTCTGGCCTTTACGTAGAGATGCTGATATTTTTCTCCAAAAGGCTTAGTTTTAGCTTCCGTGTTTAGATCTGTGATGCATCTTAAATTAATTTTTGTATGTGTTACAATGTACAGGTAGAGATATCATGTTCCTTTGTTTCAGTATATTTGGTTGAAAGGAGAAAAATAAAAAGGATTACACTGGCATCTTTTAGAAATTGAAAAGACTGAGTGATTGATTATGCCTCCATTTTTGGGCTCTGTTCTGTCTTACCGGTCTCTAGGCTGATCTTCTATATACCACTACCACACTCCCCGAAAATGTGGTCTTTGTCGTAATTCTCAAAGACACACAGTGTAAGTTCTTTATAAGATTGCTTTGGATATTCTAGATACTTTGCATTTTCATGTGGAGTTTCAGCTCATCAATTTCTAAAATATATGTGGAATTGCATTTAATCTATAAGCCAATTTGTGGAGAACTGACATACTAACCATACCAAGACTTCTAATCCATGAAGTTGTTTACCTCTCAAGCTAATTTTTAACATGGTAACCTTCTATAGGAAAATTAATTTTGTTTTTTAATGGTATCAGTCACTCCTTTCCAACCTCATACCAAGTTAGGCCCATCCACACATTTGAAAACAGATATCATTAATCATGTGGACCAAATCTTCACCCTAGCTGTTCCTTCCAATTTTGATATGCCACACTGCTCCCAATTTCCTTACACCTGTTTGCTCCACACAAATATGCTACTACCATAGAAGGCATTGAAATCTGACACCTCCGCTCTATGTTTTGATTTCATAGAACTCATCATTCCATAAAATTATTACAGTTTCTACCTCCTTGCTCTTCATTCTATGCATCACGTTACTCTACCGGTTTTCAAAACTCACAAAAGCCTATACATCCATTAAGGTGGAACTGAACTATTCTTTCCATGGTGAAGTCTTTCCTTAAACAATTCACACAAAATTAATAAAAAATTATATTGATTCCTTAAGTCTTTTTTTATGTGTCATTTAGAACATGGCATATCTTAATGATTGCATACTAACCTAGTCCATAATTGTCTACGAAACCTTAGTGTGCAAGAAATATATATTAGTATGCAAGAAATATATATTTTTGCATAATATATCATAAAATCTTTCAAGCATATGGAAACATAAAGAGAAGTCCATAGTAAATACTTCATACCAGTGGTTCTCAACCAGAGTTAATCCCCTCTCCTCGGGGTAAAATGTTTGGCAACATTTGGGTTGTTATAACTGCGGGCATGGGGAGAGGTTTGCTATTGGCATCTGGGGAAAAGAGGCCAGAGAGTCTGTAAAACATCTAAATATCCTACAGTGCATAGGACAGCTCCCAAACAAAGACTGTTGCCCAGGATACTAAAAGTACAGAGGTTTGAGAAACTCCTCTATATTAATAATGCAAATGCATTAGATGTTAACATTTTGTCACATTTGTTCCAATTACACTCTATGTAAATAATAAAATATTATAAATATATTTGAATCATTCATTGGCTTCTGATTTTATTCTCTCCACCTGCCCTCCTTAGAGATAATCACTTTTTTTTTTTTTCCAAAGAGAAAGTGAGGAGAGGCAGAAGGAGGGAGAGAGAATCTTTAGCAGGCTCTACACGGCATGGAGCCTGACATGGGGCTCAATCTCACAACCCTGAGATCATGATCTGAGCCAAACCCAGAGTTGGATGCTTAACCAACTGAGCCACCCAGGAGCTCCTAGATAGTCACTATCTTAAAATCAATGTGCAAGTAACCCCACATACATGTATTTGTTATTTTATGTGTATCAACTATATCCTGTTTTGTGTATTTGTCACACTTATACACCAGATATGGTCATCCTGTTAAATATTCTACAAAGTTCTTTTTTTAACCTATGAAATGTTCATAAGATTTATCAACTTCAACATTCATAGGTCTAAGCCACTTGTTTTAATAGCTGTACAAACCCTACTGCTTGTCTGTGTCATTAGTTATTATCCATCGGTATACTAATGGAGATTTTACTGTTTTAAATTATCCTCGTGGCAAACAGTGCTGTGATACGCAGTCGTATCATGCATTTCTCCTAGTATAATGTACTAGGGTTGAACAGTAGCCGCCATTTGTCCACCCAGAGGCTCAGAATGTGGCTGGGTCTAGAAACAAAGTTGTAATCAAGCTAAGCTGAGGTCATACTGGATTCAGAAGGGAACTAATGGAGTTATCATGTTATTATAAGAAGAAAATTCAGACACACAGACACACACCGGAAAAAAAAAAAAAAAGAAGCCATATGACGTAGACAGCAAGGATTGGATTTATGCATCTAAAAGCCAAGGAATGCCAAGGATTACCTTTGGCCATCAGAAGCTAGGAAAGCAGCATGGAACCGACTCTCCTTTCTTCAAAGTCTGCACAGGGAAGCAACCCTGCTGACAACTTGATTTCAGACTCCAGAAGTGTGAAATAATGCATTTCTGTCATTTTCAGCCAGGAAACTACAACATGCAAGTATGTGGTGCTTCCTTTCAGTAACTAAACTGAGGATTGGGATCGCTGGCTTATAGGGTACATGCATCTATAAATGAACTGTTAAAGTTCATAAGATTTTCTCTTCATGCTTTCTGTACTTTGGTATAATTAGATTGTACTTTTTATAAATCTGATGACTGAGACAGTATTTCATTTATTTTATTTACCTTTCTGTGATTGTAACTGAGGTTGTGTACTTTTACATGATTTTTTATTCATTCAATTCTATTATTTTGTGAATTACCTACTTATATGATTTACTCATTTTGTGTTTGTGTGTGGGGATGGTGTTTGTCTTTAAAAAGAAAATAATATGTAGTGGTATATAATGTTTTCTGGAACATTAAATCTTTGTCCAACATACATGGCAAATATCTTCTCAAAGGCCATGGCATATTGTTTAAATTTGTGTATATTGTATTTCTAGTAGAAGTTATTTATCAATGTTGTGTTTGAGTTATTTTTCATCTCCATGAAATAATTTATTCTACTACTACCATAAAGCTATTCTATACATTATTCTAAAAGTTTGAGAGTTTCATTGTAGTATTTATGCTTTTAATATACGTAAAATGTGTTTTTGTCCATGACATAGAGCTCTACTTTTCCATAAAGAAAATCAATGTTTCTTTCACCATTTAATGAGCAATATAGCTGGTCCCCATTTGGCTGTAATGCGACCTCTGCCCTAGTAAATGTGTGTCTATGGGTTTTCTATTGCGTTCCAGTGACCAATTTGTCTGTTATTTCTCTATATCATGTTGCCTTAATTAATATACTGTTAAAATAGCTTTGATATATGAGAGAGCCAATTGTCCAACTTTATTCTTCCACAAATACATCTTAGATACTTTTGCTTATTAAATATTCTTACGATTCCATAGAACTTTAGGGTCAATTTGTCAAGTCCCACAATATGCCCAAGAGGGATTCTAGTTTAAATTGCATTGATTTTACAAATTAATTTAGCATTATCTAACATCTTTATGGTGTTGAGTCTTATAATTCAGAATCATTAGTTTAACTTTTTTTAATTTAGGTTAATAAATTTTAAATTGTATTGTGACAGTCTTGTACTCTTTTTTTTTTTTTTTTTTTTTTTTAGATTTACTTACAGGCTATGATAGTTCTGTCTCATAATGTATCCTAATTTCATTGACTGTTAGTGGTAGATAAGAACACTCTGATTTAGACACTTACTTGTCACTGGAATTCTTATTGTCATCTTATTGCTTTTAATAATTTATAGATATTTTTGGATTTTTTAGAAATTAAATCCTATTTCATGAAAACAAAAGGTAATTTCAGCTCTTTTCCAATTGTTGTGTAAGCTTTTGCATTATCTCAGAGGTTCTGATATTCAGTAGTAAGAATGATGATGAGCACACTCTCTTTCTGCATAATTTTAATAGGACCATTTCCAAATGTCATGTTTAAGCATGATATTTCAAAGGATCAAGAACACCTTTAACAAGGTAAAGACATTTTCCAGTTTGCTAAATTTTTCATGATGAATAAATGATGGACTTTGTAAAATTTTTCAAAATAACGGACAACCAATGAGTAATCACACAGGTCATACTCAATAATTTATAAATAGTGTTACTAGCAGGTGACACTGTGCTCCATTATAAAAAGTGTATTTCTGACATTTATTTACTTAATCTTTTCCACATTAAGCTTTGTGTTTGTTCAAATGTGACATTAAACATGTGTCACCAATTTAAAACTTAGTGTAGTACATAAAGTGTTTATAAGAACTGTATGTGTTTCTGAGTGTTTATGTACTTAATCAAAGTATTTTATGCTCTTTTGAGCAGATATTTATTTAATCAAGGGTTTAATGTTTTAGGAAGTGTAAAGTGGCTGAACCATATGTGAGATTTCAGAGGTGCCCTGGGAAGAGAGGGAATGAAACATTAGAGGAGAGATGAAATGCATTATAAAACCCAAATGAAACTCTGTGGGATGAACACTGAAGGAAACTCAAGAGAGGAAGACTGTAGAGAAGACATCCCAAGACACATACACTACAGGGCAACATATGCAAGATACTGAAGAACAGAAGTTAACGTATGAAACTCATGCAATTATATTTTTATTAATGGCTCTTAAGATTGACTGTAGCATAGGGTACACTGACTACAAGTCCCTTGTCCTAAACATCAAGCACTGGAATTTTGTTTTGTTTTGTTTTCTTTGGTACCATATGTGTCTAGCACTTCTGCTTATATCATTCAATCCATACAACCCCAGGACGTTGACTGTGATTACCATATTTTGAAAATAAGGATTAAAAAATTACATTAAATTCAATACCTTGACAAAGTTCATAAAGTTGAACTTTGAGTCTCACCCAATTGGATTTTAACTTTCCAGCTCTTTCCTCTGTACATCATTGGACCATTTGGACAATCACATCAATTACACAAACACCAATTATCTATCCAACATAAAGCTTGCCTTAAGATACAATCCTGAAATAAAAAATGTTAACAGATAGTACATAGGGAGGGAGGGGCTCCTGAAACGTAGTGTGTAGAATACTTATGCACCGTGTGGTATTTCATAATTCATTCACAAACAACCTTGGTTATATGAGAAAACCGAGCTTGAGTGATAGGGGGATGTAATGGGAGGGTAGCTATAGGGATCAATATTCTATCAATTACTCTGTCAACAAAATTTATTGAGTAGAAACTATGGACCAGGTTCTGTGTTAGGCCATGAAATGCATTCACTCATTTATTTTATCATGTGGGACATAAACCTTGGAATGGAGAAATTAAATAAATTTTTCAAAGACTCACAGCTGCCAGGGCATGAAGTTCACCCCTCAACTGACTTTGTTGTACAGATCATATAGCAACCAATTTTTGGTGACATGAAATTTCAGATGGAAGATCATATTTCCGTGATACACACATACACACACACACTTATATTTATACACACATGTACTGTAATAATAAAACAATTCTTAATTAAATGTCCATTAATTTTCAATCCAAAGTTCCTGTTTTCATACAATTTTCATGTAATGATATCTCTTAAATGATGATGACACAAGCATCATCCCTATCTCTTAAAATAGTTTATGTCAAAATCTATAAATCACTCTCTCCTTGGATTTATTTTCTATCTATTCATAAGAGATCATCAAAACACATAAAGGTTTAATGTGAAAGAAAAAGAAGTATCTGAGGGGCACAACTACGGGAAGTTTTAACCTCAACACCTTCACTACCAACACAAAAGCAAAGCAGTCACAACAATAGCAATATTCTCCTTATTTATCTGAAAAGGATATAACAATGTTCTTAAGATGAAACATGCCTCATCGTAGCCTGAACAAAATTTATTTCCATGTCATTTCTATTATTTAAACAGAAAGTAACATTTTTTACAAGTTCAGTTCAGGATTTAGAAAAAAAGATAAAAAATGATCACAAAAAAAGTTGGATAAATGCAGTTATCAGGATAAAAAGAAAAACATAAGAGTTTGAAAAAATAAAAAAGAAAAAGAAAACAGCTGGTTTTTTTTAAAAGAAATGATTCTATTAAATGGAAGAGGCATGGAATTTAAGAAAGAAAAAACCAAATATTGAAAATTAGAACTATATGAGAAATACAAATATGAGAGACTAAGGGTTAAGTTTGTACAGGATGATACTTTGCATAATAACTATTTGCATTTCAGAAGTGTTTGTGGCTTGAACACCATTTTTTGGAAAAGGAAAAGTAGATTACTAAAGCTGGCTCTAAAGCTGATTTAAAAATTTGAATTGATGAAAAGAGTAGAAAATAATGCAAAAATTACCAAAAACATATCTTCAAAATTTTGAAGGCTACAGAATTTACAGGTGAGATATTTTAAATTTTCACTTGAAGACTTTAATTTAAATGTTCTGTAAACTATAATAATTAAACTTGATGGAATACTGCATAATTTGTTTTATGAGCTACATTTATACCTGAGAAAGGAAATATAAAAGGTGGAAACATAAAAAATCCATTTATGGATACAAATGAAAATTATACATGAAATACTAAGAAACTGATTTCAATGGGATATTTAAAAAAAGATCTGCCTTGAAAAAAGATTTTTAATCTCAATATGGACATGCAGTATCTGACAAATTATAGTAACGTGTTAGTAAGAACAACAGGAACTCCAAAAAACATAATGTTCTAATGATAACTCCGACAAAACTGACAAAAAGATACCATTTTTTCTTACCATGAAAAAACAAAAGTCAACATTTTACATGCTGGTTAAAAACAACAGATGTCACAATTGAAGGTAGGAACAAAATTGCCATTATAATTCTTTCTCCTTTTTTTTTTTTTTGGTAACTTTTGACAAATGCAAGAAGATAATAAACAGATGTCAGGAGAGGAATTATCATTTTTAACACTTGCAGGTAACATTTTTACATAAAGACTATCAAAGACAATAAAAGTGAAAGGGTATTTAGTGAAATGACTTCATGTAAAGAAAATGTATTATGCAGGCATCTACATAGTAATGATCTAAAATAACTTACATAAAGGTTTTGAGAGAAAGAAAAATAAAGGTTTCGGGGCTTAACTACTAAGAGACTGCAATACCTTTCCCACTAAAAATTAAAAGTTAAAAATAACTTTAACCAAATTGGAAATTGATGATTGTAATTCATTGAGCATCCATTTAGTGTCCAGCATTATCCTATGTATTTTGAATATACGATGTAATTCAACTACTATTCTCATTTTTAAAAAAGTAAAATGAGGCTCAGAGACGTTAAGTAACCTGTTCAAGTTCCTGCACCTAGAAATTTGAACTCAGTTTTTGTCTGACTCCAAAGTCCATTTTATTAATTATATCAGAAAGTTCTATGAAATTACATAGCATCAAAATATGCTATAGACTGAATTTTCCTCCCCTCAAATTCATATGTTAAAATACTAATCCTCTAGTACCTCAAGATGTGACCATATTTGGAGATGAGGTTTTTAAAAAGGTAATTCATTTAAAATAAGGTGACTAGGATGGGCCTTAATTCAATATGACAGGTGTTTTTAGAAAAAGAGGAAATTAGGACACAGACAAAATAGAGGGAAGACCATTTGAAGATAAAGGGAGAAGACAACTATCTATAAGGCAAGGGCAGATGCCTGAGAAGATGTCAAAGCTACAGACACCTGATCTCCTCCAGAACTGTGAGAAAATTCACTTCTGTTGTTTAAACCACCCAGTCTGTCTTACTTGGTTATGGTAGCCTTAACAACTAATATGTACATTATTAGGGTTATTGTAATTGAACTAGTTCAACAATTGTAGATTATTCATGAAAATACATGAATTACAAACAATGATTTCTCTTTTTTTTTTAAGATTTTATTTATTTATTTATGAGAGACACAGAGAGAGAGGCAGAGACACAAGCAGAGGGAGAAGCAGGCTCCATATGGGTAGCTCGATCCCAGGACCCCAAGGTCACGCCCTGAGCCCAAGGTGGACGCTCAACCGCTAAGCCACCCAGGCATCCCTCAAATGATGATTTCTGAAAGAGATCAAGAAAAGGAATCGCTATAAGTGGGCTTCTTACTTTGGAATAAATCAAATTTAGATCTTACCTGATAGCATATAAAAAAGTATAATCCTGCTGATTAAAGAACTGTGTGAGAGAGTCCAAATAACTTGAAAAGGTAACTTTTAAAAAACTTCCTAAATGCCTAAATTTTAATTATTAAAGCATTGTATGAAAGTATTAATCAATTATATTACACAAAAATAAAATAACTGAGCCAAAAGTCAACACGAACTTCATGAACAGGCAGGTATTATGGACGTCCGGCTAACGTTACGAATATGCAGAGAACACACACAAAGGACTAAGATCATCTCTAATTTTCAAAAAAGAGTGGCTAGCAAATATGATCTCAAAAGTATGTTTTGAAATGAGTTTAATGGCTTCAGAAAATATTTTTTAAATAAATGAAAACATGAGATAGAGACATAAAAAAAACATTGCCCTTGGAGCTCCAGTGGCTCCATCCGTTAAGTGGCAGACTCTTGATGTTGGCTGGGCTCAAGATCTCATGGTCGTGAGATCAGCCCTGAGTGGGGCTCTGTGCTGAGTGTGGAGCCTGCTTGGGCCTCTCTCTCTCTCTGTCTGCACCCCCCACTCCCATTCGAACACATGCCCTCTCTCTAAAGACAAAAAAAAACATAGCAACAAACAAACAAAAAACCAAAGCATTGCCCTTATTAAGAATAGCTGGAAATTGTTGTATCTCTGTCCCCATCCACGCCTATATCTACAGACACATGCAGGCATGTATTTGGCACTAGATTGTAATGTGAAGCCCGTTTGCGAAGTGGTTGGCAGCTGCAGGCATCCGAAGAACCCGGCCTTGTGCTGGAGGGAGAGCTTGGTGAAGTAGGCCTGTGTCCTGGTGTAGGCTGGTGTGTCCAAGAAGAGTCCTGGTGTGTGGTGTACCGTCTTGGGATTATTCATTGCTGTACAGCCTGACGGGAAATTAGTTTGACATTTTATGTAAAATAGCACTGGAAATGTTCATAGCATCGGCCCACTAATCCCCTAGTGATACTTCTTCCATAAGAATTAATTAAATGCATGATCAAAGACCTATGTAAGAGGGTACCTGTCATTGCTCTGCTCTAAATTCTCCGGTGACTCCTTTTCTCCCAGAATGAAAGGTTGTCCCCTGTGTCCTTACGATGGCTTAGAAGACACTTACAATTTGAGTCTATTAGACCTTTCTCCTTCTATTTTCCATTCTTCTCTTTTTCTCTCAGCTCCAACTGCATTGGTCTCCTTACTGTTCTTCGGATATACCAGACACACGTGCACTTCAGGCCACTTGCCCAGGAGGCTCCCTCTGCCTTGAAAATTATTTCTGTGTGCGTTTGGCTTACTTCCTCGTTGCTCCAAGGGCTACTGTTAGCAGCCAGTTAACAAATGCAGCCCAACTCCAGTGCTGCTGAGCCCCTTATCCATGCACTAATTTTGTTCTATAATACTTCTCCCCTCCCAACATACTACAAAATTTGATTATTATAATATATGTACTCCTTATTTTATCTCTCCATTCTCCCCTTATCCCCCACTTTCTAAAATGCCTATTCCACAGGGAGATCGTTATTGAACATGTAGAGAAGTATATTATTAATAGAACAAGACACATTTTATGCAAAGTAATGATCAATAAAGATACCAGATAATAATAAAAAGAAGTACAATGTGCATAAAGGACAGGAAATGAAAATATTAGCAGTAGTTCTCTAGAGATTGGGATTCATCAGTGTTATAGTTTGTTTTGCTTTTATCCCATATGTTTTCCTATTTTCCACAATTAATAAAATAGAAATATAAGGCTAACATTTTAAGAAAAATATTAGTTTATTTTTAAAATTGGGGTTAATGTAAATATACCGAGATAATGTACTCCATAATTTTAGGTAAAGATAATTTTATTTGATACAATGTAAAACTCATTCTTTTTTGAGTCTTACAAATATGGTAATCAAAATATATCTTATAATGTATACAACATAAATAAAAACTAATAAGATTGATGTCCATTGGGAAATATATTTTAAAATTGCTATTATTAAAAAAATTGCTATTATTTTCAAGAAATACATTTAAATACCTAAAAATTAAAAATACAAGATATTTGTATATTGAATATCTTCATAACTAATGATGTTTTATTATGATCACATAACACAAAATGTTAATGTAAAAAATACCTTTCCTATAGAGCACTAAATAACAGAAAATATAGTGAGGAAATATATACTTTTCACCATGCTGTTAAAAACATAAGCAAATTTGGCAACGATCATGTTGCATTTATATGAAAAAATAAGAGCATTCTACAGAGAGATAAAAAGACTCAAACTGAATAAATGCAGATAAATTCCACTTTGATGGAAGCACTCTTTTTAAAAACAGAGTATTAATTCTAAAATTATTTTATAAATTTAAATGAATTCAGAATTATA